>NC_045705.1:47391968-47700420 GCF_009834535.1 Camelus ferus | reverse complement strand
AAGTTCAGGAAATACATGTCTTCTTCCAGTCTGGTAGGGGAAGCTCGGGCTGATGTCTATGTTGGCTGTCCTAACACAGCCAGCCCAAAGGAAAGCCATGAACCTGGTCTCAACCCCTCCAGGGCAGTGCCTTAGTTCTCTCTGTCCCTGCCAGAATGGCCCCTGGAACTCTGTGGGCTGAGGCAGGTCCGGTCAGGACCTAGGATCAGTGGCACAGAGAAGAGAGTTGATTTCAAACAGTAGGAAGACCAACCTCCCAGAAGGTGAGTTTCTGAGGGGAAGATGGATTGGCAGGAAATCCAGTGGTTGGGCTGGGTTAAGCCTCGGCAGGATTCCAGCCCTGGGACAGTCTTCCTTCTCAGAGAACACAATGTCAGTTCAATGATTTGGGTGCAGGGGAACCCAGAGCAGAGGTGGAAGCATGGCGAGGGTCAGAGGGTGCCAAGAACCAGGCTCCTTGCTCAACACCAGCACCTTCAATGCCCTCTGACTGCCCAATAACAGGAAGGCAAGGCTGAACTGAAATGTGTGGGTAACTAACCCTCTGCTGGGAGAAGGAGCTGCAGGGACAGAAAACCTGAATTAGGGACTACCAGCCCTTCCTCCTTCCAGTCAAGGCCAACGCTCACAAGTATCTCAGATCCTGGAGGTAAATTCATGGGAAGCCTGAATTGAAACACTTCAGCTTGGGGCTGGGGACTCAGATATCACTGGGAAAGTGGGGAAGGGAGATAAAACCACCCAGAAAGAGGGAGCAGCCCAAGAGCTTTCTTTAGCTGCCTTTGCTCCAAGCCTCACAGAAAATATAGAGGAACTATCTGAGGTCAAGAAAACCCAAATATCTTCAGACATGATCTGCTTTTACTCTGAGCCACCAATGAGGCCAATCAATCCGCTGACTTGAACTTTACAAGTTACTGATTTTTTTTTTTTAAATTTCAATTATCTGCTGTTGACGATTCCATTATGAGGAGGGAGAGAGGTGTAAACTCGATCTAGAGGCCTCTGGAGCAGGGCATTTATCTGGCTTTATGAGGCTGTGAGAGACCATCATGCATGTTTTATGGGACCATTCTCATTTTTAATCTGCTTTGATAAGATCGCTATGCTGGAAGGATACAGAAACTCGTGGGCAGGCCCAGCTCAAGACAAAGACAATGATATTGGCTTGGGAAGGTTTTTGTCCTGAAGGTAAGGCTCATGGGGAATTCCCTGCATGTTGACCTGTAGGACCTTGCTCAGTCAGGGCACTCTCATCCCATCCTCCCAGACACCTGCTTCACGAGATCCTGGGTGAAAGCAGGCACGAGAGGGCACAGACCTCAGACTGCAACAGTAAATCACCTTAACCTCTCCTTCAGGACATAACAATGAGTAGTTATGCAGAGAATAGGAGAAAATGGAATTCACATGCATAGAAATCGACAAGGTTCTAGGCAAAGACTTCTGTTCCTAGCTCTTAGAGTCAAAGGTTGATTGAACCGCATCATCCCCAGCCTTGACCATCTCCACTCATCTGCCACTTGAAGGTTCCAATCCTATTTCCTGCTTCAGTTCTCCCACTGGAAGAGGGAGAGAGCACGAGCACTGCCTGAGGCAGGGACAGTTCATCGTCAGTAAACACCCACGGGCTCCCCTCCATTGTCTGGTCTCTTCCTCAGCTGGGTTGGGGCTGCATGCTAGGTCCACAGGCTGGGAGTGGAGTCATTTGTGTTGCTTCCAGTTCAAAGCTGTTACAAGAGGGTGTGAATTCTCCACTGCCTTGCCCTTCCAAGGTGTGGAAAGTGAGGACCGTCGAGATATCAGAGATAAGCAGTGGACATGGTTCTGATCCCTGCGTCGCTGCTGGAAAAGTGCCTCCAATAATGCTGCCTGACTCATATGGCACTTGGTTAAGTTCTGTCACTGACATTTGGGGGTTGTTTGTTCTTGCTGTCTGGGTTAGCCTAGCCCAACTGATACACCGAGCATCTTCTATGTGCCCAGGATGACACTAGGTTCTTGCCTATAACTTAGCTCAAAACAACCTTATGAATGTCTGCTGCAGGAGAGTTTCGACCTAGTGCAGTTTGGGGGTGTGATGGGTTCCTTCATCCCCCAAGATCCTGCTTCTTCCTGTGTACCTCCAGATCTTATGCCAGAACTCCAGGCTAGAGAGAATCTTAGGTTCTTCCTGTTCTCAAAGATTCTCCCAGCTGTCACCACGTTTTGCCCTGGATTTGACAGTCTCTGAATGCTGAAAGAGTCATCATTTTACTGGATTTAGTTTACTGGACGATGACTGAAGAGTGTATAAAATATTCACTTTTCAGTCAGACAGATCTGGGTTCAAATATTAACATTATCACTTTATGGATTCATGCATGCATTCACAGTACATAAAGTGCGTCAACACCCAGATGCACATCTCCAGCTTGGACCCCTACTCTAAACTCCAGATCCACGTATCCTACTGCCTTCTTGGCATCGCAAACACAACTAGAGGTCTTTAATCCTGGAGCTTCCTCCAGGCTCCCCCTTCCCATTAAATGATGCCTCCGTTAGCCCAGATACTCAGATCAGAAGCATCCTTGAATCATCCCTCTCCCTACTCACCCTGTAGTCTAACCATCACCAACGTCTATAGATGTTATTCCAAATATCCCTTGAGTTCTTGTGTGCATTTCCACATCCATGGTTCTAGTCCAAGTTCATATTCTCTCTCACCTGGAATAGATAAATAGTCTCTTTACTTCTAATTGCCCCACTCTATTCATTCTCTGACCAGAAGCCAAAGAATCGATTCAGAATCTGTTCAAGGCTTTGAAATGCCTTTGGGGATGGGATCCCAAAGTCATGTGCAGCCTTGAGTGATCCATGTACCCGTCTGCTGACCTCCCTTCTGTCCCTGATCAGTTTCTCAAATGGGCCCCATCCTGCCTCTGCCTGGAGTACTTTGCTTCTGGCCTGGCCACCTTCTGTCATTCTTTTAAAACTCAATGTATGTATATCACTCTCTCAGAGATGCTTTCCCTAAACTCCCGATCTAGGTTTGGTCCTCCAATATAACTTCTAATCACACCCTGTACTTTTCCTTTACTTCAGTTGTTAGTTGTGTATTTATTTGTGTAATGTCATCTCTTTGACTAGACCATAAGCTCCAGGGAGGCAGAGGTTACCCACAGTGTCTGCCACACAGCATGTACTCTGAAAGCACCGTTGAATATGAAGGGTGTTTACTGAGTAGAGGGCAGGTTGCTGATGCTGCAGTGGGGACTAGGGGCCCTCACTTCAGGGATCAACTACAGTGTACATATACTGGGACCCTACTGTAAGAAAAGCTCTGAGAAGTCCATATTTATTTATAAGTTATCAAAATGGAAGGATGTTGATATAAAACTAGATTTATTTTTTGGACACAGACTTCTTCCCAGGAATCATTCAATAGCTAACATTTACACAGTGCTTATTGTGTGTCAGGTGCTGTATATGAATCAACTCTTCATCCTCACCAAGACCCTAAGAGGTGGAATCTGATTTTGTGTTTATTTTAAAATTGAGGAATCTGAGACACAGAGGGGTTTAGTGGCATTCTCAAGGTCACACAGCTAAGTGGCAGAACCAAGATTCTTGCCTAGATTTTCTGTATCCAGAGAGTGCTCTTATCCACTTTCTGCTGCTCTAGGAAGTGTCTCTTGGTGCTCTCCAAAATAAAAGATGACTGACAAATGAATTTTAGGTCCGCAACTCAGAAACCAAAAATAGGGCCATGTCATCAGAATTCTCAGACAGATCGTGAGACGCAGCTAGGACACAGCATTTCCCAGGGATGGTCAGGAAGCTGGGGAGACCTGGGGGGATCTAGTCCGGGCCATCACTAAATTACTGTGTGACACTGGACAGGCCACTTCACTCTCAGACTCTCCGAGGGTTGGATTAGTTAGTTCATCTCTGAAGTTTCCTCAAATTTAGTACTCCAGTTTGTGTGCTTGTCTAGGGGACAGTGTTGAATAAAGTCCCGACTCCCTTTTCAGTCAGTCCCAGGAAATTAACTAGAAGCACCCACTTCTACCTGACCATTTAGGTACAGAGCAAGAGTTGACAAGTGAATCAGAGAGGGAGAGACCGAGGCAGAAAGAAGAAAGAGAAAGGGTGAAAAGTGAGGAGGAAAAGAAGGGAATGAAGGCAAAAAAGAGGAACGAGAGGATGGAGTGAAACTGAAAAGACAGTAAAGGTGAGCGAGGCTGCCGCGGCTGTGAGCGCCCCGACAAGAAGACCCTCGCGAGTCTGAAAATTGACTCAGTGGCTTCTCGCAGGGTTGACGGCCATCAGAGGCTTTTGACTTGCTCTGAGCCAAGAGAGAGAAATAAAAAAAGGATGATTTAAAAGCCACAAACACACGGAGCAGAGATTGCAGATACAGAACAATAAACGTCCTGGTCAAATTGCTGATTGGAGTATCTGTATTAGGCCGTGTTTGTAGTCTCTGCGTGTAGAGCGATGGAGAGCCTAGATTGTGGCCAGGGAAGTCACACAACAATGGGGCCTGATGTTTTGTTTCCACTTTTCAAAGGCCCTCCTTTTTTTCCTCCCCATGATAAGGCCCAGGAAATGGTTAGTGACATGCTCGTGGGAACCTATGGAAAAGAATACACACCGTATCAATGGTGCAGCCGCCGGCCGGGGAGCAGAGCGGGTGGGTGGGGGAGCAGCAGGCTCCCGGCGTGGGCTGCGGCGGTGAGATAGCATTGAGGAGGCTGCCCGGAGCTGTGCGCCCCTAGTCTAGGGACCGGGCCCCTTTATCCAGCCAGAATGGGTGGAAGGCCAGACAATGTAGCGCTATATTTGGTCTGACAACAAAGGACCCTAGAAAGATTTGATAGTGCGGGGATGGCCAGGAAGGCGGTGCAGGACGCAACACAATGAGAGCTTTGCAAAGGTATTTAGCCGGGCCCTTTATGCCGGGAATACGTCTGGGTATGGATGTCGGCGTGACGTCTAATGGCTTTTGTCTGGGCCCAGGTTCTATTTACTGGAGTGAGGTCCCTGGGCAGGGCTGAGAGAGGTGCCAGGGTGCGCCTGGACCATTACACTTAGGAACTACCTGAAGTCACACTCCACAAACTCAGTCCCCTCCTTCCCCTGAGGCCAGGCTCCAACCGGCCCAGAAAGCCCCGGGTCAAGGGGAAGTGGGAACAGGAAGAGCTGGAGCCGGACCTTTACAGGGAGTAGGCCGTCAAATAAGACTTCCCATAGGAAAGAGGCAAGTGCAGTTCCATTCTGGGCCAGGCGTCCCAGAGGAAGTGCCCGGGAGGAGGGGGCGGGATGAAGGGGCAGCTGGGAAAGGGTAGAGCAGAAGGCTTTGAATGGCATCGTGTATCAAGCCTGGTCTCTCTGGGAGTCCCTGCCAATGAGAAAGCAAGAGGCACAAAAGAGTGCTGGCCCTGGGTGACCAAGCTGGCGAGAGTCAGGAGAAAGAGCTCCAGGATGTGTGTGTGTGTGTTGGTGGGGTGGGTGGTTCAGGCAGACCTGCTGCTGCCCTAGAATCTGGGCCCTTCTGGAAGGAGAGGGCAGAGTGAAGGTAGCAGCCCTAGAAGCATAAGGCAGTGGGGTCAGGGGAGGCAGGCTGGCTGGACCAGAGAAGTGTTCTGGACCAGGGTGTGGGAATGGGGGCTACACATTGACATATTTAGGGCTTCTGACCTGGGGGGAGAAGCAGCAGTGACTATTTTCAGTCTCCATTCTGGGTTTTTTATTTGAAAACTAATGCCTGGCTGCCCCCATACTGGTTCCGAGAAAGGACTGTGGCAAGCAGAAGGGGGAGAAGGGCTAGGGCTGGGACAGGACAAGAGACATCTCAGAGTCTCTTTGCTCTCCCAGGTGACCTCAGAGTTCAGGGACCCATCAGACCAATCCCACCATTCTAGCTAGAGAAGTCTGGAACTATACAGTCTTGATGGAAGCGGGGATCCTGGTCAGGAACACTTTCTTCCTATTGCCCTCTTTGCAAAGCAGGATTAAACTTTGTGGGGAGAGCCTGGGGCAGGGTTCACCCCTGAGAGACCTACCTAACTTCCCTCTGCACCCTTACTAGGCCATGAGATCCCCAGAAGTGTTTCCTAGTGATTTCCTTCTCTTGTTCCATTATTATCAGTTCCATCCACTCATCCGCACAGTGAGGATTTACCTCACTCCTAGGTGCCAAGTTTTACACCAGATACTAGAAGCAGAGTAGTCATCTCTCACTATTCACAGGGCATTTGTTCCAGGACCCCTAAGGATACCAAAATCCACAAATGCTCAAGTCCCCTATGTAAAATGGTGTAGTGTTTGCATCTAACTTACGCATATCCTCCCATATATTTTAAATTATCTCTAGGCTAACTTTAATACCTAATACCACGTAAACTCTATGTAAATAGTTGTAAATGCAATGTAAATGCTAGGTAAATAGTTGCCTGTGCACAGCAAATTCAAGTTTGGCTTTTTGTAACTTTCTAGACCTTTTTTTTTTTTTTTTTTAATATTTTCAACCCGTGGTTGGTTGAATTCATGGATGCAGAACCGTTGATATGGAGGGCCAACCTGGCTCCTGAGTCCTCAGACTAGCAATGAAGATAGTGATCTAAACACATAATGACCAGGACAAAATCAGAACAGCAGTTGTTATGGTAGCTTAGTGGAAGGAGTATCAAATTCCACCAAGGAAAGCCCAAGAAGTCTTCATGGGAATGTGATATTTAATAAAAAGGGTCTAAATCTATGTTACGGGCTAAATTGGGTTCCCCCCTCAAATTTATATCTTGAAGTTCTAACATCCAGTATTTCAGAATGTAACTGGATTTGGAGACAGGATCTTTAAAGAGGTCATTAAATTAAAATGAGATTATTAAGATGGTCTCTAACCCAATATGACCGGCATCTTCCTCAGAAGAGGAAATTTAGACAGAGACAGAGGGAAGATGAGGTGAAGACACAAGTACAAGATGGCCATCTTCTCCAAACCAAGGAGCAAGGCCTAGAAGAGGTACCTTCTCCTCCCCATCCTCAGAGGGAACCAACCCTGATGACACCTTGAGCTCAGACTTCCAGCCTCCAGAACTATGGCAGTCAGCGGTATTTTTTTATGGCAGCTCTAGGAAACGAATGCAGTTACCACCCCAAAACACTGTGACAGCCTTTGAGGGGAAGGAACTCTTCCTGAGTGTCTGGCCCAGCGCTTGACACATAGTAGGTGCTTAGTAAATGCTAACCTGAAAGGAACAGCAATGCATTGTTAACTCCAACTCTATCACCTGCAAGTAGAACATGCAAGTCAGAGAGAGAACATCCCTGTTCCCAAACAGTGCTGCATCTTCTATCTCAGTTTACACTAACCATCCACAGTCAGTAAGTCAGTTAGTGATTTATTCAATGCATATTGAAAACTAATTATGTATTAGGCACTGGATATTATAGTGGGGGGAAAGGCCCTCTTAGATGGAAAGCATTCTTCCTCAGCTGCTCCCCAAAGCAAGGACTGCCTCTCACCATGCTCCAGGACAAGTTTGGCGCACTCTGGGCTGAAGTGCATGATCGAGCCAGTCCTTAGCACAGGCTCGGCAGAGGGCTGAGGTAGCAGGCACAGGAGGCAGAGGGCACCAGTAAGGGGCCTGGCAAGAGAGACATTTGAGACGTGGGACTGATTGAACTCTGTGAATTCCCTCTTTCTGATGCTGGGGAGTATTCCTGTCTTGGGGTGAACCCAGTGCTGAAAGGGACAGACCTGTGGATCCCTAAGATACTGTCACAGGTTTCAGCTTCTAATTGGCAGACATCCAGCTGCTGGGACAGCTTAGTGATAGGAAGGATGTGGAGCAATTGTGGTTGTTAATGAGGAATGGGGAGTCAGCCAAGAAGCACTGTGGCAGCATCTGCCATAACACATCCTACAGCTTTAGAGACAAACACTATGGTTAAAATCCAGACATTCACACACAAACATGGAGACACACCAACACGTGCTCTCACACACTCCTGGGAGCATGCCCATGGGTCAGCATGTAAAACGTGTGTGTTGACATGGTACTTGAACATACCACACTGGGCAGGAGACATGGGCACAATACACATGCAGAGCCGTGCGTGCTTCTGGGCTCACACACACACACTTACATTTCAAAGCATATGTTGACACATTAAAAATTAAGTCCAGCTAATGTCCGGGCTATGAAAGTTACATAAGTGTTACTGCAGCACATGAAATTCATCTCTCATCAGGCTCTGTATCTTCTTTAATGCTTCAGAAAGTCCTCCTGGGACCAAAAGCTAACATAGGTTTTCCACCATTTGGGTTAAGGTTTCCTTGTCTCCCCTACAGGTCTTTGAGAAAAACAGTCAGAAATTGTCCTTAGTTCCTTTAGAAGATGTAAAATGCCTACCAACATTTACCACCATTATTTATGGTTTTTAGGAACGGAAGGACAGTGTGATGCAAGTGAAAGAGCAGTGGACTAGGAATCCGAAGTTTTAGATTCTAATCCCAGTTTTGCTCCTCTCTTGCTGGAGTATTGATCTGGATCCAGGATAACACGATTCTTCTCAATGCTATGTTGAGTAGTCTAAGGCTATGGACAGGCTCAAAAAGGAAGAGTGCCATGTTTGGTTAGTAATGTCAGACTTAGGCTCAGAATAAGGATGGTCCTGACCCTTCTATTTCTAACAGTCTCTAGGTATATAACATGGTTATTACTCAGGAACTAGAGGAATAGTGGTCAGTCTTTATCAAGTCACTTCTCTGTGGCACTGCCAACTCATTAGTCATAACAGGGACCACGTATGCACCTCTTTCTTCTCCTCATCCTATCCTTCCAGCTCTTTTCTCACCTTAGAAAGCCTTTGACTAATTAATAATACTTTTTTTTGGGGGGGGGTGACCTAGATGAATTTTATTGAGACTTTACCACAGTGGCTGAGTTAATAATCTCTATATTTAATGGAAAGATGCTCCCGGGGACTCCCCAGAGCTATGTATTAAGGGACTATCTTCTGGTTACCAAGAAATGGACAGGGCTGCCTGCTATGCAGTTTGCACAATGTGGCTCCCACTGCGATTCTATGCAGCAGTGTTTGCCTCCTGGATCTGACAACAGTTTTTGTTTCTGAACAACATTTGCAATCTCTAGGCTCTGGTTATGATTCACATTGATGGGAGAATACGGAGCAAAAAGACTGAGACCTTATATGATTCTTACAATATCCATAGAAAAAAGGCAACAACAAAAAATTTAGTTCAGACAGACCTAGTCTTTAAATTCTACCTGTTGACATACCAGCCTTCCTCCACTGGGCCAAATGGGTTCTCCAGAGTAATTGAGCTGTTCCAGTGTTGCAGCCTCTACACTAGGCACTGGGCACTTTATATCACTTGTGTCATTTAATATGTTCCACATGCCTATTAGGTAAGAAATACCTGCATTTTTCAAGTGAGAAAGCTGAGAAGGGAAGCTGAGTTAGACGGATAAGAAATAGTGGACCTGGAATCAGCACCCACATTGGCCTGACTCCACCATGATTTACGGCCACCTGGATGGTATCACTGCAGATTCATGAAGGCTACCCTAGTTCACCCTTCTCTGGTGGAGAGCATACAAGCATTCCAACCAGGAGTGAGCACCATTAACCAGAATTCTTCCTGGAGCAGAGGAGCTGACCCTAAACACAATATCAAAAGCTTTGAGAACTCTACTTAACAGGATGGACCAACAGCCAGGACCAGACAGCCCACCAGGTGGTGCACACACAGGACAGATCCAAGTAGCACTGAAAAGTCTTTAGGAAAAAAAACAAAACAAAACTGAATTGTCACCAAAACTTATAAAAGGCTACTTGAAACATGTGACCTGAACCCAATAAGGGCAGTTGCCTGTTACTAAAGCAAACAGATTCTATATGGTTTAAACAAGACCTCAAGTCTCATAACATAATATTCAAAATGGGAAAAACAAAATCCAAAACTGCTCAGTGTATGAATAACTAAGAAAATCTAAATCCACTGGGGAATAGACATTAAACAGGCAAATAATATTTTACCAAGGTGACAAAGATTTTGAAATTATAGAAGACCTTGACAGCCATTATAAAAATATTCCAAGAAGTAAGTATGAACACTCTTGAAACAAATGGAAATATAGAAACTCTTGAGAAAGAAATGGAACACTTAAATAAGAACCAAATGGAAATTTTAGAACTGAAAAATACAATAACCCAAATAAAGCAACTCACTGGATGGCTCAATAGCACAAAGGGAAAAGTCAGTGAATTTTAATGTAGATCAATAAGAATTAGCCAGTATGAAAAACAGAAAATAGAAAAGGGTAAATGAATAAAAATGAAAAGAACCTCAAGGATATGTGAGATGATACCAAAAGTTTCAACATTTGTGTCATTGGAGAAGAAAGTGGAATATTTTTAAATTGCTGAAAGGAAGGAACAGTAAACATAGAAATAAAAATATCCTTTAGGAATAAAGGTGGGATAAAGAAATCTGTTGCCAGCATACTGCCTTAAAAGAATTGACACAGAAAGTTCTGTAGATAAAAGGGAAATGATACTAGAGGGAAACTTGAAACATCACAAATGAGGGAAAAGCAACTGTAATGGTAAATAGCTAGCCAACTATGATACATTATTATTCTCTTGAATTATTTAAAATATGCATGATGCTTGAAAGCAAAGGTCATAACATTATTTGATGGGGTTTTCAATGTATATAAATGTAATGCTTAAAGACAACTATGACATAAAGTGGGCAGGGTAAGAAACCCATGTGGTGATAAGATTTCCATATTCCACTTAATATGGAAAATATTGATTCTAAGTAAACTGTGAAAATATAAGTATGTATATTTTAATTCCTTAGTAACCACTAAAAATAAACATATAAAAATAGATGGTTAAAACACAATAGATAAGTAAAATTAAAATATATACATTTAAAATTTTCAAACAATCCAAAAGAAGAAAAGGAGAAACAGAAAATAAATCAGGGGTAACAAATAGAAAACAACAGTAACGTGGTAAGCCTAAATCCAAGCATATTAATAATTACATTTAAATGCAAATGGTATAAACACACCAATAAAACTCAGATATTGTCAGAATGGATTTTTTAAAAAGACCTACATAAGTGGTCAACAAGAAACTTACTTCATATACAGTAATAGAGGAAGGCTAAAAACAAAAGAATGAGAAAATATATACCATGCAAATACTTATCAAAAGAAAGCTGGAGTCTACAAAGCTACAGTAATAAAAACAGTGTGGTTTTGTCACAAAAAAATACATATGATCAGTGGAACAGAATAGAGAGCCCAGAGATAAACTTACACACTTATGGTCAATTAATCTTTGACAAAGGAGGCAAGAATATACAATGAAGAAAAGGTAGACTCTTCAGCAAGTGATGTTCGGAAAGTTGAACAGCCACATGTAAATCAGGGAAGTTAGAACACTCCCTCACACCATACACAAAAATAAACTCAAAATGGCTTAAGACTTAAACATAAGACACTATAATAAACCTACAAGAAAAAAAACATAGGCAAACATTTTCTGACATAAATCTTTGCAATGTTCTCCTAGGGCAGTCTACCCAGGCAATAGAAGTAAAAGCAAAAATAAACAAATGGGACCTAATTAAACTTACCAGCTTTTTGCAGAGCAAAGGAAACAATAAACAAAACAAAAAGACAACATACGGAAAGGGAGAAAATATTTGCTGTCTCCCAGTGGCAGATGGGCATCGGGGCACTGCAATGGATTGTTCCGGGTCAGTAAAGCCAGTTAACACAATAAAGACAAGATAGCTAGCTACACTTATTCTGTGCCCAAAACTGAGGCCCAAAGAAAATATTTATCATGTTACCCCAGTTCATTCCATTGATAAATGGAGAAACCCAGTGTAGAATCCAGGCAGTCTGACTCCCGAGCCTGGGCTGCCACTCCCATGAACGTCGGCTTGCTACCTGAAACTTAATTGCTCTTTTTCAGTCGGGACAAGCAGTTTGCCTTTTATTGTTCATTTCTTAGACCGAGAAGGAGAAAAGTAATAGTCGTTTAGTGCCTACTATGTGTCAGATGTTCCACATCCAATCTTCCCTATTACGCCTTTCCCCCACTTTAGTGATGAGCAAACTGAAGCTCAAGGAAGCCGAGAAACTTACATGAAGTTACACAACTCATTATGAGCCCAGAGAAAATTTCAACCTGGGCCTGACCCTGCTACTAAACTGGCCATTACCCTAACACATTTTGGTGCCAATTGACTGGTGGGTAATTCAAAGCATATGTCAAATCCTTGCCTGCAGCCTGCAAAACTCATTAGCTCTCTCACTTTCTCCCCGATCGTCACTAACTCATTGTCACCTCTGTAACTTTGCTCACACTGGTTTCCCCACTCCCCACATGTCCTCCCTGCTCATTTCTTTCTAGCCAATGACCCCACCCACCAAGGAACTCCAAGGCACTGCCTCCTCCAGGAAGCCTCCCTTGATCTCTCCAGGGCAGTGACTTCTTCCTTTGAACTCTAAGCTTTCAAAAATACCTCATTTTCTTAACTTGTGAAATATTCCTTGTAAATGGTTAACCAGCTTTTGTCCTTTCAATTTTTTTGATGTAATACCTTGTTCCTAAAGGTGTTGAGATTTCCTAAATGACAGAGCTGGTGTATGCATTGCACCCCTGTGTGCATGGTACATGGTGGCTTGGCTTGTCACCTCCTCTTTCCTGATAACCTGATCTAAAATAGCAGCTTCCATCACTCTTTACACTCTTGCTCTGCCTCTTCTTCCCAGCTGGTGTTCTCTAATATAGCTCTTTGTAAACTTCTTCATTGTCAGTTTTCCTCACTAGAATGTATATCCCATGAAGGCAGGCACTTGACTCTGTTCACTGCTGGATCCAGAGTATCTAAAACAGGACCTGGCTCACAATAGGTGTTTAAATTTTTTTTGAATGGTTAACTCAACGGATGAACAACCATCAGACCCTAGAGTAGCAGTCAAAGGACAATAGCCACTGTCACTGGAGGTAACCACAGGGAATAATGGTGGTGGTGTAAGCTCCTAGAAGGAGGTTTATCAGAAGCATCACGCCCAGGAACCCCTCAAAAACACATATTTTTTTGCTCTTTCTTCCCTTCTTACCTTGCTTTCTACCCTGGGAAAATGAGCTTTAGAGACCCATTACCTAGATTCCTTTGCCTTTTGGCATCCAATTGAGTTCAGCCAATGGGAAGCTTCACCAGTAGATTAGAAGGTGGAAGGAGAGAGAAGCTGGAACATTTATTCCCCCAGCTCCCTCCTTACCATGTTTCTCTACTGAAAGTCTCACCTCCATCAGAAAGTCTCTCCTATAGCCACAGATCTGCCCAGGTCTGGTAACTGCTCCCTCCCTTTGCGCCTTCTCCTAGGAGTAGTAAGAGAAATTCACAGTTGCTAGCCTCATGGTGCTTCAACATCCCTTGTTAGTTGCTTTGACCCTGCCTACTCCTTTGTGAATAGTTCCTTCTTTAAACTCTAATCATCCTTCTCAGGTCATACATTGCCATACATAGCTCAAAGAGCCCTTTGACTAGCAGCAAGCATGAGAGGTCAAGGAGGTAGATTCAGGGAGAAAGAGAATCAAGGCAGAGCAGTGTTTTTGCCTGGAAATCCTTATGACAAGGGGGCAGGCCAGTTTCATGTGAAGGGCTAACCTATGAGATAAATCCTTAAGCAGTAGCAGGGCCAAGTGTGGCTCTCAAAGAAGGTTCCATCCACCATCTCTGGGTTCTTTCCCAACCTCCTACAAGTTGGGGAGGATGCACTCCCCCAGTGAGAGTTGGAGTTGGGTAAGAGGATCAACCTTGAGAGAATATTTGTCATGCTCTGCTTCCTCCCTAGACCTTGAACTCAGCCAAGCCCACCCACACTCCAGTTGTACCAATCTCACAACCCCAAGGACCAGTCCTTGTGGTTCTTATTATAATTGCAAGATGCCCTTCAGCAACAACCATCAGGAAACTGAAAATAATAAAGGTTTATTACTTATGGGACCTGGAAATTACACAGCACATCTGGGGCCACACAGTGAGGTCATGGGTAAAGGGAGAGAGAGAGAGAGAGCAGGCAGGCCTGGGGTTCTGCTTTTATTGGGGTTGAGGGTGGGGGCCTAGAGTTTCTTGGACTCACTCTTTATTGGTGAATTTAAAACATAAGAGTTGGAATTTAAAGCATGAGACAAGGAAAAACAAGTGGCTCAAATTGTTAGTTACTGAAATTAATCAAGATCTTTAAAACAAAAGAACCTCAGTTTGTGGAGGCAGTCTGGCTCTTTATCTAGTCCTGTGGCTGGCAATGTGTTTATTTGAGATACTCATTGTAGTGGATGCCTGTTTGTAGTGAGTACCTCCAAAATCAAAGCTTAAGTCAGGCATTAGCATTACGAAAAAGAAAAAAAAAAAGTTGTCAGGGCTTATGCCATAATATACCCTGTGATGTTCAGGCATAGGTGTCAGTGGTGAGGACGTTAACTACCTCGGTAGCTGACATGCTAGAAGTCAGGGGTAGTGTACGCCTGTAACCCAGACAGGATACATCTAAATAGGATTATAGTAGCAAACCCTATAATAATTACACAGACAATAGTCTAAAATCCAGTCTGTAGTCATTGTCCCAAACTTGAAGTGTCCAGTCATGAAAACAGGTCAGTGATCCCAGAGGTTGGCCCTGGAAATCTGTTTAAGGATTTGGGTAATATTGTGTACTACTTCAACATCTTGGTCCATCTGTTGTAAGTAGGTTTGAATCTGTCCTGAGTTGGTAAATTGTTCCATATCTCATCAAATTAGTCTCTTAGTACTGAGAATAAGTCAGTTTAGTTAAAGTTTATGTTTCATTTCAGGAGGTGATGCAGGTGGGCACCCAAAGGTAGGACTGCATGGTGCAAGTATTTGTGTCAAGATATTTAATAAAATGCACTTCTATGGAAACAAGCAAGCAAAAAAAAAAAAAAAAAAAGGTTAATGAGTGGAGAAGATTATAATCCCAGTTTCTGAATTCTGAAGGCAGCTAGTCAAGATTCCTAGATGTTGGGCTCAAAGCATCTTCAGATGGAGTGAACAAAGGCAGTGGCAATCTGATAAACTTTCCTGGTTTGTAGTTTGAATGCTTCTGATGTTCTTTCTGAGTGACGCACATTCAGCAGACATGAAGATTATCTGTACGTGAGCTATTGTGGTGATTTCTTTGAAGTTTATGTCAAGTCCCATTTCAGCTTGCAAAGCTTTAGGAAGAGGGGAGTTTTAGTTCTCAATGGTCCCAAGTCAGAGGATTGGGAGAAAAATTGGAAATATTAGTTTGGAGAATTGTAGTCAGATATCAGAGGAAACATGAAGAATGTAGTATCCAATCTAGTTTACAGGTAGAAAACCAAACCTCAAAGACAATTAGCAGCACTAGAATTTGATATCCAGGGATATGTATTAACAGAATATGTATTTTTCTCTCTAGAATCATCCCAATTTGTAATCAAAATGAGAGTAATTTGTTTGTAAAAATAAGTCTCATCTCATTAAACTTGGCTTGGTTATTTACATAGTGTAGAAAGAATAGTGATTGACCACATAGACTCTTTTAAGTCTGCTTTGCTAGAGCTTTTCATAAGAAACCTCAGACTGGACTTTTAAAAGACTTCTGGAGCCTAAGATGCCAAGCCAGGATCTTGACATCAGACTTCACCTGCAATACAGTATAGATCTGGGTAAACTCCTCTTTTCTCAAGGTTCCTAAAATACCCTTGGTCTCCTGTGCCTGCCAAGAAGTGACCTTCTTTACCCACCTGATAAGACTGCTAGGAATCCTCTAAGTAAAGTACCAGGCTAACTTTTTTTAAGGTGTTTCATTGGCTCCATAAAGCCAACCTTACTTCCTTAAAGCACTCTGGTCATATCTGCATCTATGCATGTCTCTTTCAAATATGGCATTTCAGTCCAAGTCTTAGTAATAGATCCAGTGTTTTAAATTGTGTCTGGCTACGGGGAGAATAGATTCTTATTGAACATATGCAAATACCTATATTGCCATAAAAATAATAATACTCACTAAAAGTTTCCTAATTCTGGAAGGATCAAGTAGGGAGAAAAATGTAAATGTTTAAACTCTGCTTATAAAGGTATAACTTACCAAACTGCTGTAAGTCATAGTTAGCTTAAAAGGTTTTCTTATATCTGGGGAAAAAAAGATGAAAGAACCATCAATATTTTAAACAAAAATGTATAAAAGTTATGATCATCCTCATCAGTTGATTTAGCTACATGTGATTAATTCTTGTTAATATTGATCTTCTGTTAGTGGTTTTATGAAGCCAGCAGTATTTATTTATTTGTTTCCCTAGAGTTCTGTAATTTCTTATGCAGTTCAGTGGTATGACCTAAAATTTATCAAAAACCTGTGTTCTAGAGTACTTGTCAGAGTCCTTTCTATGAATCTCATTGAGGATTAAGCACTTTTGCAAAAGCACCAGAGTAAAACAATAATTTTAAATGACAAAAGACTTTAAAATGGTCATCGTTAAAGATCCAATTAGAGTTTATTACAATGCAGTTGACAAGGAAATTTAATTATTTCTGTGGCACTGAACATTTTAAGATAATAACTAGAATCATAAGGGATAACATTATGCCAGAGAAAAATCAGATTTTTAGGAATTTTATACAATTTCTAGAACATGTATACTAATAACACATATTCACACAAATATAATATAGAAGGTTTAGCATCACTTAGTTGATAATTCTTCCCACGTAATTTAACATACCAAATAAGCCTAATTAGTTTAACATCTCTCCTTTTAAAGGAGAGAGAACAAATCGTTTAAGATGTCCCAGGGGCCCTCTGGATAATCCTAAAGTTAGTTCAAGGTCAAATAGAGTTCATTTAGAATTTTATTTTAGGAAGTTTCTCAAAATATCAAAAGGTTTTGGACACTTGCCTAAACAAGATCACAAATAATTATGAAACAATACTAATTATTCATTTAACCAAAGTGACAAATGATTTTAATGGCAAATGCAGGAGGTTGCATAGTTCTCAGCAAAACTTAGCTCTTAATATTGAAAAGGCTATGTTTAGTTAAGTAATCAAAGAGCTGTTGATAAAGGTAACATGAAGCACAATAAGTTATTTTGGTAAGTCACAAAGCCTTTACTTTCCAGGTAGATTACCCAAAAGGAGAAACAAACAATAAACAAAGCTCTCATAATTTCTTGTTAAGAGCAGACCAATAATCCAAGTAACTTTTGTTCTTTTAACAAAGAGAAAACCAAATTCTGATTTTTGCATCAGTGTACTTCTGATACTAAAAGTTGTTTATTCATTATTTTAAAAAACTTAATTGGATCAATTTCAATCTTAGCCAGCCTGCCTACACAGAAAATTCCTTCAATTCAGGACAAAATTAATCCCTTTTCCTTTAACAAAAATTCATCTTTACACTTCATACTTCTTATCTGAAAACATATTCTACTCTCCTTGTATATGGAGTTCTTCTTCCTCATTTTTCTAGTAATTTTAATTACATACAGTTAGAATTTATAACCTTAGGAATCTTAATTTCTAATGAAAACTAAGAAGTAAGCAATTGTGAACCATGTGTTACACCAACATTCTTTAGATTGGCAAATTTATGAATATATTTTATAATTTCTAGAAGCATACATTTCCTCACAGCACAGTTTTTCAATGTGACACAGAACGTGTTTACTAAGAGACCTAAATATCCAGTTTCTCTGTAGGAGTTTTAGTGCTTTTTGCATGATTTTGGCAGTCCCAATTAAAACATAGTAATGCAGCCCTATGATTTGGGGGAGATTTCTGTAAAAATGATTCTTTGAATTCAGGGTCAAATGGGGCCTCTTCAGAGTCAGAAATGAAGAGAAGGTCATCTGGGTCACCATTATCATGGAAATAATAAACGCATTAGACCACACCGATTTTGCAAAGCAGGAGACAGGCTTCATTTTAATACTTTCCGTTCCCTGTGAGCCTTAGCAGTGATCACTGTGATGGAAGGGTGGGCAAAAGCACTGGGCAATAATATCCAAGTGAGGAAAGGGAGGGCCCTGGTACAAATGTTGGTGGCTTTAAGGTTCTTTGCCTTTTTCCCCCCTTTTCTCCTCACTAGGAACCTCAATAATCCCATCAGCATTCCCCTTGATGGCAGAGATGTCTGGTGAGCCATGCTTCTTAGTTCCCCCCTGCTCAGAAGAAAGCTGAGGGGGCTCAGGATCTATGGTCTATGGTCTCTCAAAGAAAATGAGCATAGAGCCCAGATGGATCTTTAAGAAAATTACAGATTTTAGGGTCTTTAGAGATACTGGCTAATTCATGCATTTTGGCAGCAATGAATAACCATTCAGAGCCTATTCCAAATAAACAAACAAACAAACAGCCTGCAGTAACCAATGAATTCCCCTCTTTCCTTCCTGATGCATAAAATCGTTAAGAAAGGTTTGAATTTCAATTAAAGTATAGTTTCTGACTTAGTTTCTATTTCTCAATTTTCTCCTGTTACCTTCATCTTGTGTGTTGTTACCAGAAAATTTTGAATAATGTCACTGTGAGCCCTCTTTGTCGGTGGCCATTTTTCTTTCTAAGGTATACCAAAAGACCTTTCTAGTGTTGGGGTTTGATCCCATTAATGTGATGTATAGGGGTCTCTGGAAAAATCCTCTGGGCCTCTGGAGTATAATACCAGAGTCTTGGCCTGTTGGTATGCCATGGCACTGAGCAATGCCCACGAAACTCCAATGGGGATTTGCATTTCTCAAGGAGCTGGTGTATATCTACAGGGTTCTTAGGAGGAGCTGGCTTCAGATGTTTAGGACATTTATATTTGCTCATTAATTTTTTAGCAACATCACACCTGAGATTGGACTCATAATATCCTGTTGGGTCAGAAGACAAAGAGTGACAGTTGTGCGTTAAGTGGTGACACAAGCTGTAGGTCTTTGTTGTATATTTCCTCAGTGATGTCATTATTTTCCAGTTGCGAGGCTGTTTCATTCTTCTGATTTAGGACGTGTAGTCTAGGCATGACTTGCTGACTCAATTGTCACAAGTGGAGGCCTCTTGTCTTTCTCACCTATGGGAATTTTTCCTCATGCCTTTAGCCCAGAGCCTCTCCTTGAGCAGTGACAATAGTCTTACAATCCAATCCACCTTCCTTAGCTCCCCTTGGCCTTGTGCACATTACTAGTTGATTAACTGGTCTTAATAATTAGTGGTCTAATTTTCTTGTTAGACCCTATGGCCTTGATCACGCTGCTCTGGGGAGGTCATTGGATTATTATGGCAGCCCGGACCTTTTAAGCTGCATACCACAGGCAACACAAAACATAAGCAATAAGCAAAAGCACATAGCAGTACAATAGACCTCCAGCAAGCAGTGCTCCTTTCCCAGATGGTGTTACACACCTGTTTGGTTAGTGAGCAAGTTGCAGATAAGGGGCATAAACCTCAGTTAATTGCAAGGAAAACTTGCAATCCTGCCAAATATGCCAAGTGTTTTGTGCTGGTTTCAGCCTAACCATAACCAGTGCTGTGGCTGGACCAACCCTGTGGTTCTACTTATGACTGTAAGATGCCTTGCAGCAATAACCATCAAGAAACTTTGAAGAAATGGAGGTTTATTATTTACAAGACCCAGAAATTACATAGCACATCTGAGACCACACAGTGAGGTCATAGGTAGAGAAAGAGCAGGCAGATCTGGGATTCTGCTTTTATTGGTGTATTGAGGGTGGGGAGCAGAAGGTTTCATGGATTCACTCTATGTTGGTGAATTTAAAATGTAAGAGAAGGAATGTAAAGCACCAGAAGAGAAAAAACAAGTGACCCAAATGATTAGTCATTGAAATCAACCAAGATCTTTAAAACAAAGGAGCCTCAGTAGGAGGAGGCAACCTGTGTTTAAATCCTGAAGCTGACAACCTGTTTATTCAAGACAGCCGTGTTGAAGTCCATGCCTCTTGAAGCCGATGCCTCAGCAATGGAAGCTTAAGTCGGGTACCTGCATTAAAAAAAAAGAGAGGAAAACAAACTGTCGGTGCTTCCACCTCTGCTACAGAAACACAGAAGTGTCTCTTTTGGCTGACATCCATCACTGGACCAGCCCCTCTCTGCTGTCTACCGTATTCCTCTTTCAGTGCATCCTGTTCTTGACCCTTGGCTTTTAGTTTCTTTTGTTTTTCTTTCTTGGCCTTGATCCTGCTTTTTGGACTTAGCAACTAAACATAGTTTCCCTGACTTGACCTTCAATTCTCTTTAAGGACTTTGGCTCACACTCACTACTCTGTCTCCACTTCTGGACACATAGGCAGGACACATTGACCTAAGGGTCCCTGTCCCCACTTAACTGGCACCCCAGGGAGTGAGTGTGTGAGTTGAAGCATGTGCATGCACAGCAGTGAGTGTGTATGTTGGGTTGGTGGAAGTGGGTTGTCAAATTGCCCGAATCTGAATCTTTACTCCCCCCACTTATTAGATGCATGACCGGGAGCAAGCTACACATCCTTTCTCTTCCTCAGTCTTCTCATCTATAATATATAAATCTGTAAAGTGGAGGAGGGGGGGAGTACATACCTTTTAAGGTTGTTATGTAGTTACTAATTCTCTTCAGTAAATATTTCCAGTTACCACCCCACCCGACTCCCCACTTTTGGGTCACACGGTAGGACTGAACCTCCTGAACCCTTTGTGAGAGGAAGGGTCATAAGGTTAGTTCTGACCAATAAATTGTGAACAGAAGTGATGTGTGTCACTTAATGGCTGATGTGAGATCCTCTAGGACTTTCTTGTGCTCTGCCACAAAGGCCATATTCCAAATATTGGCTGTGTGGCTGCTGGGGTCCCAGAGTGAGGGCAGTATGGATCAGAACCCTCACCAACCTGCAGTGGACATGTAGCAAGAGAGAGAAATAAGCCTTGTCATTGCAAACCATGAAGATCTGGGGGTTGTTTGTTACCACGGCATAACCCAGTCTGCCCTGACTGAAACTACTTCTTGTACAGACTGAGACGATTCATGTAAAAAGATCTCTCAGCCTAGCGTCCAACACATGGAATTGATTCACTGTCAGTTCTTACGATCATTTGTATGACTGTGTGGATGTGGGTGTGTATATGTATGTGTCTTTCCTTTGTTAGACCAAACAGTTTGAATAACCTTCCATTCTCAGCACCGGGGAAGTGATGCGGAGCATAGCTCTAAGCCATTAGGACAGTTTAAAGGTAGAATTTCCTTATTTAAGGAATCCCTGACAGGGTTCTCTGACCTCAGTGTCTCATACAGACTTAGTAAATATGCCCCAAACATGTGAACAGGCAAGTTTTATCATAAACTCAACTTCCCCAATGCAGGCTAACGTGGTAGCCGCCCAGAGGCGGCTCCTTTGGCTGTGTATGAGACACGGGAGAGGCTGTGTTGGATCAGCCTTTCGTGCAGTCTGAATGATTGTTGGTCTGTGGGGACCAGAGAAGACCTCCAATTAATTATTACTGGAGAAGATGAA
Source organism: Camelus ferus (assembly GCF_009834535.1). Lineage (NCBI taxonomy): Eukaryota > Metazoa > Chordata > Mammalia > Artiodactyla > Camelidae > Camelus > Camelus ferus. Next base: position 47,678,852 of record NC_045705.1, on the reverse strand, counting down.
ATCATAAACAAAATTCCTTATAATAAATTTTTCAAATGAGAGCCCATGTTTTATTTACAGGACTGGCCCATTTTGGGCTTTAAATCTATGAACAAAAAACAAACATGCTTTTTTATCAAACAGACGGGGGAGAAAGTACTCAACAGCCTTTCTTTCTCTCCTTGCCAAGGAGGACATGCACTCCGAGCTACAGAGAGGAAGGCAGGCCCAGGCTCTGTCTGCTAGAAGAATTAATGGACTCATTTTGCTTTGCAGAGGAAGATTTAAGCTATAATGATCCTTCTACATTGAGGGAAATTTGGAAGAAGGAAAGAAAGGGGGGAAAACAAAGGGTCCTGCTGAGGTTCAAATGTTTTTACTTCTTAATTCAGCATGACACCTGGGTGGAAAATAGGATATATGCAAAGTGTAAGCTTCTGTATCTAAAGCGGCTGCCATTAGGCATGTTTCTATAGCTAAAAATGAGAAATACACTTGATCTGAACATTCTGCATATGGCTTAATGTCCCATTTGCCCTTTGTCTCCCCGTAGCAAGTTGTTCTGAATCTTGGGAAAGAGGCATGTGGCATAAATTCACATCGGTTCTCATAGCCTCAGGTGGGCTGGTGGGCTCAGAAATGCTATTGCCAAAATATCTATAAAGGTCTATTTCCTGACAAATATTAGTGATGAATCAGTAAATACAGGTCTACTGGAATAAAAGAATGGTCCGTTAGAAACTCAGCAGGGCACCAGTTTGGTGTGAAACCCTGAGAGGTTAGGGTGTTCTTTTCCAGAATGCAGTGTAAGCATAAACCAAAGAGTGATATCTAATGCTGTGTCTCTGTGTTCAGTTTCCCATGGCTGCTATAACAAATTGCCAAAAACTTGGTGACTTAAAATAACAGAGATTCACTCTCACAGTTCTAGAAGCCTGAAGTCTGAGATCAATACAGACAGGCCAAAATCGAAGTGTTAGCTGGGTCATGCTACCTCCAGGGGTGGGGATTCACTCCTGGCAGTGAATGATTTCTTGCCTCTCCCAGCTTCTGGTGGCTTCCAGCAGTCCTTGGCTTGTGGCCACATCTTCCTATCTCTGCGTCCATCCTCTCATTGTCGCCTCTTTTTCCGTCTGTGTCACTTCTCCCTCTGTCTCTCTCTTAGAAGAACACTCATCGTTGCACTTAGGGCCCACCTGGATAATACAGGGTCTTCTCCCCATCTCAGGGTCCTTAATCACATCTGCAAATACAGTTTTCCCAAATAAAGTAATATATTGGAAAAACCTCAGTTTTCCACCTAAGAAAAACCCAGTTTTTCCCAAATGTATGTTTCTTTCCATGAGTCTCTTCACTACTCTCACAGAACACGTCACTTCTGGCCACCAAATATGTGGAGGTTTTCCACACCAAATGTACAGAGAATTAACAATTCTCTGCGACACCACCTGGGTGTCCTCAAATTTTACTCGATGCTGACACTATCTACCTGGAGATAACATCACATCAAACAGGTTAAGTGTTTAGTCCCACAAAATTGCGCCCCCGCCAGATGTACTTCAGATGCCAATCACAAGCCCAGGTTATCCCCTGAGATTCTGACCAACTGGCTACAGATTGGAGGTTCCAATGATTCCCCTCTTTGAGTTCAATTAATTTGCTAGAGCAGCTCACAAAGCTCAGGGAAATACTCACTTAGGTTTACCATGTTATTAAAGGCTATGGTAAAGGACACAAATGAAGAGCCAGATGAAGAGATACCTCGGGCAAGGTCTATGAGTGTCCCCAGCACAGGAGCTTCTGTCCCCGTGGGGTTGGTGGCATCACCTTCCCACTGTAGATGTGTTCACCAACTTGGAAGCTCTCTGAACTACTCACTGCTGAGATTTTATGGAGTTTCCTCACAGACATGATCAGTTATTAACTCCATTTCCATCTCCTCTCCCTTCTCTGGAAAAAAGGGGTGGGGATGAAAATTCCAAGCTTGTAATCATGACTTGGTCCTTCTGGTGATCAGCCCCAACCCGGGAGCCATCCAGGAGCCCACCCAGAGTCACCTTATTAGAAGAAAAGATTCTCCTAATACTCTTATCACTTAGGAAATTACAAAGGTTTTAGGAGCCCTGAGTCAGGGACAGGCTCAAAGATAAATATTAGGATGAGCAGTGCTCCTGGTGTTCTTATAACTTAAGTATTGCATGGGTTTTAGGAGCTCTGTGCCAGGAACTGAAGACAGGTCTGGGGCAGCTCACATTCAATAACTCGTTGATGTGAGAGTACCAAGGCTGAGGCGCCCTGACTCGATTCAGAACGTCTCTGAAGGACCATCCCAGCTCCAGAGGTCTTTCTGAGGTCACAGGAGCCTCTACTGTAAGCACATTAGCATTCACCTTCTGCCTCTGCCCAATTCTCTGAAACACTTCTTAATAAACTGGTCCATTTCCCCCTAAAGTCTGTTATAAGAAACTCCACCGAAGACAGTCCCAAGTCACATCCTTTAAGCCCACTTCTGACTTCAGCCACATTTTCAGTGGACACTTTATGCAAAATCAGACTCAGCCCAAATGGTCCAGGTCCAATCTCAACTGTGTACTGTACATTTTTTCACTTTCTGGTCCAAGGCCCTCTCTAGCTCCTTGAGAAGCCACTTTGTCTTTACATATTCAGAGCCTGGAAATACAGAGGAATTACTGACCTCAAGGGAGAAAATCTCATCTGAGGGGATATGGGAGCCAGGAGGTAAATTCCCCAGCCTCCTATCCTTCAGAGGCATCACACTGGGGAGGCATCCTGAAGCTTCCAGTGGAATACCGCTCCTAATGCCCGAAGAGACAACCTCAACAATAGATCCTTATATTGACTTTTCCTCCCCAATCCATGCTTACTGGAATTATCTCCTTACGATTCCTGAAAATAAATCTTTATCTCAGGCTCTGCTTGGAGAGAAACCAAATTTCTAAGTACCATTGTCAGCTAGGTGACTATTCCCACACCCTACAACTTTATCTTTTTCAAAGTATGGAAATTGGTGGTGGGGAGGAGCTTAAAAATTCTCCTTGATTAGTATATAATAAAGGGGAAAAATACCATGTGTCAAAACCTACTATGTGTTAGGATCTCTTGCATAAATATTGCAATGAATAAGATAAAACATTTTCCCTAAGGAAGTTGGCAGTTTAGTAAGTGTAGGAGGGCCAGGGTAGGAAGGAGGGTTGAGATACAAATCTAAAGGTAAAGTGGGAAAAGACAAAGGAGGCAGTGGTTCCATCTCATTGGAAGAATCAAGGAGGGCTTCATAGAAGAGGTGGCATTTGAGAAGGGCATAGTGGAGTGAAGAGGATCTTCTGCATTGGGAGAATGGAATAAGCAAAGGCCCAGGAACAAGGAAGGACAGAGCTGGGTGGGATTGCTTGGAAAAGCCCAAATGGGATGAAGTATCAGGCACATGAATGAAGTTTACCGGAGATAAAGCTGGAGATGAGGTCTATGTTGGGGGCCCTCAGAGGCCAGAAAGGGGAGTCTGGGCTTTGTTCTTCAGTGAGAAGTGACCTCACACATGTGCTAGCATTGACAGAACATTCAGATGCACTCTTGCCACTTAGCGGGAAGGCTTTCCATTGGCTCTAGAAGAGGGCAGGTTGGGTAGCCTGGAGGCAATTTATCAAAAGAGGTAACTAACATTTATTGAATGCTTACTATATGCCAAATACTGATCTTTATTTGCATTATCTAATGTAAACCTCCCAGCAGCCTTTGGAGATTGGTACTGATACTGTCTCTACTTCATAAGCCAGAAGACAAAGTTAAGCTGAGTAAGTTTCCCCCAGGAGAGCTAGTAAGTGGTGAAGTTGTGAATGTGCCCAAGGAAGTCTGGCTTCTGTGCCCAGCACTTACCCACTATTCTGGCAGGGGTGTGTGGACAGAGAAAGTTGCCAGCCGTCCCAGTAAACATTAAGGATGTTGCCCACCATTCCAGTTCTACAAGGATCAAGTCATCAGCCACTGCAGCCACCCCCACCCAGCCTGACCCCATGGGGCGCCCTGAGGAGAGTTCAGGATGGAGAAACACAGGAAGCATTCTGTGCTTTGGAAACTGGCCCTAGATCGTTAAGATGAATATCTAAGGAATAATTTTAATAAGTCCAGATCCTTGCACCTTCCCATACATAGAAAAGCACTAAATCATTAACTGGAGATGTCTGTTCTTTGTGATTAGCCATAAGTCAACAGTGGGATGAGAGCTAGGGAAGATTGGCAATCAGCAGGAACTTTTGAGCAAAACTCTTGTTTCATCAGAGTCCTCTGCCCACTGTGGAGGGAGGGGGCTTAGGGCTGGGAAGCAGAAGTGAGGACTGACCCTTAGCTACAGAATTAGGGGAGGTGACTAGCGTCGAAAGTCTCCTTAGCTATCTCGAGTTTTGAGCCACACAGTGGGCTGTATAACCTATCCATGTATGTTCAAGTCTGTGAGTCGGGAAGGAGTCCCGTCCTGGGCCAGGGTTCCATGGCTCACCTCCTAGTTGTTTGCAACTATTGCTGTCACTGGCTTTGAATCTCCAAGTCTCCATCTCTTCAAAGACCTATAGCTTTAAGTAGCCCCATTAATGTCCAAATTATTTATTTATGAGGGATCTTCCCAATAAAGATCCAGCTACCCCATGCCATTTACTCATTACAATAACAACAGGTAACACAAATACCTACATGCAGCTTATCATTTAGTTATGACAACTGTATGAAATAGGTATGATATTATTATTACCTTCGTATTTCACATAAATAAGCTGAGTTACAGAGGGGCAAGACAGCAAATGTAGTCACTCCACTGTAGAGAGTTGAAGAACTTTCTATGGAGCATTTCACTAAATCGACTTGAAAGCACCATGGAGCTGCTGAGACCTCAGGGCGGGGTGTGATGATCGCAAGATCTTGGAAATCTTGTCTCTGGAAGCCTCTCCCTCAGGCATGCCTCCCACCAGCAAAAGCCATAAATATACTCTTGTTTACCAAATGCCTCTTATGAGCCAGTCCCACGTCACACATTGTGTCCTTTTACCCTCACAATGTCCTGTGAAGACGGAATGGCTATGACTAATCCTCATTTTTGTATACGAAGAACTTGAGGTTCAGAGTTATTAACCTAAGTTCACACAATTGTCCTCAAAGGGCTCATAGTCTAGACAGGGGAAGAACTGAATAGGGACAATACAATAAGGCCAGCTAACTATTAAGTCCTGTGAGAGCCCCCAGGAGGGAACAACTGACTCTGCATGGTGGCAACAGGTGGTGTAGAAGGGTGTAGAGGGTGTAGAAGAAGAATCTGGAAAGAGGTCTGTCACAAAGTGGCATTTATGCTGGGTTTCAAGGGACAGGAGGCATATTTGGGGGGAGGAAGTAGGGAAAAGGCATTCCGAGCAGTACAAGGAATAACTGTCTAATAAAAGAGTGGTGGGTATACGTTGGCATATTCTGGAAGGATGAGTTGTCAGGCATGGCAGGAGCACTGGGTGCAATGGGAGGGGTGACAGTGGAGAGAGAGGCTAGGGCCAGATCCTGGAGAGCCCTGTGAGTGAGGTCAGGGAGTTTGGATGCTATCCTGGAAATGATGGGAAACTAAGTCCTGGAGAATTGTGGTAAGATTTACATACGCATCCTCCACAGAGAGGAAGTGGAGATGCAAAGGGGAAGGGGAGGATAAAGAGAAGAAACATTTCTGCAGTCAAATCAGTGAATCCTCATGATGGTTTAGGGTGTGTACATACTGACTGAGAGCAAGGGCTTCAAAGATGACTCTCCAGTTTCCACACTGGAAGATTGAGTAAATGGATGGTGGCATTCATTGCGTTAAAGAGGAGCAGCTTGAGGAAGGGTGGCATAGATGATCCTGAATGAGCTGAGCTTGAGGGGCCAGGACCTGAGACATGAGAGAGAGAAACTGAAGGAGTCTGCCGAGCAGCTGTTTACTGAGTGTCTGCCGCAGGCATATACTGTGCTCGGTGTCCTGTGAAGGCACAGTATTGGCTGGTGTCCAGAGGGCAGTAGCTGAGGATCCTACTCAAAGAGCCATGTCACAGGAGCCAACACATGACCTGGGTCTAGAAGGGAGCATGAGAAAGAAGTAATGGCCAGCTCTACTGTGTGGGAAATGACCAAAGAAAACTTTGTATAGGAGAGATCTTGAGATATGAGAATAGAAAGAGCTCACAGACCAATAATGAAGGAAAGGGCATTCCAGGCAGAGGGGACAGCAGTGATAAATAAGCACATAAATGTGCCCCAAGCTACATTGGTCTGCAAATAGCCCAGTATGAATGGGAGATGAAGACATGAGAGGTGGGGAGAGGAGGGCTCATGAGTTATGATACTGAGGAGATAAGCAGAGGACAGGTGGCAGAGAGCCTGGGATGCCATGTTAAGTGGCTTGGACTTCCCTCTGGATAATGGAATCCACTCAAGGAATTTAAGCAGAGTGACATGATTGAGTTTAGGATTTGGGAGTCAAGGAGTAGCAGTTAAAATTATAGAAGTAGATACAATCTCCCAGGAGAAAAAAGAAAAAAACATCGAAGACTGAAGATTTATTTCAGAGGTAGGCAAAGAATTTTCATAGCATCCTGATCAAGTTGGCTCTTGTACCAAATTATTAAAAACTAACTTCTACGAAGCATATACTCTGTGGCGGATGCTGTTCTAAGCCCTTTATATACATTAGCTCGTTTAAGCCTCCTAGTAATTCCAAGAGGTAAATTAACTAGAACACGATAGGGCCAGGATACAGAGCTGGGATTTGAACCCTGGCCCCATGACTTCAGAACAGATGCATCTTCACCACTGGCCCACACAGCCTCCCTGCAATGATTATAACTAACGTTTGTGAGGAATTAATAGATGTCTCAATAAGTGCTTTATTTGCACTATCTGGTTTGGTCCTTACAACAACCCCATGAGAGGTGAGAAAATGGAGACACAGAGGGGCACACGCAGATTTCTGTACACGCCCAATAAGAAGCCAAGTTTAATCTGAATTTTCTGCCTCAACAGGCTGTGCATGCAATGATTTTGCCCTGCCGACTCTGTAAGTGCTCCAGAATACTAGCTGAATCCATAAATGGGCAGTGGAAAGAGCAAAGTTTCTAAGAATTGGCTTCTGCATCTCTGAGACACAGGTATCCCCAGGTCCAAAACTCAGATGGTGACTTTCTATAGAGGCCGAGATGCAGGGAATAGTGTGCCGGGCTCCTACTTCAACTTGCCTGCTTCTGTAGCCTGACCCTTGGAGGGCAGGGCAGGCATCAAAGACAGCAGGGATGAGGCAGGGCCTGCTTGCAGCCCCCTCACTGGCCGGGCCCCATCAAAGGCGCCTGTGCCAGGCTCTGCTCCACTCCAAGGCTGAGCAGATCAAAGGGCCCTGCGGAAGTTGGGTTTCTGGGCAGCCCCAGTTCTGTTCATCAATTGTCACTTTGGCAGTGACAGCAGAGGGTCTAACATGACAAGACTGCCACAGCCAAGACTCCTGGGGCGGACATCAGAGAGGCAGCTCCAAAGTCCAGGAAGCTGCCTGAGGCTCCTTTGGGCGTTGACCCCTGGTGGGAAGAGAGGAAAGAAGTGGAGAGGCCCCCCAGGAAAATGTTTGGAGGATCACTACAGGAAAGTTGCTGCAGGCAAGAAACCTGACCTTGGCATTGATATTCCTGCCTTGGAACCATGAGCTCTGATTACCTCTTGTAGCTGGGAGAACTGCTGACATGCCCACACACATTCACTCTCACGCGTGTATTACACACACGCACCCCTAAATACGTACACACACCTGAATCACCCACCAGGACATACATGCACTAGAAACATACCCCTACACACAGCCTCCCACACAAACGAAAACACACAAAAACATTTGTACACACATGTTCCTTCATACTCACTATACTTGCCTACATACATGTGTGTGCACACATGCACACAGCCATACACACACCTAAAGGTGCAGGTACATAACCACACACATATACCTGCTTACTCATACATGGGCATGTAATCTTTATTATATAGTCTGCCAACTCGGAGGGCCCAAATTTGATATTTTTCATCTCAGAAGGGTGAGAATAATCCTCATAAATAGGCTTTAAATGCAGAAATTGACTATGACCCAGATCCTGATACCAGCCATTCTCAACTCCTTTGTAGAAAAATCTAGAGAAAATGTCCAAAATTGTAGCAAACTGAATTTATATCAGCTCTTGGAAAGGGCTTCCTGCCCCTAAACGTTGTAAAAAAAAAAATTAGCATGTTAAAATTCTGTTCATTGAGGAATATTTGGTTGCCGGAAATTTGAATGAGTCGAAATAGCAATTTTGCCTCAGAAAATAGTTATATGCTTTTAATTAATAGATTACATTCATATATATTATATATATAATGGCTTAGTTGTAAATTGGACGGATCTACGATAATTCTGGGAGCTGAAAACACTTCAGTTTAAAAGACAATTAACATCAGAGTTCAGTTTAGCTAAAGACTTAACAAATGAGTATAAACAGAGCAGTTTTGGTACCCGATTTAGCTCTTGTTCAAACACCCTCCCTTGCATGAGTACCAGGCTATCAAGAAGTATTTGAGTAGTTAGCTTCTAATGCTCTTTTGCTTGTCCGTCTCCTCCGTTAGACTGTAAGCACCCTGTGTTCAGTTCTGGCTTGTTTATTTCAGTATGGTGAGTACCTAGTCCAGAGCCTGGCCCATACTCTAGGCACACAGTAATACTTGAGATGAGTGAGTGAATGAATGAATAAATGACTGAGACTAATGATATGGCCTCCAGCAAGCAATACTTTGCCTCTTTCAACCTTGGTGTTCTCCTGTGTAGAATGAAGAGAATACTGACTCCCCACCCCACTACCCACCAGCCACCTACCTCAAAAGGCTGCTGAAAGTTAACAATATACTCTACCAACTTCCAAGCAGACAAGGATGTCGTATCCATGCCAAGGGTTCTAATACTATTACTGGGCCTGCAGGAAGATAAATCGGGAAGTTAAACCAGATCCCCAGGTTCCAAGAGACCAGAACTTTAGCCCCCATCTCCAGACTGCCCGGAGCCATAGACATCAGGCCTTTAAGATATTCTTTTGTAAAACAATGGCTTTTGTGTTTGCTGCCAATTAATTTCAGATCTTCTCTTCAGTCAGCCAGCAAATGTTCCCATGGTAAAAATAATACACCGATGACAGCCAACAAAGTAGTGAAACAGGAAGAAAAAGCCCCCTAAAAATTCTAGAACTAAAGAGGGGTTGGGAAACCAGCATCTATTAGTCTACTGGCAAGAAACCGGCATAGAAACTCAGGCTTGGAACAATCGGACAGTGCTCTGAAAGCCAGGTGGCGGTGGTGATACAAGGCACGTTTTATGTAACACGGAGCCCCTTAGCCTTCTGTCCACAGGCCAGTGTTCCATGTGGCATGTTGGCTCGTCCCTAAGAAGAGTGCTTTAGGGGGTTTCACATCTTCATGCACAAACCTGACCAACCACAGGAAGTCTGGAAGCAGAAAAGAAGCCCCCTTCCCGATTTCTATCCTCATGTCACTAGTCCTGGTTAGTGGAATCTGCGGTTAGTTACTAAATCCAACCTTTCTTACCACTGTTGCAGCCTAGGGGCATCATCAAAGGTGTAAAGCCAACATGACATTTGTCTGTCAGTGAGCTGAGATAAACTGGCCCTGATGGATGCACTGGAGTTGTTATCCTGCATCCTAATCTTGCATCCATGGTCTTCCTATGATATGCCTTGACCCTTGCCTCTCTGGCCTCTGTGACAAGCCCTGCTTGGCACTTACTCCGCTAGGACTCCAGTGGGGTTCTAGATTTCTCCAAGCAGAGCCAGTATCTTTACTACCCTCTACGCACACCCTCTTAACATTGGAGTCTTTTCTATAACCGCTTCCTTGCCTTGCTTAGATCCATCTTTTATTCTTTCAGGCTCTCATCAGCCCCAACTAAGTACTATTCCTGACTGCAGAACTGAACATGCAATGGCTTGGACGGGAGCCAGTCTGTGCCCACCTCCCTTCCCATTACTGGGGTCCTCTAGGGTCCTGGATTTGAAATGGACTCTAGGCTGAACCACATTAATTTCTAGCAGGCTTTAGCATCTGTTCATCTCAGAAAGTCAGGGAGCTAAATAATAACAAAAGGAAACCAGATATGGGGCAAGTCCTCAGTAATTTAGTACCTTGATTTGGTTCCATATGGGGTAACCCAGAAAAGCCTAGCCTGGTACCTGGTGGCAGATTCCAGGCATTCTGAGTAAACTCATGAGCAGCAAAATGCCAACTGAATGAGATACAGAAATCATCCCTGTCCCTCATTCTCCACATCTGACCAGTCAGCAAAACTTTAGATTCTGATTCTCAAAGGTCTCTCCAACCCAACTCCTCTTTGTTTTCCCCAGTGCCATTGTTATTAATCAGACCCTCAAGTATCCTGCATGTATTAAGAGATTAATAATGTGAAATATTAACCCAAGTGCTTTTATTCCCATTACTATTTCTATATATCCCATGGTCTTTCTCCCATTAAAACTAGAACATAAAGCTTGAGCATCCATTGCCTCAAAGAAAGGTAGTTAGAGCAGAAATGCAGAAAAGTAAGTACATTTATTATTGGTCTAACAGCCAAAGTCTTAGCCTGAACAATAGATTAGAAAGAATACTTACTGAAAGCATAAAGCTTAACTGAGCTGGAAGAATTGGCAGAGAGTCAGAGAGGAAATTGATAAAGTGGATGCCTGGGTGGGTCTCTGAGGGGGGGGGGGGTCCCTGTGTTCTGCCTGCCTAGGCTGAGTGCAGGGGTGAAGAGGGGGGTGGGTGATAGTTCCCCCCTCTAGTTCTGGGATCTGAGAGCAAGGAGGGCCTGTGGTCTACTTTTCATTTTCAGCCTGGGAAGATAGCAACCTGGAGAGTTCCCCTGTGTTCCAGGGAGTGGGAACAGAAGGACTGGTGTCATTACTTAGGACCTCTAGGAGCTTAAGTCCATTGAATTTCCCACAGACCGTGGCCAGAGAACCTCCAAAAGAATAGTCTGAAGGCCATGGACCAAAGAGACCTTGCTGTCTAGAAGATGAAGAGGCCACATGATGACCTGTGTGGATCAGTGACCCAGGCCACATAGGAGCCCAGATGATCCAGCAGATGCCAGCATCAATAGTGATACACTGCCACTCTCCCCATCCCCACCCTGTCCTCACCTTGCAGATGGATGTTGTAACCTCCCCCCACCCCCTACTCCCGCAGAACTTAGATACAGCCATGGAGAGAAGGAAGTAGGGGAGAAATGCCTAAACTAAGATTCAGCTTCAGCCAAGAGTGGATTTGGGTTTAAAGTTTATAGAAAATAACTTTATTTTTGCACATTTGTTTGTGGCTTGGGAGATTTTCCCAGCTCCCTAAAATTACTGCAGTTGTGCCCTAAGTGGTCTCCCTACCTCTACTTCCTGCCCCTCCAGTCCATGCCAGGGCCAGAGGGGCATTTATTTAACATGGGTGTGACTCTGCCTCTACTAGTGACAAGCCAGGTTTTCCAGTAGGCAGATCTGGGTTCAGATCCTGATCCTAGATGTCAGCTGTCCTGAGGTAAGTTACTCCACCTCTGTGAGCCTCATTTTCCTCCCTGATGAAATGGTATAATCCCAGGGCTACTTCATTGGATGCCGTTAGGACTCTGTGAGATAATGGAGGTCTTGGCACAGATTAGTGTTCAGTTAATATTGCCTGGTCCCTAGTATACGATGGTGTCTGTCATGGCCACTTCCTTGGCTTTTTGCATATGCTTCTCCTCTTCTACTTCGCAAAAGAAAAGCAGAAAATTCTTTCAACTTTGCTTTATTCCTTGAGGCATCTGTGGGGCCAGCTTCTTCTATGCTCCCCAGGGTAGGTTTAGGGGCTCCTCAGTAGAGCACCTTCAGTTCCCCAAGCTCAACCTAATCATAGCATTCATCACACATTTTCTCATTACTTGTCAATGCTCAGCAAAGCCCAAAAGCAATCCTTAATCCTTGCAGTGATGGCTCTGAACCCTCTTACAACTTTGAGCTCCCTTATCTTAGAGAGGACACAGGAGGCAAGAGAAAGTGGTAGGGAAGGGGTCGAGGGTCAAGCTAAGGAAGAGTCTGGCTTGCAGTCTTGCCTATGGTTTCTGGGAGAGCCCTCCATGACGCATGGGCCCAGGACAGCCTGGCATCCCAGCAGGGTTTCCAGGTCAACTTTTATCTTTGTACATGGTGTTTGTCCCTTTGATCCTTGAGCAGATCAAACAAAATCCACTAATCAGTGGCTTCCCTCCTTGCCTTTCAGAGCAGATCATCAAACACAGCCTTCATCTCTCCCTGCTTCCCTCCCACCCTCCTTGTTTTCCAGTCAGAGACATTTGCTCTATCAGGCCCAGCCTGTGGTCCACCTATCACCCCCTCCCAAGTAGTGCAGGTGTGATTGTCTCTTTAATTTCTTTAATTCACATGAGTGTAGATCAATTTCAGGACTCACTCACTGCTACATCCTGGTACTTACCTCTCACCTAGGCTCTTGCGCAGGCGTGGAATGAAGGATAGACTGCGACTGCATGGTCTTGGTCTAGGAAGTACCTGGTCATAAAAGAACCAGGAGAAAGAGAAACCTTTCTGAGCCTATTTCCCCTTTTGTGTAGCTGGACCGTTACTTCCTGCCCCACCTATCTCACAAGGTCAAAGCCAGCAAGTTAATGGATGTCAAAGCTCAGTAGGAAATATGGCACTCTGGATGTGTATTGGGTTTGTCTAGTTCTAGTCCTTACATGTTGGGAAAGGCTCTATTCCATTTCCCTAGGACTTCCTGAGACGTGGGAATTCCAGTGCTAAAACCAGGGAAATCCCAGGCAAAACTGGGCGAGTTGATCACCCTACAAAGAGGCAGCACTTGAGAATGGATGTTATGGGCTGAATTATATCCCTCCAAAGTTCATTTGTGGAAGCCTTCACTGCCAGTACCTTGCAATGTGACTGTATTTGGAGACAGAGCCTTTAAAGAGGTGATTAAGTTTAAATGAGGTCATCAGGGTGGGCCTCAATCCAATTCTACTGATGTCCTAATAAGAAGAGGAAATTTGGGCACAAAAAGACACCAAGGACACACACACACAGTAAAGACCAGGTGAGGACATAGCACGAAGATGGCCGTCTGCACGCCAAGGAGAGAGGCCTCAGAAGAAATCAGCCCTGCCGACACCTCAGTCTTGAATGTCTAGATTCTAGGACTTTGAGAAAATAAATTTTTTTGTTTAAGCCACCCATCTGTGGTATTCTGTTATGATAGCCCAAGCAGTCCCAAAACGAGTCCCACATACCATTTTTCTAGATATTTGAAAGTTACATGTCAAGAAAACAAACTGATGATAAAATGTTTCTATCATGTCAAATATACCTTCCTAAAGACCTGAAAGGCCACACAAAAGTTTAGAATTCTCAGGATTCTGTGCCATGCCTGGTTGGGTAGGGAAGAGCCCGCCTCTGGCCCCCAGCCTATGGCCTGGCCCCTTCTTGTCCCCATGCCCGGTCTCAGTCTTACACCATGAGCAGCCTCCCAAGTCCACATGTGGAAACCTGGCTCTGACAACAACCCTCACGGACGGCCACCCCTTGACCACCCTTCAGGCCTACAGGTGTGCACATTGTGTACTGCCTCAGGGAGTACAGGCCACTCGCAGCCTAGAAGCAGACTCAGAGTCAACTGGGCTGGGAATTGTCGAGTCCTAGGTGCCCACACCATAGCCTGCAAGGAGAGGACCCCTAGGTTGACACAGCCCCTCAGCCCATCAAATCCTTCTCCTTCAGTGGGGTGGCCTAGGTGGACCAGAGTGGAGCCCTCTCAAGTGTGGGTGTCAGGGCAGGGATCCCTGCTGCCCTGGTCTGAGGGCAGTACTTTCAGATCCCATATCCATGCTGTGACATTCCACCCCAGGCCAGAAATGGGAGAGTGCGCCCCCCAGGAGAAGAAGGAGCCAGTCCAGGGTAGGAGGGATTTAAATCCACACCATCTGGTTCCAGAGTCTGAGTTCTTAATGATTTTGCACTGCTTCTTACCCAGAGCAGTGGTCAGAGGAGATGGCCAGAGTGGGAGAGGTCAGCACAGCCGGAGCTGTAGGAAATGCATGGATGAACGGAGGTGGTTCCCTGGAAACCAGCACTCTGGGACACCCACAAGGAGGGGCACGCCTCAAGAATTTGAAGTCAGGATTTCTCCTGCCTATGAGATTTGAGCCCTCACTCATTAGAGCCATTTTCTTCTGATAACAAAAATAATAAATACATTTTCCATGTACATTAAGGAAAGGAAAGTAAACACACATGAAAGAAAGCTTTTGCACATAAATCACACTCATGGAATAGGATCAGCTTCAGTTTAGGAATAAATAAAGGGGAGAGGGGATGTGGCTAGTCAGAGGTGACAAAGTTTGAGGTTTGACTCCAGAACCCAAGTGCATTTTAATCGTGGCACGTTGAGGCGATCCACAGTGGCACTGACTTACGTCCGTCCCTTTGGACAGGCATTTATTAAGAGTGTTTCTGTGCCAGGCGTTGATTAACTGCCAGGATGGAGATGTGGACAAGATCCATCTCTGCTTGAGTGGCTCACGGGCCACAGGAGAAATGGGCAGGTGAACTATGAATGCAGCAGCTGAGAAGTGCCAGCAATAAGGAAATGCAAGGAGGACCCAGAGGATGGTCTGTGAAGACCACCCGGGGGGTGACTCAGCTTCATGGCTAAGTGGGAAGTGGCGGAGAACAGAGGGAAGAAGCTGCCGTACAGGGGTCACGAGGGTTCAGGAGAAGGAGACCTGAGGCTGAGGGCAATCCTGAAGCTGCTTGGAGCAGGGTGGGGTTGAGGGTGGGCTTGTTGGGCCTATGAGAGTCTGGTTGATATAAGGGAAGGCCCACCCAGATTTTAATCCAGGAAATGGCCAGATCAGAGACGCACCGTGATCTGTATCAAGTACCTCTCATTTTGTGCTGAAATGGCCTTTCTCTGTGTCTGCTCCCCTCCCCTGTCTTTGAGTTCCTTGAGGACTGAGTTTTATTATAGCCCCAGTGCCTTCCAGTGTCTGGCATTCATTTATTGAATGAATGAATGAATGAATGAATGAATGAACTCTGCTACCCGGTTGCATTCTCCTATTTTGGCTCCCCTTTCTTTCCTGTGCTGTTTCTGATTTTAGTTAAGGATTGAATGTGGGCTCTGCACACAGGCCCTGAGGCTGTGAGTCTGTGTGTGTATGTTTTACATCAGCCAAACCAAATAAACAAACACATGGCAGAACCCCAGGCGTGCTGCTCCTACACTTGGCACAACCGGCTGGCACGTGGCTGCCCCTCCCCAGCCACCCCAGCTCCTCCCTCCAGAGTCAGGATGCTGCCTAGAGACTTGGCCATGGATTTAGGAAGCCCCCTCCGCTCTCCGGCGGCAGCAGGACTCCAAGTGCACACTGATACGCTCCTTCTACTTAGAGGGAATTTGAAATTACAGCCCCTAAGACAATAAGGTCCCACTG
This sequence comes from Camelus ferus, assembly GCF_009834535.1. Lineage (NCBI taxonomy): Eukaryota > Metazoa > Chordata > Mammalia > Artiodactyla > Camelidae > Camelus > Camelus ferus. The sequence continues at coordinate 47,663,305 of NC_045705.1, read as the reverse complement.
GCAGGATGGTGGCCACAGTACCAAGGAGAGGACAGGGCTCTGAACTCCTGTCCCCAACGGGGCTTTCTGGCTCTACTGTACTCATTCCAATTGGACTAAATGCCCATCCCCTACTGACTGGCCCCATAACCCCTAGAATTTCCTTCTGGGGAGGTGCCATGCCCTTCAAGAGTCCCATATCAAATTCAGTGCTCTCAGTACCGTGCTCACTCCCTGAGATCTTCTTGCATCTCCTCCAAATTAGTAAATGACTGCTCTATTTCCACAGAACTCAGGTCAGAAATTGGGAGCTAATTCTAGACTTCTTTCTCCTTACTTTACAGCCAGACATTGAGTATTTGACCACCAAGCTGCTTCAGAAATCTCTCTCCTTTCCCCCGCTAGAACTGCTGTCCCAGTTCATGTCCTCTTCATCTCTGTGTGGGCTTGTACAACCACGTCCTACTGATCTCTTTGCCTCCAGTTCCTTACTGCAATCCCTTCTCCTTTCCAGACACCACATCAATCTTTCTAAATGACTGATTTGATTCAGTCACTCCTACCAAAAAACAAAGACAAAAAATAAACAAAATACGTTACGTGGTCCCTACAACAGAAATTGTGCATTGTTCTTCAATCTCCATTTTTCTCTAGTGATAACAACCCCCACATTTTAGGTGGCCACTCATTTAGGACTACATTTCCTGACCTTCTTTGGAGGTGTGGTCACATGTCTCAGGTCTGACCATTGAGACTTACCTAGAAATGGAGTGTGCAACTTTGGCAGTGTCCTTAAAGGGAAGTAATGTGTTCCTCATCATCCTTTCTTTCTTTCTGCAGGATGGAACACAGATGTGATGGGTGGAGCTGGAGCAACCATCCTAGGCCATAAAATGACCTTGGCAATGGAGGTCATGCCCGGTAAGAGAAAAATATACCATGGATCATCACACAAATCCTGCCTTTTTCTTCCAAACTTTCACATGAAAAAGAAACTTCTATCCTGATTAAGCCACTGCTATTTCAGGGTTTTCTGACACTTCAGCTGATCCCAATTCTAATGAATTATCACCTACAGCAGGGTTCTGGAACACAAATGCCACCAGAAACCAGGTAGGAATCATGACTTAGTGATGCCTTCAGGAGCAGGAGACTAGGAATTGATTTGTTTATTCATTAATTTTTATTTCTTTAGTCAGTCAGTTTTTCATTTCACAAGTATTCATAAAGCCCCATTATGTGCCAGGCACTCTTAGGCACCAGGGAGGCAAAGACAAATCAGATTTGGTCCCTTCTTAGAGGAGATCCAGTGTGGTTGGGGAAGACATTTTAAATAGATAACTATAGCAAAGTATTATGGAGATTGTAACAGCCAATGTACAAATAGAGGCAGAAGCACAAAAAGAGACTGAAGTCAATTCTAAATAAAGATCTGAAAACATAAACTTCAAAGAGAAGGCAACTCCCTCCCAAAAGATGAGCGAGGGAGGGAATTCTAGATGGACAAAGATTAGGAGGATTCTATTCCCTGCTGTTGTAATTCCCTTCCCTTCCAGGGAATTGCAAACAATTTGGTAGAATAGAGCCCAGTTGGGCTCCACCCAGGAGGCAATGGGGAGGAGCATCAATACTGCATAAGGAACTCTAGGATCTGCTCCGGGTTTGTTCCGTAGCCTGTTTTCTCACTGAGCCCCTTACAGGATTTGACAATAATGGGGAATCCTAGTGCCTCACCAACAGCACCACACTGTAGAAGACTTGATGTTTGGGGACTGCAGGCAATGCGTCTAAAGATCTGACACATAGTATGTGCTTGATCAGTTTTGGTGTAATCAGAAAAATCTTCCTGAGGGTTTTTGTCTCTCTGCTACTCCCCTGCTCCAATACCCCAACTAAGAAGTTCTGGAGGTTTGGGGGACATTAAAAATAAGTAACAAACCAGTATGGCACAGGACTGACTGATCAGATCAGAAAATCGGTGTAAACAATCCATTTGGCACTATCTGCGTGGACCCAATGCACATCAGCCCTGCCTGGAGGAAGCTCTTTAAAATAACAGTATAAAAGTGAGTTAGCTGCATTTTTTTATGAGCACTAAAAGAAAATATCCAAAGCAGGAATTATAAAGAGCACAAGGCACATAGGTGATGACCTCTCACTCATTTTCCCTTTGTAATTTTTGCTGCTTAATTTTGGCCGAGGCATCCCTACTCTGACTTCACCCTAGTTCAGTAGAGTCAGTTACCAGGGGCTGGACGGGGTCAATTGGAACCCTGAGCAGCTCAAGCCATCTCCGGGACTCCGGGGCTCCGGGGCTTCCCTAAGGTGCTTAGAGCCCAGCTCCCCACACAGCGGTCCCTTTCACTCTTCCAACAAAGCAGGGATTCCGGCTGCAGACTTGGCATGACCCTTCCTCTTCCCCTTTCCTTCTTTTACAATTTTTTGTGCTCCAAAGGGTCCTAAAGATAACCACGGGGAACACATACCTGACATAGTTCCCTCTCTGAAGAGCTTTCCTCATGGGAAAACTCTCCTCAACGAATGCTTTAAGAGAATAGAAAAGAACAAGCCTGGGCTGCATTCGTCAGCCGATAAGGACCTTGGAAATAACTCCTCCAGCTGCTCATTTCTAAAAGTGGAAAGCTGAGACCCAGAAAACTGGAGCGGCATTGCCTAAAAACACACAGAACACTTTAACACAATTCTTCAGCAGTTTGAAGTGTATGGACCTCCCAGTCCTTTTCTCTGCCTACACCTTGTAAACACATTCTAAACAGATGGGAGAGTGATCCACCGCAGTTAACCCCGGGCACACACATAGTCCCCATAGTAAGGGGATGATTCCAGACACAGCCCTCTGGGAGCCTCTTTGGTCCAAGCATGTCAGGGGACCTGAGTGGCTCTGGAAAGCCACGTGGGTGGAGGGCCTGAGGTGGGGGGTCAGAGAGCAGCAGGGAGCCTGCGTGAGGGGGAATGGGGTTGCTGGCCTTCTTCTCCCGGGTCTGCAAGCTTTGAACCGCTTGGGCCCAGCAGGTGGGCAGCAGGGTTGGGGGCATTAGCATTTGTTTTCCCACTTTGATCTTTTGTCTTTTAAGTGTTGTGGAAGATCTGTTGGGAGGAGTCTGACTAGGATGGAGAGACTGTGGCTTCAGTACTGTGAAACCCTTCTCTTCTCAAAGCCCAGTGCCTGCCTCATTGCGTCCCCACAAATCATTTTCTTGCCCTTCCTGCCTCTCAGTTTTCCTCATCTACAAAGTGGGAGGGTTGGACTCATCCAGTGATTTTCAGACTTCAACTTTTAGCAGCAGAACCTCACCATTTCCCCCTCCATTCATACCTGGAAACCCAATACTCAAAGCAATGCACTGCCACTCTACCTGAAGCTCCAAGTGGGGATCTCTGTCTATTTGGATAACCTTGAGGCCTCCTTCCTGAGGACTGCAGACCCCCAAGTCCAGCGAGAAGCTCTGAGAACACAGTTTGAAAATCTCAGGATTGGATGACCTTTAAGTCCCCTTCCTGTTCCCATTTATAATTCTACAGCTAAGCCCTAGGAATTAGGGTAGCAGGGGCCAGGGGGTGGGAACTCTAGTCCAATTATATAAATGAACTGACCGAAAGTCGTAAGTGGCACCTGATTGGCCCAAATTGTGGGGCCACTGTGCCTCCTTCTGTCAAGTCTTGCTCCCTCTTATGCCTCCGTCTGGAGACCATGCATGTGCTCAGGCCAAAGAGAAATACTTAGAGTTCCCCACGTGTGACACTTTCATTCCTCTATGCCTCTCTAGATGCTCTTCCTTCTCAGAATGTGATTCACAATCTTGTCAGACTATTGCATGGGCACATTTGTTCTTAAACTGGGCTCAATGGCACCTCTTCTTGAAGGCTGTCCCAAATCCCGCAGCCTTGGCTTTGTGCACGCCTAATTCTCTGGCCCTGCCTCTGCCGTAGTACGTCTCAGTCACTGCTGATTTATCCCCTTGACTCCTCCACTAGAGGGCCATATATCTGATTTCTGTTTTATGGACTTTCAGAGTATCTTGCACATAGTAGATATTCGAAAATACGTAGTGAATGAATGGATGAAAGAATGAAGGGCATTGGTGGGATTGACTGAGGTGCTGACTTTCCATCACCACAGCTTCAATATCGCAGCAATCATGGAGCAATTTCCATCTTCCTCTCTTTGATACTGCCTGATATCCTCCTCCACAATATTTTCTAACATTCAGCTCCAAGGAGCAAGGGCAATTTAAAGGCAAGGCTGTCCTCAACTTGCTTAATACAACCAACCTTATCTGCTAAGGATAGATTGGTGTGGTCAAAACTCAAAACCCATAGGGCAACGTTCCCCCAAGGAAGTCAGTCAGCACAGGTTGTAAGGGAAGAAAGAAACTTTCAGCTGTTGGCCCTCTCCTGTACGACAGATGCTTTATGCAAGTAGGAGAACCAAGCACTCCACCCTTTTTATCCCTTTAGTCTTGCCTGCTACTACTCTCCACATCCCCATCTGGGAGGGAGCTGTTTTCTTGGCACTTTGATACATCACAATATTGCTAACCAGATGACCCCTATTTTGGAAGTCTGTAGTCTCATGTAAGCTTCTCTGAAAATTATGAGATGGAAAGGAAGAGGGGCTTTGCCTTCAGAGATCACTTGTAGCTGCAGCAGCGAGTGTCCAGGGCCTGCAGCGTGGTGGAAGTGTCCAGAAGTGCCCAGGTGTCCTGAGGCAGTGGCCCCAGCAGTGGTGTTGTAAGCCAACCATTCCCAGGCAGAGTCTGGGCTGTACTGGCCCTCTCTTCCCTCCACTTGAGACTCCTTGCTCTGTATCCTCCTCATTTAAAATATGAGCTACTTGGTATGGTCTAATAAGTCCCTTTTGTGTCTACATTAAAAAAATAAATAAATAGAATTTGCCAAGTTAGACTCAAGGAGTAGCAACTCAGAACAGAACTTGCAGACTGGAGCACAGTAGATAAAGCCCAGACCCTTCAGAGATGGGATAAGAGAGAAGGAGGAAGGGAGACTAAGGTGGAGGGGAGATCTGGGGGGCTCCATTCAAGGTGAACTTGGCAGAACGAGAAGAGGATCTAAGTGTACCATCTTCTATGTCCCCAGTGGCTAAGGTATGGACTGAGTGCTCATACCTTTCAGATGCCAGAGGACAAAGAACCAGCTTTGAGTTTCCTCGTGCTGTTCTCACAGCAGGGCTCAAAAGTATGTCCCCACAGTCTAACACTACCCAGAGCACAAAAGGCCTTTCCCCAATGGCCTCTTGCCATCTGGCTGTGTTCTGGAGGCCAGGGCCTTTGGCCAGAAGTGAGGGGCAGGCACAAGGCTGGAGGAAGGGTTATGTTCTGGTATTGGAAGAGTAGTAACCCCATGCCTCTTTGGGGTGATAGGGCGTCTACCACTGAGAAGTCTAGTGGAAGGAGACAGGAAGAGGACCTGTGTACAGAAACTTGGTGGAGAGGCTGGTGTCGGGGTGGAAGACATTTTCTTCTACCCTTCTAGGTTCTTCTGGCTGGTCTAAGAATTAAATTGACACGAGACAGATTAATGGGAGAACATTAAACAAAAGTTTAATAACATGTACACGTGGAAGAAAACGTGAGAATCGAGTAACTCACTAAAACTGCCGAAGCCCTCCCTCATTACCTTCAGTACCATCTTCAGGCAAAGACAAAAAGAGGATGTTGGGGGTAGTGGTTTGGGGCTTCAGAGGAGAGGAAGGCAATTCTCATGGAGATGGAAAAGCAAATGTTTGGCAAGTAAATGTTTGCTGGGCCTTGCAGAGACAATGGGACACAGAGTGGACAGTGATCTCTGGGGCCTGCTGAATGTCCCCCACTGCACGTAGCCCATAGTTTTTGCAGATATCTCTGGCGATAGCTCTTTTCTGAGAATAGAAAAATTCCCTCTATCTAAATTCATTTAGGCCGTTAGTTGGGCAGGTCAAAGTTTTATCCTGAGTCTTTTGGGCCTTGATAATTTTCAGCTCGAAATAAACTGCATGCTAAAGAGATATTTGGGGGCGGCAAGTTTTGCTCCCCTACACTGGTGAATTTTCCTAAGCCTCTTTCACCCCACGACAGTCCGGAGAGTTCAGATCCTAGAAAGCACTGAGCTTGTACCATGTGCCAAGCACAGTGCTATGCTCTGGGGCATCAGCCATGAACAAGGACATCTCGGTCCTCGAGGGTCTAGAGAGCAGATGTACTGCCACAGGGGGTGCCTGGGGCCTGCGTCTCTCCTTGCCAGAACGTTGATGGAATTCTGGGTCAAAAGTGACCAAGAGGGAATCTCCTGGTCCCTTCATTCTTTTATCCTCGTCCTCTGTTGTCCATTGACTTGGTCGTGTTTTTGTCTGCAAGCTGGAACTATTTGCTGTGTTTTCTCAGTCTTCGATCTGAAATTGCTCAAGCTTTCTCCGCCTTCATCACTTTACTGACTTCATCAGCTGTGCTTACACTGCTCAGTGGTATTTACGTTGCTTGAGCCTCTTCTGTCCTTGTTTGCCATGGAACCGGCACATGAAAATGCAACTCCAACACAACGGAAATAGACTATTGTTCTCTTCAGTAATGTCCTCCACTAATAACTGGGGCAAGGGAGGATGCAGTTAAGTGAAACAATATATAAATTGTATTAAGGTTGTGTCAGGCACATAGGAGGCACTCAATGTATGTTAACCATTATTGTTAGAAATTTGTGTCTTTCAAATTGACCATTACCTGGAAGGAGTCCATTATTCAGAAGTCCTTCTTGGCTCTCATTATCAAATGGCTCCTTGACCACAGCAGCCAGGGTTTTAGGCCACCTGCTTCCTGCTGCTGTTGGTTTCCCTGCTTAGCAGTTTCACTCCCACCTCCCAGCAGGTCACATCTGTTCTTCACTCATCACCCCACCCTGACCTTGAACTGTCAGTGGGGGCAGAGAAATGTTCATTCCCTATTACTTTTTAACCACACATTGAGGAGGTGAAGCTGTTTATTTATTCAACAAATATTGTGAGCCCTTACTCTGTGCTGGGAGCTGTGCTGGGTGCTGAGGCTACAGAGATGAAGGAATGAGAGCCCCTGTCCCTCAGAAACTCCAACATGTAAACAAAGTGGAACATGTTAACTATATCCAGGAATGAACAAAGAGTCCTTTGTGTTAGGGCAAGGGTTCCTGGACACTCCCATTCAAATGGAATTATCCCACCTAGAAAGAGGAACCAGCAACAGCTCCCCATTTTCTCCAGAGTCAAAACAGAAGTTGATGGTACCTATGGCACGTTAGAGAGTTTTTAAACAACTGTTAGCTCACTTCCCTCACCACTCCTATGGGAAGGAGCTCTTTCCCCCCATTCATGTTGGGTATGGCCACATGACCTGCTTTGGTAGAAGTGACAGTGTTTAAGTTCTAAGCCCAAGCTTTGAGAAGTATCCTGTATTTCTAACTGTTCCTCTGAGAGCTTCCAACCTCCTCCATGAGAACACCCCCCCCCCCATAACTTCTACCCTTTACCCTGGGCCCACAGTGAAATACTGGGTACAGATCAGGACTTGTCCCCAAGCCAGAAGCAGAGTCATTGCAGTGACCAGAAATGCTTCTGCAAGAAATCAATGCTCATTTTGTTATGATCTGTGATTCTGTACTTGTTTGTAACACAGCAAAATTGACTACTACTATCTTCAAGAGCCAGTGTTCAATATGACTACACCCACCCTCTCTGGCCTCCTCTCCCTGTAACCTTAACAACTCCCCTGTTTCCAAGCCCACAGCATGAGGAATTCCCTCTACCTGGACTTGTCTTCTTCACCTACTTATTATTCAAGCTGGGATCAAATTTTCACCTTTTTTATGATACCCTCCTTAATCCCACCTCCAAAAGAAAAATAAATAAACAAATGTGATAATAATATCACTAATGATAAATTGCTAATTCATTTAGTCAGTATTGATTGGGTGCCTACTCCAGGCAGATCCGTGCTCTCCTCCCTGGGTGCTGCCAAGCTTTTTACCCAAACCCATCTCAGACCCTCACCTCTTGCATTGCTATTGGCCATTTAGGAGGCCTGTCCTGTCACAAGCTGCCCCTCTTCCAGGGCAGAGCCTGTCTCTTTCATCTCTACGTCTGCGTGTGAGGACAAGCACAAAGTAAATGTCAGTTGAATTCAATCACTCTACAAGCAGCAGTTGACAGCATACGTGGCCAGTTCCCTAGCCGAGAGAGAAAGAGGCCAGCAGGACCCACAGCTGGGGCTGATGCTGCTCCCACCTGCAGGCCTGGGCCTGCTGGGCTCCCAACCAAATCTGACCAGGGCAGGAAGTCCTTAAGCATCTTCAGAATCTAGTCCAGCGGGGCTTAGTGCTGATTCACTCTGTTTATTGGCCTCATGTGTGAGTCACTTCCCCAGCACTGAGTTCAGGATTCCACTGGCTCTCCTGGGTCACCTCTGCATTGGCCTGACCTGGAAAGTGGTCTGTGTTATCCCCAAGCTTCTGGGCTGCCTCCCTTGCACTTCCCATCAGCACCTCCACAAAACTCAGGTTCTGAGCTGGGCCTTCTCGCTAGGGGCTATTTGTATAGGACTGGCCTGTTTGGTCCCATGTTCTGTTGGCTTCACCAGTCTCTCGGTTCCTCTAAGGAGGGATCCAGCATTGTTTTTTACCAGTCCTTTCTCTTGTTACTGCAGTTCTGCCCCTGGTGGCCAGCTGGTGTCTGGGGCCTGCTCCCAGGTGGCAGTCAGCTCTGACTTTGTGCAAGTGAGCATAAAATACCCACTAGGATTTGGTGACTACAGCTACCTCTAAACACTCAGATCTTTGCAGACAGGGACTTCATTCCGCAATACAGATAGGGCCTGTCTTCTACATGCCACTGAAATAATATTGAATAAATAAATGGAAGGATAAACGCCCAGCCTCAGAGTTCACCTTCCAAAGGATGAGAGAACCAGAGCAAACAGAGTATTTGAGATTTCAGACTGAAACCTCATTTTCCTTTTTCTCATATTCTCCACTCTTTCTAATCAGCACCTCTGGCTGAGCCTGACAGTTCCCATCTCAGCCTAAGCCCTCTTCCATCACACTGCCCCTGCTTCCTAGTCTCCAGCTATTTTCCTGCCTCCACTATTTTGGCCAGTCTCTTCTGGCACAAGGCTTCTGTGGAAGCATCTGACAATGGTGAGGCATGTCCCAGTCTGGTGATTTCTGGGACCCTAGTCCTTAGGTCCTGCCTGTACTGGCAGCCCTCGGTAAGATACCCTGGCCATTTACACTGTGTCTCCTGCGCTCACTTCTGTACCCCTTGCCCTTCCCTAAACCGTGATGCTGGGCTGGTTGAGGGGAGGGGACTGAGTGAGGCTTTGGTGTAGCTCAGCATGTCTCCATAGCTCTCTAATGTCTTAGTGAGCAGCCCTGCCTTATTGCTGACTCCTGAGATGGGTCACAGAAAGGGAGAAAGCCCAGAAATCCTGCCCCCTGCCTGGGATGCAGGCCTCTGTCCTCACAAGACCCTGAAGCAAATGATTCTGCTAAGAACCCTCCATACAAGATTCTGCCCCATCTAGGGAGGGTGAGAAGCCTTTAGACCATCCCCTACATCAAACAAGAGGGAGACCCCTTTGGAGGGAGTGCAGAACTTCAGGCATGGGACCTGTGAGGGCTTCAGAGGGACAGCAAGGGGCAGACAGCACAGGGAGCATTTCTCTTTTGCTCAAGCAACAGCTCAGCTTTCTCAGCTACGCCCAGATCCAGTCAGCTGAGGGCTCCTCAGCTCAGGTTGCTCCCCAGGGTTGGAAGAATGCCCCTAGGAAACACAGTCGTGGAAGAGGAGAGGGCAGCCTGCGCTATGCTGAATCACACAAACTCAGAAGCTTGGAACTGGAGGGGCCAGAGATGCATTGCAAACCAGCCAGTCCTCTACAAGTCCTCTGATAAAAGGCTGTCCTGTTTCGGAATACCGCAGGCAACAGGGCCCTCAGTACCTCACAAAGCCACACACATCTTCTTCACACATTGTATTCTCCTCTAAATTGAGCTGGAAACCTGCCTCCACGGTGAGATCAAGTGTCAGACTCTCGGCTTTTCCGTCTGAGCTCCCGTGATGCCCCAGCTTTGGGAACATTTAATAATCCCCCAGTTTACTACACTCTTCTAAAGTGGCCAGAATTCTGTTTCTCTTTAAATGTCCCTCTGGGGCTAAGCAGAGCATCTGGGAAGAAGATAACGTTGTGAGTTGGGTCACCGAAACAACCTGATGTCTTCCAGGCCTTTATTTATAGCCTGGCCCTAAAGAAAAGCATCACCCTAGGCTTCATTTGCTGGTTCCCTCCCACTGTGGGTCAGGGTGGGACGTGTGGCAGCTGAGGGCCACCCCCACCCCGTAGCCCCCTCCCCCCGGCTCCACGCCTGTGCACACACTTCTCATCCCTCACACCCCTTGCCACTGGGGCTGCCTTTTTTCACATGCAAATTTCACATAAAATCCTTCAAATGAAAACAGGTACTTTTCATTTTGCTCTCATAAACAGACACTTTCTAAATATTTAGACATCTGTATATAATGCCCTTAAACTGTTTGTTCTGAAGCATAAATAGGTATCTCTGTGTTTGAGTTAGTGTCTGATATGTTTCTCATTTAAGGAGAAAACATAAAAAATAATTGGAATAACTGCAGCCAGGAACAATGCTTACACAGCATGTCAGTGTCTTTTATTGTGTCTTAAAGTAAAAGCTTCGGTTGTAGGAGTCTTTTTCCTTCTCGTCAAACAGAAGCACACCTCTTGCTGTTAACCCTTCACGGAACTCAGATGCCTCAAGCAAGGGGGGCGCCAGCAAAAGACTGTCGTTTAGGGCCTGATTTGCTACCTAGTTGCATTCACGGTGCTTGGGGCAGTGTACCAATTCCTCAGGCCTCCTCCTCAACTGTTCATTGAGGGGAGCAAATTCCCATTTTACTTCTAAGGAGGGAAAAGTCCAGCCCCTTCCCCATCCCGTAATTGCTCTTCAAGGAGCAGATGAAATGAGGAAGAAAGGCTCCAGCACTTAGATCTGCCCTTCTGAGGTCTCTCTTGGTGTCGACCAGAAGGCTCTGTGTTTGTCCATCCATCTCTGAAACTGGGTAGGGAAGGGCAGGTCAGAGGGGGAGGAATTAGGGAGCTCGTTTGGATAGAGGTCTAAGTTATTTTCTCCAACCAGCTTTATACTATTTTTAATTTTTTAAAATTGAAGCATAGTTGATTTACGATGTCTTTTGAAATTACTTTTTAATTTATTTTTAATTTTGGGGGGAGAGGTAATTGGGTTTATTTATTTATTTTAAGGGAGAGACTGGGGATTGAACCCTCCAGCTTTATATTAATTTTTGAAAACCACACCTCTCTGATTCTAGTTGCTTTCTTGAATAAGATGACCTCCAGTATGTAGTGAGGTGGACTTAGTATTGCCCCCAAAGCATTACAACCAAATATGATGCTCCAAGTACTTGAAGCTCCCCTCTGAACACACAGATGAAACATTATATTTTTACTGCATCTTTAAAGTGGAGCTCATGCAAGATCATCATTAATGAATGGTGTTCCTGGGGATCCAATTCAACCTCCACTGGATTGTTTTTAATAGCCCTGTCAAACTGTTCTCCATCCAGTCTTCTTTGGACATTCTGGTGTTGGGGCATTCTCTATTTTAGGAGGTAGCCTTTTCCATTGTTGGACAGCTCTGACTACTAGAACTTTTTTTTTTAATAAGTTGAAATTTCCTGTGATATCCACCCCCTGGCCCTGCTATGGACTGAACTGTATACCCCCCAAATTTATATGTTGAAACCTTCAATTCCAATGTGATGATATTTGGAGATGAGTTAGATGAGGTCATGAGGGTGGAGCCCTCCTGTTGGGATTAGTGCCTTTATACAAAGAAACACAGAGAGCTCGCTCTTTCCTCACAGGCACAAAGAAGGGGCCCTGTGAGCTCACAGAGAGATGGTGTCACCTCAAGGCAAGAAAGGAGTCCTCAAAATAAAACTTACTTTATTGGCATCTTGAGATTGGATTTCTAAGCCTCCAGAATTTAAATTTCTATTGTTTAAGCCACCCAGTCTATGTTTTTTTTTTTTTTTTAAGAAACTTTAGCAGAGGAAGACAGGCCCTGTTTATTCATTCTTTCACTTATCAAACATATAATGAAACCCGTGTTGTGTAAGACACTCTGCTGGGTGCTTGAGATTAAAATAAAAATGAGGAAGTTTCCATTTCTGCAGAGTCAGTTTGGAAATCAGACAAAAAAGCTAGTAATTTCAGCACAAAGTATATTTTAGTGTAAAGACTACTGTGATAAAGGCAGTGAGGACCCAGCAGAAGAATCTGTTTGCTTCTGAGGCAAGGCCAGCATCCGAATCCACAGAAGATGAGGGCAAAGCATGCAATCTCACTTCCATAGGATGCGATCTGATCTCCTCCAGAAAGTGCACAGCAAGACAGACCATCCCTGTGGAAGCAGTAAGGACCAGAGCCCCCACGCCTGGAGGAGAACCCAGAATCCCATGAGAATCCAAACATTTGCAGAGTCAAGGAATGAGGTCTTCCTTTCTGATTGGGGAGTGGCTGCAGGGTGGATACTGTTGCCTGTGTCTCATGCCCTCCCTGTCTCAAGGCAGCAGCCAGATGGATCCTTCTAAAACATTACGTGACATCATTCCTCATCGCATAGCCCTCCACGAGCTCCAGATCACTTGGGGAAACACCAGCACACTCACGTGGCCAACAAAGATGATGTGATCCTGCCCACATTGCCTTCGTTCATCAATGTCCTGGTTGCCCACTTCTCTCAGCAACACCAGTCTCCTTATAAAATACCCCAGGTCTGCCCCTACCTTAGGGCCTTATCACAGACTGTCCTCTCCCCCTGGGACATTTTATTCCCCCGGGTATCTGTGTGGTGCACACTCTCCTCTCCTTCACATCTCTGCTAGAGTATCACCTTCTCAATGAGCCCTCCCTGACCATGCTTTTAAACAAAGAATGGTCCCACAATGTGTCCCTTACTCATAGCTCTATTTTTGTCTTCTCTTGACAAATCTCCTTCTCTAAAATAGCTTATTTGTTTATTAAGCCTATTGGTATTGCTGCCTCTCTCCACCCCCGCAACCCACCCACACATACGTACACACACATACATACACAAATGTAAGTCCCTAAATACAGAGTTTTAATCTTTTTTATTCACTGATACATTTCAGTTACCTAGCGCTGTGCCTGGTACAGAGTGGGTACTTGCGATGGACTGGATTGTGGTCCTCAAAATTTGCGTTGAAGCTCTAATCCCCCATAAGATGGTATGTGGAGAAAGGGACTTTGAAAGGAACTTAGGTTTAGATGAGGTTATGATGGTGGGGTCCTCATTATAGGATTAACGTCCTTAAGAGAAAGGACCAAAGAGCATGCTTTCTCTGTCTCTCTGCCATAAGAGGACACATCAGGAAGGTGGCCATCTGAGAGCCAAGCAGAGAGTCTTCACCAGGAACTGAATTGACCTGGAACTTAGCTTCTAGAACTGGGAGAAATGGTATTTTGTTATAGCAGCCTGAGCAGACTAAGATAGTACTTAAAAAAAAAAAAAAAAAAAAAAAAAGCTTGTCAAAAGCATGAATGAATAAATGCAATCAAAGGGACAGCTCAAACCAAATACTGCTTTGACGTCAGCCTTTTCTCTTGCTTTCCCTTGCAGCTTGTGGAAAACCAGCATCTGACCAGTAATTCACGCAATACACATATATAGTAAACCTTTCTGGCTCGTTTAAGCTCAAGTAAATTCCTCTGCTCATTCAATTTTTTGTTGATTTAACAAATATTTATTTCCTTCCCATCATAGATATGCCTTCTAATCTGACTACCAATCTTATTCTGCTTTTGTTTCCTTTTATACACTTATTCCCTCTGATCAGAGCTTTGACTCATGCTGCTATGACTTGGGAAGAATAAATGTAGTTTCTTTGTGGACAAGCAGGATGACAGCTCCTGGGTCCAAAATCTGAAGAAGCCCATGTCTCCATCACCCAGGGAGGCCTGATGCCCACAGATAACTAACTCCATTGGCCCCTTCCAAGGCAGAGGGGAAAAAAACTCCCATGAAGATACCATCTTGTGAAGTTGAAGGGTCTCACAGGACAAATCTCAAACAAACAAAAGAATACTTGCTGTGCAAAACTTTTCATTTTCTGATTTTTCAGGCTTTTCATCTGTACAGCAGAGATAAGAAGTACCTACCCCATAGAGCTGTTGTAAGGATTAAATGAGATTGTCTATATGTGGACCAAGCACAGCATCTGCCTCTTTATAACCAAGATTAGTTGCTATTAGCTTTGGTCAGAAGGAGTCAGAATGGATGCTTACCTGGATGGACCTTGGTTTCATCAACTCAGGGCTCTGTCCACCTGTATCCTGGCACCACCTGCATCCAGAAGGAATATTTGCAACCCACACCCTGGGCCCAGAAGACCTGGCTTTTGATAATGAGCTCTACTGGGTCTCTGGACCTGAGTTTATACAGCTGCTATGCATGAAACCCTGAGCAATGTGAGCTGATAAATCTGAGCGAATTTGCCTCTTCTGTCCCTGTGTTCTGATCTCTGCTCATACACATTTGCTGAGAATTCCGTCTATATCTCCAGTGTTGTCTGATCCCTTAGCTAACCCTGAGAATGACAGAAGGGACCAGCCTGTAGGGCTTGGAACAAGTCACAAGTCATGCCATCACAGGCCTGGCATCCGCTCTTCTGAGAGGAACACTGGGCTGTACTCTTCCATCACCCTATCCAGTTATTTAAACCCCAAGGGGTGTTTGTTGTAGACTGAGTTCCCAAGAAAGTCGACTTTTTTTTTTAAACATTTTTTTTTTATTGAGTTATAGTCATTTTAGAATGTTGTGTCAAATTCCAGTGTAGAGCACAATTTTTCAGTTATACAGAACATACATATATTCATTGTCACATTTTTTTCGCTGTGAGCTACCACAACATCTTGTATATATTTCCCTGTGATATACAGTATAATCTTGTTCATCTATTCTGCGTATGCCTGTCAGTATCTACAGATTTCAAAATCCCAGTCTGTCCCTTCCCACCCCCTGCCCTCTTGACAACCACAAGTTTATATTCCACGTCTATGAGTCTGTTTCTGTTTTGTATTTATGTTCTTCTTTTTTTTTTAGATTCCACATATGAGTGATCTCATATGGTATTTTTATTTCTACTTCTGGCTTACTTCACTTAGAATGACATTCTCCAGGAACATCCATGTTGCTGGGAATGGCGTTGTCATTTTTTACTGCTGAATAGTATTCCATTGTATAAATATACACTTCTTCTTTATCCAGTCAGCTGTCGATGGACATTTAGGCTGTTTCCATGTCTTGGCTATTGTAAATAGTGCTGCTATGAACACTGGGGTGCAGGTGTCTTTTTGAAGTAGGGTTCCTTCTGGATATATGCCCAGGAGTGGGATTCCTGGGTTATAGGGTAAGTCTATTCCTAGTCTTTTGAGGACTCTCCATACTGTTTTCCACAGTGGCTGCACCAAACTGCAATCCCACCAGCTGTGTAGGAGGGTTCCCTTTTCTCCACAGCCTCTCCAGCATTTGTCATTTGTGGGCTTTTGAATGATGGCTATTCTGACCAGTGTGAGGTGATACTTCATTGCAGTTTTGATTTGCATTTCTCTGATAATTAGTGATATTGAGCATTTTTTTCATGTGCCTATTGATCATTTGTATTTCTTCCTTAGAGAATTGCTTGTTTAGGTCTTCTACCCATTTTTGGATCGGGTTCTTTGTGTTTTTCTTATTATGTCATATGAGCTGCTTATATATATTCTGGAGATCAAGCCTTTGTTGGTGCTATCATTTGTAAAAATTTTCTTCCATTCCATAGGTTGTTGTTTTGTTTTACTTATGGTTTCCTTTGCTGTGCAGAACCTTGTAAGTTTAATTAGGTCCCATTTGTTTATTCTTTTATTTCTATTGCTTGGGTATACTGCCCTAGGAGAGCATTTTTGAGATGTATATCAGATAATATTTTGCCTATATTTTCTTCTAGGAAGTTTATTGTACCTTGTCTTATGTTTAAGTCTTTGATACATTTTGAGTTTACTTTTGTGTATGGTGTAAGGGAGTGTTCTAGTTTCATTGTTTTACATGCTGCTGTCCAGTTTTCCCAACACCATTTGCTGAAGAGACTGTTTTTATTCCATTGTATGTTCTTGCCTCCTTTGTCAAAGATTAGTTGACCAAAAGTTTGTGGGTTCATTTCTGGGCTCTCTATTCTGTTCCATTGGTGCATATGTCTGTTTTTGTACCAATACCATGCTGTCTTAATTACTGTAGCTCTATAGTATTGTCTGAAGTCTGGGAGAATTTTTCCTCCAGCTTTTTTCTTCTTCTTCAGTAACACTTTGGCAATTCTAGGTCTTTTGTGGTTCCATATAAATTTTGTTATGATTTGTTCTAGTTCTGTGAAATACGTCCTGGGTAATTTGATAGGGATTGCATTAAATCTGTAGATTGCCTTGGGCATTGTGACCATTTTAACAATATTGATTCTTCCAATCTAAGAGCATGGGATGTCTTTCCATTTTTTTGTCTTCTTTTATTTCCTTCATCAATGGTTTATAGTTTTCCATGTATAAGTCTTTCAACTCCTTGGTTAGATTTATTCCTAGGTATTTTATTACTTTGGGTGCTATTTTAAAAGAGATTGTTTCTTTACTTTCTTTTTCTGTTGATTCATCGTTAGTTTAAAGAAATGCAACTGATTTTTGAACGTTAACTGCTACCTTGCTGAATTCTTTGATTATTTCTAGTAGTTTTTCTGTGGACTTTTTAGGGTTTTCTACATATAATATAATGTCATAGGCATATAGTGACACTTTTACCTCTTCTTTTCCAATTTGGATCCCTTTTTTTTCTCTCTCTTGCCTGATTGCTGTGGCTAGGACTTCCAAGACTATGTTGAATAGAAGTGGTGATAGTGGGCAGCCTTGTGTTGCCCCAGATTTTAGTGGGAAGCTTTTGAGTTTTTCACCGTTGAGTATTATGCTGGCTGTACGTTTGTCATATATAGCTTTTATTATGTTGAGATATGTTCCCTCTATACCCACTTTGGTGAGAGTTTTTATCATAAGTGGGTGTTGAATTTTATCAAATGCTTTTTCTGCATCTATTGAGATCATCATGTGGTTTTTGTCCTTTCTCCTGATGTGATATATTACATTGATTGATTTGTATATGTTGAACCACCCTTGTGTCCCTGGAATGAACCCCACTTGATCATGATGTATAATCTTTTTTATGTGCTGTTGGATTCTATTTGCTAATATTTTGGTAAGGATTTTTGCATCTATGTTCATCACTGATATTGGTATGTAATTCTCTGTTTTGGTGGTGTCTTTGCCTGGTTTTGGTATCAGGGTGATGGTGGCTTCATAGAATGAGTTTGGGAGTATTCCCTCCTTTTCAATCTTCTAGAAGAGTTTGAGAAGGATTGGTATGAGTTCTTCTTTGTATGTTTGGTAGAATTCCCCCGGTGAAGCCATCTGGTCCTAGACATTAATTTGTAGGGAGGTTTTTTTTGTTGCTAATTCTATTTCATTTCTAGTGATCAGTTTGTTCCAGTGGTCAGTTTCTTCTTGATTCAGTCTTGGTGGACTGTATGTTTCCAGAAACTTATCCATCTCCCCTAGGTTATCTATTTTGGTTCCATATAGTTTTTCATAATATTCTCATGATATTCTGTATTTCTATGTTATTTGTTGTAATTTCTTCATTTTCCTTTGTTATTTTGCTTATTTGTGCTCTCTCTTTTTTCTTCTTTGTGAGTTTGGCCAGAGGTTTGTTGATTTTATTTACTCTTTCAAAAAACCAGCTTTTGGTTTGATTGATTTTTTTCTATTGTTTTTTTTTAATCTCTATTTTATTCATTTCCTCCCTGATCTCTATTATTTCCTTCCTTCTGCTGACTTTTGAGGGTTTTTTTTTGTTTTGTTTTGTTTTGTTTTTTACTCTACTTTTCTTAATTCTTTTAGCTGGTGGGTTAGATTGTTTATTTTAGATTGTTCTTCTTTTTTGAGAAAGGCCTGTATCTCTATAAACTTCCCTCTTAGCACTGCCTTTGCTGCGTCCCATAAATTTTGTGTGGTTGTGTTTTCATTTTCATTTGTCTCAAGGCTATTTTTTCATTTCACCTTTGATTTCATCATTTACCCATTGGTCTTTTTAATAGCGTGTTTTTTAATCTCCATACTTTCCTTTTTTTCTCCTTTGTTTCTCTGTAGTTGATTTCTAGTTTCATGGCATTGTGGTCAGTAAAGATGCTTGAGATAATTTCTATCTTCTTAAAATTGCTGAGGCTTCTTTTGTGCCCAAGTACATGATCAATCCTAGAAAATGTTCCATGTGCACTTGAAAGAAAGTATAGCCTATTTTTGGGGAGTGTAATGCTCTGAAATTATCCACCAAATCTAATTTTTCTATGATGTCATTTAATTTCTCTGTTGCCTTATTTATTTTCTGTCTGGAAGATCTATCTAGTGATGTTAATGCAGTGTTAAAATCTCCGACAATGGTTGTATTCCCATCAATACCCCCCTTTATCTCTGTTAGTAATTGTTTTGTGTACTTAGGTGCTCCTATATTGGGTGCATATATATTAATGAGTGTAATATCCTCATCTTGTCTTACTCCTTTAATCATTATAAAATGTCCTTCTTTATCTTTCTTTATGGCCTTTGTTTTAAAGGCTATTTTGTCTGAAATCAGTACTGCTACACCTGCTTTTTTGGCTTTTCCATTTGCATGGAATATCCTTTTCCAGCCTTTCACTCTCAATCTACATGTGTCCATCTTCCTAAAGTAGGTCTCTTGTATGCAGCATATTGAAGGTTCTTGCTTTATTAGCCAGTCTGCCACTCTATGTCTTTTGATTGGAGCATTTCATCCATTAACATTTACAGTAATTAATGATGTGTGTTTATTGCCATTGAACTTATTTTTGCAGTTGATTTGGTATTTCCTCTTTGTTCCTTCTTCCTTTTGTGGTTTTGGTAATTTTTGTTTGTATTATCTTGAATTTTATTTAGTTTTTGTGACTCTCTTGTAAGTTTTTGGCTTGTGGTTACCCTTTTCTGTAAGTCTATTAACCCATTACTATAACTGTTTGTATTTAACAGATAGTAATATAATCTCAAACCCATCCTACCGAGAACAAAAATTTTAAAAAAGAAAAAAAAAACTCTATATTTTCTTGCTTCCCTCTCCCACTCTTAATGATTTAGATGTCTTCTTTTACAATTTTGTGTTTATTCTATTTGTAATTCGTGAGTTATCACCTATCCAGTTATGAGTTTCTCATTTCTGTAGCATCCTGCTCCTTTTCTATTTAGAGTAGACCTTTCAATGTTTCTTTTAGCATGGGTTTAGTGTTGCTAAACTCTTTTAGTTTTTGCTTGTCTGTGAAATTCTTTATCTCTCCTTCTATTCTAAAGGATAGCCTTGCTGGATAAAGTATCCTAGGCTGCATCTTTTTTTCATTCAGGACTTTGAATATATCTTGCCACTCCCTTCTGGCCTGTAATGTTTGTGTAGAGAAATCAGCTGAGAGCCTTATGGGGGTTCCCTTGTAACTCAGTCTTTGTTTTTTCTCTTGCTGCTTTTAGGATCATTTCTTTATCCTTGACTCTGGCCATCTTGATTATGATATGTCTTGGTGTGGGTCTGTTTGGATTCTTCCTGTTTGGGACTCTCTGAGCTTCCTGTACTTGGATATCTGATTCTGTCTTTAGGTTTGGGAAATTTTCAGTCATGATTTATTCAAATACCTTTCAATCCCCTTTGTTCTTTCTTCCCCTTCTGGAACCCTTATTATGCGTAGATTTTCAGTCTTTATATTATCCCATAGGTCCCTTATATTGTTTTCATTGGTTTTAATTAGTTTTTCTCTCAGCTGTTCTGATTGGGTACTTTCTGTTGTCCTGTCTTCTAGGTCACTTTTTCGTTCCTCTGCATTATCTAGTCTGCTTTGTACAGCCTGTAGATCAGCTCTCATCTCAGCAAATGTGTTTACCAATTCTACTTGGCTCTTCTTTATAGCTTCAATTTCATTTTTGACATATTTTATATCTCTAAACACTATCTCTTTTAGTTCCTTCAGTACTTTGATCACTCCTTTTTTGAAATCTTGATCTAGTAGACCATCAATGTCTATTTCATGGATCATTCATTCAGGGGATTTCTCTTGCTCTTTTAACTGGAGTGGTTCCTCTGCTTCTTCATCTTGCTCATATCTCTCTTTCCCATCACCCTATCCGGTTATTTAAACCCCATGGGATGTTTGTTGTAGACTGAGTTCCCAAGAAAGTCGACTTTGAGACACAGTCTAGCACACAGGATGTTCATTAAGGAGTGTCCTTGGGGTGAACACTTGGGAAAGGAGGGGAAGAAATCAGCAGAGGGAGAAGTCTGGCTGTGGTTCAGGCTCAGTGACAGCCTCAGGCAACCCCTTGGAGGCTATGGAGGTGGAACGGTCCTTCAGGGTTGTCCAGGGTGGGCTGAGATGACCAGGTCTTCACAGTCCAGCACTGATCAATCACTGAATGTGGGCTTAGTGGGAAGGGTGTGATCTTGGGCAAGGGGATGTCTACAGTTGAGGTAGATCCTGAAGGGACTAACAGCTGAAGGCCCATCTGCAAACAGCACTCTCAGTAGCTGAGGCAATGAGTTCTTCACTGAAGAGGGAACTGGGAGCCACATTACAATAGCAACCCAGGATGCTCTCTGGCCAACTCAGCTGCAGCATCAGTTTCCCATTCAGTGTACTAGTTACCCAAGCATATCATCTACCCTAGGTTATTTGGCCATGGTCCACCAACTTTCCAGTTCTCTCTGAACTTGAGAAACAGGACAGAATCACGGTGTCCCAGGTCCTTGCTGGTGTCATGCTCTGAAGGCAATGATCACTCAGACCTGAATGGTAATACCTTGGACTTTGGCTATAACTTGCTGCTTAGAAAGTATCACTCTGTCACTGGCTTGGGCCTCCTTTGACACTGATCACAGCTAGGATAAAGCTTAATTTCTATACCCATGGACTATGCACTGTGTCATCTCTCAGGTCACAAAGTCTTCCAAGGCCAAGTCAAATTCCACGAGCCTTGTCTCTGTTCAGTGGAGCTGAGTCTGGGTTCATACCATTCTCAACACTTTTACAAAATAATAATAATAATAACAACAACAACAACATCAACACCTCTCATCTTCATGATACTTTATAATTTACAAGTTTCTTTATCACCTATCTCTGTCTGTGAGCACTCCTGTAGGACAAGCATCACTCCACATTCCCTTATCCAGCTGAAGTTCAGGGTGACACAGTGACTGGCATAGCCCCACAAATGGAGCTGGAAGGGAACCCAGGGGTTTTGACTCCCATTCTCCACACCTTGCCAACTCCTGCTGCCACAATTGGCTCAGCTTTGTGTCCAATGTGCCCTCTCCTCTCCTTTTCTCTGCTCATTGCCGTGCTCAGTCTCCTATCCTCCAAGCCTAGCTGCAAGCAGAAGCTCTTCTGAAGGTGCTTGGGTTAAATCAAAGGACAGATTATTTTTAAAATTTAGCAGAGAAGTATGGATGGTGGGGATTTCAATGGTCTTTGCACTCAACAGAAAAGCCTATAGAGAGCCTGTTTAACTTGAAGGAAAGACTCCAAGGTTGTTATATTTTTGAAACTGAGCAGGAAGCCCCCTCCAGCAGATGACCAGGCGCCGCGGCCAGCAGTGTGATATGACAGGATGTGGAAGGGCTCTCCAGTAAGTCAGACTTGGGTGCAAATTCCATCCCCCTTCTTACTTAGACTTTGTGACTTCTCTGAATCTGTTTCCTCATCTGTTCAATGAGGTTAATATTACCTACCTCATAGAGCCTTGTATTTCTTCAGATAATGAATGCAAAGCACTGAGCCCAGTGCCTTGTTGCAACATTCACTTACTTCTCAGGAAATGGATGTTCTTCCTCTTCTTTCTTGAACTCTCCTCCTCCATCCCTGGCTGGGAGAGATGATGACAGTGAGACTAACTGGGAAAGAAGGAAGAAAAGCAAAGCATGCTAAGACCTTAGGTGGCAAAGAGCTTGGTGTCAGCCTGTAGGAGGAACAGAGAGATCAGGGTGGCTGTGTGTCATGGCAAGAAGGATGGTGGCCCAAACTGAGTTAGGCCACTGGGAAGGTGCTGGATCACACTAACATTTTGCCAGCCAGAAATTGTTTTTTATTCTAAATACAAGGAGAAGCCATTGGAGGGTTAATAAAAGGGGAATGATGTGATCTGATTCTCACTGTAATATTACTTGGGCTATTGATGCAAATGTTTACAAATCAAGCCTTCCCTCTGACTGTATTGGTTCTTTAAGGGAAGAAAAGAGGATTTGTATTAACTAGTTAGTTAGTTAGTTAGTTAGTGTTTTAGTTTCCTAGGCCTGCTGTCCTAGTCCATTTGAACTACTATGACAAAGTACCATAGACTGGGTGGCTTATAAACAACAGAAATTTATTTCTTACAGTACTCCTAGAGGCTGGGAAGTCCAAGATCAAGGTACCAGCAAATTTGCTGCCTGGTGAGACCTCAATTCGTGGTTGATAGACGGCTATCTTCTCACTGTGTCATCACATGGTGGAAGGGATGAGGGAGCTCTTTGGGGTATTTTTTAAAAGGGTACTAATCTCATTCATGAAGGCCCCAACCTCATGACCTAATCACCTCCCAAAGGCCCCACCTCCTAATACCATCACACAGGGGATTAGTTTCAACATATGAATTTTGGTGGGATAGAAACATTCAGTTTATAGCAGCTGCCATAACAAAATACCACAGTGTGGGTGGCTTAAACTACAGAAATTTACTTTCTCATAATTCTGGAGGCTGGAAGTCCAAGATCAAGGTATCAGCAGGTTTGGTTTCTTCTAAGGTCTTTCTCCTTGACAGTGGTCACTCTCTCACTGTGTCCTCACATAGTTGTCCATCTGTCTGTATGTTCATGTCCTAATTTCCTCTTTTTATGAGGATATCAGTCATATTGAATTAGGGCTTACCCTAACGACTTCATTTTAACTTAATTACTTCTTATCTCCAAGTTACCTCCAGCTACAATCTTATCTCCAACCACAATCACATTCTGAGGTCCTGAGGAGGGCACAACTCACATTTTGTGTACAAAGATGGAATTCATCATACATGATCTTTTTTTTTGGGGGGGGGGTGTTAACATAATATAACTTATATTAGTTAGCTGATCAATCATTTAGTAGACTGATAATAAAGCTAAAATAAACAATTTGTAATTCCTCTATATTGCACAACATAGTGTTGCATTCACATTAGGAATTCACTGTAGGATTGTTGAATAAACTCAGATGCTTGATATGGTCATGTAAACAAACATACAAAGGAAAAGCTCTTATTTTGGTCCATATACTTCCGTACTATGTATATAAATGACTGTGTCATGAGACCAAGGACAGACTTTCATCCATAGGAGTTCAGGCACCTAGGAAACCTAAAGCTTGGTCAAAACTTCATACCTGGTATAGAAGGCTCCTGTATGGTGTCTCTGACCCAGAGCTTGAGCTATGGCTTCAGAGGGGGATCCATCATCTCAGCAGTCAGCCCATTGCCTGCATGAAAAACAGGGCTAGCAAACTCAAGCTACTTGAAGTAAAGGATTGGGATCAGGGAATGTCTTTATTTCTCTAAAGTACCTCCAGCTAATTTCCTTCTTGGAAACATGGGGCCAGTATTATCAGATTTCCTAATTTTTCCATAAGACTCAGAAATTTGGATTCTAATGTGAAGTCTCCCAGACTTTAAAATCTAACAGCTAATCAATCTAAAAGCAAAATTAGAAAACAAATAAACAAAAACGATATACAGGCCAACAAAGAGTATCTGTAGCCCAGAATCTGCCATGGGCCACGATTTGGAGACCTCAGTTCAGGGGCACTACCAGACTATATGATGGCTCTGTGCAAATTAGAAAAAGCACCACTCTGAAGCAGATGCATCCCTGTAGGCGCACGGTCTGAGGAGAAAAGTAAGGCATAGATTTCAATCTTCACTCATCACTGCAGCTAGACCCTTTGTACAGTACACAAACTGCCTGACTATAGGCAATTACATGCCTCTCTTTTGACTATTATGTGGAACCTAGTTACCCTACAGTTCACATCCATTGGTCCAATTTCTAGTCAGTTACAAAACCCCACAGTGCCCTTGATTCTCCTTGTTTTATCTTTTTATCACCAATCACACTTAAAATTACTCATTCAATATTTGTCTTTCCAACTAGATTACAAGCTCCAGGAAGTCAGGAGATCTCCTGTTGCCTAGTCTACCCTCAGTGATAAGCACAGAATCTGATACCCAATAAAAATGTTTTTAGTAACAGAGGGGAAAAAATAATATAATGGAAAAGAATCTGAAAAGAAAAATATATATGCATGTGTATATATGTATGTTTTATATATATATGTGTGTATATGTATAAAACTGAATCACTTTACTGTACACTAACATTTTAAATCAACTACACTTCAATAAAAAATTTTAAAAAAACATAACCAGTCAGCTCCCTCTTTCAGATTTGAATGAATCATAGATGCGAAGGCAGTTATTACAGCTTCTGATCTTCTCTACATGAAATGCGTTCATGTCTTCCACCTACTCCTCATAAGGACTGGCTTCCAGATCTCTCACCGTGTTGGTGAATTTCCTCAGGATCCAGTTCAAGTCATCAGAAATATTTTGAAAATGTGATTTCAACACTTGAGCCTGTGACACTAGCAACCAAAGGAATAGGAACTTCAATTTACTCTACTAGTCACTTTGCATCTGATATTTTATTCAATCCACAAAACAGCCCTCATGATAGAAATCACGAGGAGAAACAAGGGCTTCTGGAAGTTAAGTAACTTGTCTAACCAAAGTCATATTGTTTGTAAGCAGAGGGACTGGGATTCAAACTTAAATTGTTCTGACTCCCCGAAGCCATGCTCTTTCTACTATGCCAGGCCTCTCTGTTCCATTAAATTATATTTAAACACTAAGTCAGGGGCTGTCTTGGGCCCAAATATCTCAAGCATGAATGAGCTGAGATTTTCCAGGCTGGAAGGGTCAGAATTGGTAGTCGGGTCCATGGAGAGCAATGCAGCAGGCCACTCCATCGAAAACCATGCATCAGACTCACAAAGGGAAAGATGCCTTGGGCCAGGACAGCTGAGAGGATGTTTATGGGAAGAAAACCTGGCGGAGATTAAATCCTGTGCATCCACAACACCCTTGATCCCAGACTGTTGTTTATGGCCAGAGCAGCAAAAAGCCAAACAGAAACATTTTTTTTTTCTTTTTCCTGGTAATAGCTTTTGGGATTTATTTTAGGACAAAGGAAAAAGGTTGCTGACCTGGGCCAATTGTCCCCACCTACCCCTGCCCTCTACTTCATCCTCCATAAAAGCAACATAACCGAAAAATCACAAATGGAAATGAGGGTAGATGAGTCCAGACTTCTCCACGTTTCACTTTCAGCCTAGTTTCCCGCTCTGGGTCTTCGGGAGTTGTCAGTGACTACGTGAAGTATTTGATTTGGGAGTGACTGTTGTCACTCTGTCTCTTTATGAAGGACATTTCAAGACAACTGGGGAAGAGGAGAGAGGCCAGAATTATTCTTATAGTCCAGTTATCTTTGAACAAGTCTCCAAAACCTCAGCTGGAAAAAAGTCAAAATAATGTTTGCCGCGCCAGCAAGCATATTTTCTGTTGTTTCCAATCCTATTTTTATCTTTAAAACATTTACAAAGAAGACAAGCACATTATAAAAATTGGAGAGAAGTTTTGCTGAAGCAATTTAAAAAACAGATAAAGTTTACTTCTAGTCCCATTTTCTTCACCCACACACTCTGTATTTGCGTGTGTTTCCTTCCCATCTTTTTTCTCTCCTGCATGTTACCAGGTTGCAGTCACAGTGCTTATATAATGTTGTTTAGGTCTACATATTTTCAGTTAACATTATATCATAAGCTTAAAAAATTAATCTCTATTATCATTGAGTGCTGCATAATATAGCTTAATTGTTCCTTGACTCCAGCATTTAAACTGTATTCTTATTAATGCACTAGATTGGTATTATTAATATAATAGATTGTGAGTATTAATTATTGTTTGAATTTAGTTTTAGTTCTCAAAAACCAAAGATATTTGACAAAAGAGCCCTTATTTTGTAGGGAATATGTAAATTACACAGAATACTGATTAAAGAATTAAATCCTGGATTCTTGGCATTAGAAGGAAATGTCAAAGTCATTTCATTCAAAATTCCAATTGATGATGGTCTCCTTTATGTTTGTGGTGAGCATATTCAGTCATGGGAAGCTCTCTCCTAAGAGAGGCAGCCAGTTCCGTCTTGAACAACTCTGATGTCTTTCTATCTATAACTTCCCCCGTGTGACAAGAAAATGTCTCCACCCCTTTCCATTAGTGGTAATCACGCTCCCCCATCCCAATTAAGGGAGCAATCCCAAAAGTCACTTAATTTGTATCTAATCATTCCATGAATATTTATTGAGGGCCTCCTCTGTGTCAAACCCTTTAATAGGCATTGGAGATAGAAGGAGAACACAATTTTTATTCTAGTGTAGACAGGTCTGGGAAGTAAAAGACATATAAAGTGGAGACCTAACCCAGACCGGAGGCATGAGGAAGGCAGACCAGAGAAAGTACCGCTGAAGCTGAGATGAGAAGACTGAGTTAGCCCATCAAAGAATATAGGACAGGGTTTTTGGCAGAGGAAAGGGTATGTGCAGAAGCCCGTAACAGTGACATTCGTCAGAGACGCAGACACTAGCCCCGTCAGAGGTGCGGGCAGCGTGGGGTCTTGCTCACACTCACCACGCTAAAGGTCTTCACTGGTGATTTTCCTTCTAGTTGAGAAGCACATACTATCCCAGGACTAAGGAGCGTCAGCGATTACCAAGATTACAACTTCCTTGAGTGTGGGCTGAGGAGTGTTAGCTCCTTGGGTGACAAAGGCTTGTACTGGCGGATGGTGGGGAGAGACTCTTACATTCAAAGATATTCTGAAAATACAAGGTTGAATGAAGAGAAACAGGTGTTTTCAGCACAGGATTTTTGGGGCCTTTCACAGGCACATCAGTGTTGTCATTTTCTAATGAGCATCATCACACATGAGGGTTCCAAACATGTTTTACTATGAAATCATTTAATATGAAGTACCTAATAGGACTAAGTTTCCCTGGAACCTTTTTTGGGAAATGCAGATACAGAGCAATCCTAGATTTTTATAGATGAGGAAATTGAGATCTGAAAAGAAAAGAAAAAACTTCCCCTAAATCACACAAAGAAATAGAACATTAACCAGGTTCTCTTGACTATTAGACCACTGCACCCTCCAATATATCTGAAAGTCTCACAATCACTAAGCTAATGTGATCATAAACTATATACTAGAAACCTGTAATGTCTCCATTGCATTGCCTGTGTTATATTATGCAGTGCCCACAACTGTCCTGAGAAGTTCTGGTTTGGCTGCAGAGAATTTTATTTGATACCCCCACCTACAGTTACACTTCTCCCTGCCGTGGAGACTTACCCATCTGATGGCTGTACCTAGGCTCTGTATCCTATCAGACCTTCCTTGATGGACCTGCCGTTCTGATGCCATTGCAAGACTGGTGGCAGAGGGCCCGGGTTCAGGAGCCTATCAAGTGAACTGGGACTTTAATGGTCAGCCGGTGTAATTCCTCAGCCAACCGAGGAACACTTATCCTCTATGCGAGCCTTTCCAGGAGTGAGGAGCGCTCCCCCTCAACCCATTCTGGGTCTGGATGGCTTCCAGAAAGAACAATTCTATGGGCCCATTACAGAAGTGTAGTCAGCAGCCAAGCACAGAGTTCCCCGTCAACCCTAGAAGACAGCGGCTGACGGTTACAGGCAAGTAGCATTCTTCTTCCCCAGCTGCACTGCAGGGATGATGACTGAAGCTGACGCTAGAGCTCGGTGTTGGCAGCCAGCATGTGTCACTTTTGACTTGAGTGGCAAAGAGTTTGAAGTTGATGTGTCCCAAGAGAAGCAGCTATGGATTTGGCTTTGATTGCTGTTAATTCTCTTAATGAGAAAATCTATAAAGAGAATGTGGAGGAAGAGAGATTTTTATTGTCTTTTCTTTTTTCAAATGACAACAAGAGACATAATAGGAAAAAGCTTTCTTGTGGGCGCTGGGCCTATTGGCCACAAGAACAGGCTGGCTGAGTCCCAGCTCCCCAGGAAGGCACTCGTGAGAAAACGAGGTGGTGAGGGAACAGTAAAACTTCTAGGAAAGGGCTTGTGCCTTCAGAAGGAAAACAAGAGCAGCTGAGGGAACAGAGAGCTCCTGATGAAATCAAGATTTGTGTGCAGCCTCGGCCCGGGGCCTTGGGACAAGGGAAAGGGGAGCCTTGCTGAGAGAATCTTCCCTGAGAAAACATGGGAGGCTTATAGACACCATAAATTTGCGCTGGGCCTTATTCTTAACCTAATCATCACACCATGCAGCATGGCAGTAGCCCTGGCAAGGGAAGGGCCAAGAAGTGAGAGGGAGGCATGTCCATCCATTTGTCTGTCTGTCAGCAGTTGGAACGGCCAAGCCTGCTTTGGGCCCTGACTTTGTGGGCAAAATTGTTTGCTTCTCTGGTGCTTGCGGATTCTCACCTCCCTGGCTGCCCTCAGGTCCCATCCCAGAACAAGGTCATGACCATAAATCAGCCCCCAGAGGCCCAGGAGAAAGCTTCCAGCCTCCAGGCCTGGCCTAGAGATGCTGGCCTTGTCGCAGGCCCAGCGTGGTGGGACATTTTGAGCCAAGGAAATCAAACTGCTGTCTAATGCATTCATGGACTGGTGGAATGTTAGGGCTGAAAGGCACCTCTAGGATAATTACTTTGCTTGACCAACTAACAGATGAGGAAACCGAAGTATGGGCAGAGGGAGTGGTTTGCTCAAGCACACACTGGTTTACGAGAGTCAGAACCAGGTGTTCTGGATCTCATGTCAGCTCCCTTTCCTGGACTCATGATGGAATAGGACCAGGTACAAAGAGAGCTATGCTGCCTTCTCACACATCCCAGGTCCACACATAGGCACAGGCTGACACACCATCAACTAGAACTTGTGGTAAGGAACATGACACAGAGCTGGCCTCTGCTTCAGGTAATCAGACCCCACCCCCCACATCAGGGGATGTCCTCAAAGCAGGATCATATGCAAAATGAGGTAACTATCAACATCATCATTGGATAGGTTTCTGGGTTCCCTGTATGCAATTTTCCTTAAGTATCCCTTTTACCGTGTGATCTTCTAGTCTAGAAGTCCTCGCCACTGCCCAGCATCTTAAGTCCCTGTATTGGTCTAGGTTCAGTCAAAATAATTTAGCCACTATGTCATTATGGGAATAAGGGGATTCATGTTGGAATTGGGACTTCAGTGTAGGAAGAGTTGAGGGAATGAAGATCTGGAAGGATCTGCCATCTGAGGATCAGAGAAACATTCACTAGAATGAATCCTGATGAACTGGAGTAGGGATGTTCTCCAGCCACTGCAACCAGGAAGGGATTGAGAGAGGTCTGAAGGCCTGCAGTGTCTGGCAACCACAACCTTCTGGAAGGAATCACCATTTCATTTCCATTTGCCAAATCTCATGCATCGTCTCATTGACAAGCTAACCCAGAACTCTACAGGGAAGGAGATTTGTCCTTAGAGGGATTTGGTGGTGATGCTGCCAAGACCGCAAAAAGTTCAAAAAGAAATTCTGAGGGGAGATTGGAGTATGTAGCATCTTGAGTGAAGAGATGGTTTCATGAGTGTGTATATGTCAAAAGTTAAATCAGCACACTTCAAATATGTGAAATTTATTTTATGCCAATTGTATCCTCCAGGAAAGCTGTTACTAAAGAAGAATTAATTTGCTTTCTGAATTTTATGAATTTATACAAGTTTAGCTTATTCATTGTAACACATGTGGAATTCTTTCTACCCCACCTCCTTTCTGCCTAGATCATGCTGTCCTGGGGACATACTGCCACTGCTCCAGTAAGTGGGATCCTGTGATACTTCGATCAAGTCCAGGTAAGAGTGACTATCCAAATTGTATATTTTTATTATTTATGTAATACATTTTAAGTGTCATTTAATGTGTTTCAGAGCAATGTAATGGATAAAAGATTTAGATGGTAAAAATATGGAAAGTCTTCATTTACCTTTATAAGCTTTCTCACCATAACTTACATTTTTCTTAATTCAACTTAATCTTGATTTTAATTCAGAATATCTGTATACACCTGTGAACCCACAAAAACAAAGCCTTCTAGCCTTTAATTGCTGTGAATATTATAGTCCTAACATTAGCCACGTGGAAACCCAGAAGTCGACAGAATTACAAACTGTTATGAAGAGCAGAAGAATAAAGATGATTTACTCCCCTTCTTTCTTAATCTACCAACCAGGAATATGGTGTTATTTTCTTAAGTGTTATTTCCTCTGCTAGCGGCTTTACAATGCTTCTATTATAGCCCCCATTTTTCTCATGAATCATATTTTATCACTCCCTAAGGAACTTTGCTTACCTTCTCTGATCGAGAGTCTGGAAAGGTTAGAAATCTTTTGAATCCAAATTGCTTAATTGGAGTATCAGAAGAAAAGTATTAGAAGTCACTCCCACTATCCTCAGTCTGTATTCCAAGGTATGAGTTACCATGGTATTGGGATGGAGTAGCATTGGAAGGAAATTAGGAAAGCTACTATACTAGATTGTGGGACCTCATCTATGAACTTTCTATGAATATTTCTTCCCTGGGATTGTCTTATAACCTGATACCCATTATACTTTGCTCCCATGATGTCAGCGAAAGCTTCACTCAAAACAATCTATTAAGGTTTAGAAAGATAGACCTGTATCTGTCTTCCTTATATCACTACAGGACCCAAAGAAGAAATAATGAAATGAGGGTGGGGAAGGGTCATGGTCATACTTGGCCTACAGAGGACAAAGTACATTTTGTGTGGTCACCACATTCCTGGGTTGGGATTCATCCATCCATTGACACTTATTAGGCCCCTGTTATGTCCATGGTACTTTCTTAGATACAGCACAAATGGCTAGAGATTCCTATAGCTCAGTAGTGGGGCCAAGATACTGCTTTGGGTGAGATTCCCTCAGAGCAGATCTTGTGTACTGATGAGAGGAACAGGGAAGTAAGACAGGAGGGAGAGAAAGACAAAGTCAGTGACTGAGCAGGTTACCACTGTAGATCTCAGCCAATCAGCCCAATTTCACCCCCTTGCCTTTGTGATTGTTCAAGGGTGGGCTTGACTTAAATCATCCAATATGGAACCCATATTGATTGCCAGTTGGGGAAGAGATTCTCTGGACATGGACTACGAGAGAATATAGACCTAGGAGTTGTTGGTAGACATTTCTTGACCATGGAGCTAACCCTAAGATGAAGTTGAACTTTGAAAGGTGGAACAAAGATGGAAAGAAACTGGTTCTTGTTGATGTCTTTGACTCCTACACTGAACCTGCCTCAGGACTTTCTCTTTACACAAGCCAAGGTACTCCCTATTGCTGAAGCCAGTTTGAGTTAGTTTTTCTGTTGCTTGCCACATAAAGAATCTTAACAGATATATTGATAGTGTATGCAAAGCATTTAGTGTAGGACCTGACATAAAATAAGTGAAACACAAATGGAACCTATAATTATACAGAAAGAAGTGACAGAGAATAAAATTCAGTCTTATACAAACCCCTTAAAACTGTGTGTTGCATTTGTATACACATCAGAATAGGAAGAGGGTGAATAAAGAAATGAAGAGGATAGTATATGATCAAAATTACCGGCACCTGCCCATCTCTGCCACCTAGCTTGAGAGAATGAAGACCTTCACCATGCCTCTAAGTCAATGAGAATGCATTGGACAGAACATCCGATGTCCATCACCCCAGCAGGTGTGATTAATCTTGATACCCAGGATGTGGAGGAAGTGCCTGCTCCCCTAATGCCCACTGCAAAGGCTCCCCTCATGAGTCTTCTTCCCTAGTTCCTGTTTAGCCTCTAGTTCCCTGCTGAGTCTGTAGGCTGACCTGAAATCCACACACTTGGCCTGGACACTAACAACTACATCAACCCATCCCCACGCAATCAGCTAGGCTGATCTTTCACATGCATGCACACCATTTTCCCAAGGCACAGGGTGGCTGAGGTTGAGGGAGACACTGTACTAAGAATTAGCTCTTCCGCATGATTATGGAATGATATCTGCTCTCCCTGAGTCCTCAGATTATTCTCATTTCCCTGAATTGTTGATTGTCAAGATGAGCAGTTTGGAAACAAGCATTCACCACACTTCCTGTCCCTGGAACTACCATTGACGGCCCCAGAGTAGAACAACTTGAAGTTTGAGGCACAGCTCACCTGGTCTACTCCATGAGTCAGAGGACTCACCACCAGAATCATTCCCCCGTCTCCCAAGGCATCCCCATCCGACTCCCAACGCCAGAGAAAGTCTCTCCCTTCTTTATATCAAAGGCCTGCTCTATTTCCCACTCCAGGACAGATTCACAATTGAAATTCCACAATCTTCTCCATTGCTTCTAATAGACAATTGGAAAAACAAAATAATCTGAGATGGTTGCAATTCCCCCCATGGTTTAAGAGGTACAGTCTTATACTGTGGTCACTTCATTACATAATTATGTATAAATGTGTCTGCTCCTCTCTCTGGAAAGAAGGACTTTGGAGGCAGGAATCATACTATATGTAATTCATGCCTATAGTCCTAGCTGCAGATTATATATCTGGTATATAGCAGAAAGTTAATAAACATTTGTTAAATAAGTAGAAAGCTAGATAGTGGAAGGAGACATGGATGGATAGGTGGGTGGATAGATGAATGAATGGATGAATG
Organism: Camelus ferus; assembly: GCF_009834535.1. Classification (NCBI taxonomy): domain Eukaryota; kingdom Metazoa; phylum Chordata; class Mammalia; order Artiodactyla; family Camelidae; genus Camelus; species Camelus ferus. The sequence goes on along the minus strand of NC_045705.1, from coordinate 47,630,294 downwards.
ACAAATGGATAATAAATTAATAAGTCTGAAACCATCCCAGGAGCCAAAACAATGCTTTACAGGCCAAGCCCTTTGACTTAGAAGAGTAACAAACATCAGTATTTTCCACTAGAGCTTAAAAGACTTTCTCATAGAAAACCATCTATTGAACTTCCCCCCACAGATTGCAATGTACAGATTTTAATCTGATTGTATAAATGAGAAAACCAAAGTTCAGAGAAGCTGAAGATGTTGCCTAGGTTAAAGAACCAGCTAGCTACCGTTGCATCCCTGGCCTAAAATCAGGTCCTATGCTCCAGGGTCCAGGCGGTTTCCATCACTAAATCGCCTCTCATAAGAGAGAGTGGGAAACCTCTCATTTCTTGGAATGACATTAGACTTTTTATAGAAATAAATGTTTAGTGTGTAAATTAAGAATCTGATGGTGACATGAAAGATTTCCTGGTAAAATGAACATAAGAACAGTTATTGCAGAAGAAGTTACAGAAGAAATGCCCATTTGTACTTAATATGATTTTACTTTCTTTTCTGTTCTTTTTTTGTAAACCACCAACTTGCAACAATTAGATTGTCGTTTTAGGAAGCTTGGAGAAGGATGTTTTGAATTAACAACCAAATTGTCAGGTTTCTTTGTGGAGCGTTTTATTGTTGAGTACAGTTGGAAGGACTCCGTCCTGGGGGAGGTCCATTTGTCATTCACATCATGCTGCTGAACAGATGACTCAACCACAAAGCACTCCTCCTCATTCCTCCTCCCAGCTCTCAGAACTCCAGCCACGCTTCCTCAGGCCCCCAGGTCTGTGCACAGAGCTTCAGAGCTGAACGGGACCTCAGAGAACAGTGAGCATGGGCCTCGGTTTGCGTCGGAATCCCTCTTCAATTCCCCCAACGTGAGGTCACACGGACTCTGCTAGACCGCCTACCGTAACAGGGTCCAAGTGAAGTGATAGACCTTCAGATCTAAGCTCTTCCCTTGCACCTCACTAGCTCTGGGATCTCAGACAAGCGCTGTAACTTCCCTTTCAGTTCTCTCGTCATATAAAATTTCAGAAACAAGGTGAGGACTTCAGGATCAAGCCTTACACAGACCCTGGCTCATAGAAGGTGCTCAATAAATGAGAGTATTCCATATCTACCCCCATCATTGTTGGGGCCCTTAAAATGTTGTGGACTCCTGAGCATATATCCGCAGGAAGCTCTAATTAAAAAAGATACATGGACCCCAATTTTCATAGCAGCATTATATACAATAGCTAAGACAGAGAAGCAACCTAAATGTCCATCAACAGATAACTTGATAAAGAAGATGTGGTATATATATACAATGGGATACTACTCAGCCATAAAAAAAGAATAAAATAATGTCATTTGCAACAACATGGATGGACCTGGAGATCGTTATACTAAGTGAAATAAGCCAGAAAGAGACAGAAAAACACCATATGATATCACTTATGTGTGGAATCTAAAAAAAAAAAAAAAAAAAAGACACCAGGGAACTTATTTACAAAATAGAGACAGACTCACAGACATAGAGAACAACTTATGGTTACCAGGGAGGAAAGGGGGTGGGAAGGGATAAATTGGGAGTTTCAGATTTGCAGATACTAACTACTATATATAAAATAAATAAACAACAAGGCCTACTGCATAACACAGGGAACTATATTCAATACATTGTACTAGCTTATAGTGAAAGAGAATATGAAAAGAAATATACATATATATATATATATATATATATATATATATATATATATATATATATAACGAATCACTACGCTGTACACCAGAAATTAACACAACATTGCAAATTGACTATACATCAATAAAAAAAATGTTGTGGGAATATTTTCCTTTGTATCTTTCTAGTTTTCATTTCTCTGACCACGAAGAGCAAGTCTTCCACATATTCACCCTTCAGATATGAACAAGCAGCTCTCATTGCCCCTGTGCCATCTTTTCTTCCACACTAAACAGTTCTGAGCTCTTCAGCTCTTTCTCATGGCCTGGTTTGTCATCTCCTCTGTATCCTAGGGTCCCTGATCTGCATGTATCCTGCTTTGCCAGTGATCCTGGAACAGTGTCATAATTCCAATCAGCAAGCCAGCCTTGAGGGTGGTAAAGTTTGTCCATCACATCTCTCCATCATTTCTGCTCCCACCCCAATTTCCACCTTTTTGTGCCTTCATGTGCCCCTGACTCACCTACTCACTGAGGGTCCAGCATAACGAAGGCCACAATATTGAATTCAGTCGGGATGCAAGAGAAGATATTGAGAGGAAGGTGGGCCTCCTGATGTCCCCATGAGCAACCTCTTCCTGCATCTCCATCCAACCCTCCTCACCCTGTTTAACAGGGGAGGGCCCGTATCACCTCCCTTGCCTTCTGATGATGGTGGCAAGGATCATTTTACCTGTCCAAGGGCTTCTGAGTTCCCAGGACACATAAGAAAAATGTGTGGATTTTTCTACAATGCTTTTGATTCCTCACAAGCATCAGGAATTATTGCCGAGAGAAGCCAGCAGTTGGGGCATCAGCTAAAGTGGATCCCTTCCCATTCCCCTGCCAATTATTGACACATTAGTAAAGAGCTAAAGCAATGTTCAAAACCATAAATATGGGTCAAAGACTTTAATGTATAGCCAAAGCATCTGAATATATAAAGAGATTTGCGATAAACTGGGGGCAGATTTTTTGAGATTTCAGCAGCTCTTACTCTCATTTCTGATTTATTTATTGTTGGAAAATCAAAGATCTCAAATACTTTATGCTCAGTGAAGTCTCCAAGCCAGGCCTTAAAATGTGTAGACTTAAAAGACAGCTCAAGGGAGCTGATGTAATTTGTCATCAGCTTCAGTCTAAGAGGTTTGAAACCAGGCCTGGGCAAGCCAGGGCTGAGCAATCAGAGGCAGCCTGTTCCCAAGGATTCCCAGCTTGATCCAAATCTGAGTCACCGATGGTGAACAGAGAGGTAAATGGGCACAGAGGAAAACACTGAGCTGTTTGGGCACTGCCTTAGTTCCTGCTGCCTTCTTTCCTCCTAGAAACAAGGTGGAGAGGCTGGCATGGGTCTTCAAGCAGGCGCTCGGAAGGGAGCAGTTCAGAGACTCCTAGGCACAGATGATATCTTGCAAACTCAGGGGACTAAAAATCCAACCTTCCTTTAAAACCAATGGTCAGTGGCAAAAACACTTACTCTCTTAGATCATTTTGGGAGGTGAATACCACTCTGATTTAAAGACTGACTTTTGGAAGTGGTCTAATAGTACGTACTGTACTTTGAAACAGACTAAGCTGTGCTTTTGTCCTCAGGATGAAAGAAGGAAGTGCCTCTGCTGTTTCCTGCCTTTGGGCACAAGGTGAAGCCCAGAATGACAGGAGAGCGTATGGTGATCCATCACATAGAGTAAGCGGATGGCTTCAACACACAGTGGGATTTGTTAGGTTACTCCAAATTCATTGCACCCGAAGTACCCCCACTTCCTGTGCCAGGGTATCATATGGGAGTTGCCTTCCTTAAGTACCATTTTTTAAATCTTTTTTGTTTCATCTTCATTAGAGTTAAGGCATTATGTCATTCTAGAACAAGCTGAAAGATATCTCCTTTTTTTTTTTTTTTGGAAAATTACCAACAATTTATTTTCTAAATATTGATTATGTAAAATTCACACTTTCATGCAATAGTTAAACAATATCCAGAATGAAGTTTACCGTCCTTCAACCCTGTTCATTATCCTATGCTTCCTCTACCTTTTTTTATTTTTAAATTTTTTTCATTTTATTGTTTTTATTGAGGTACAATCAGTTACGATGTGTCCATTTCTGGTGTACAGCACAATGTCCCAGTCATGCATATATATACACATATTTGTTTTCATATTCTTTTTCATTAAAGGTTATTACAAGATATTGAATATAGCTCCCCGTGCTATACAGAAGAAAATTGTTTAAATCTATTTTTATATATAGTGGCTAACATTTGCAAATCTCAGACTCCCAAATTTATCCCTTCTCACCCCTTTTCCCCTGCTAAAAAATATCTTATTAAGGAACTAAATTGTTCTGAGACATTTTATATATGCTCTAACAATTAGTTCTTACAAAGTCCAATCCTCTGTGGTTGAACTGATTTCTCCCCTTCCTACCAATGAGAACACCAAGATGCAAAAAGTCTCAGTGTGACTTTCCCAAGGTCCCAGGGTGTGGTCACTAAACCCTGCATGATTTCCACTGGACAGTGTCAGCAGGTGGTGCCCACCAAAGGCCTGGATCCCAAGGGGAGAAGAGGCATCTTGGACTAGAGGAAAGAACTTTAGAGGAATCTGTACTCACCAGCTGTAAGGCCTGGGGCAGGTCATTTTGCCTCTCTGAGTCTTAGCTTTCCCATTTGGAAAACAAGAATGTCATTCCTTACTTCACAGCGGTGACACGTAAGAAGGTTCTGCTCACGCTTAGGGGATGTGGTCAGTGCTCTACGTATGTGAGCGGAATATGCTTTCAGCTCCAGAAACTAATTTCAACAAGGAAGCTGGGAAGGAGGTGCATAGACGACGCACAGGGTGTGGTAAATGAGAGGGACTCACTGTCCAGCCTGCAGGACCCTCAGAGGCCAGCTACCAGGGCTTAACCTCTGGAGGGATCTGGTAGAATGGCAAGAGCAAACTAGACTCTGCCTTGCCACTTCCTCAATTTGTGGAGACCAAATATCCTGCTGCGCATGGTGTCCAAGGAGGAACAAATATAGATGCCCTCATCTTCCCTGAATCATCGATTGTGTTTGTCTTGTGAAAAGTCCTATTGCTGTCTTTATGCCAAACTGTAAAAAAGTATTTTTGCTCCTCATTTATCCAAGAATAACACAATCCCCCCTAAATAGCTATTTTATTATGACCGCAATCAAAGCTGAAAACAATTTCATTTTCCCCCTTTGAGGTCCTTGGAAACAATTTTAATTTCATAATAAAGTGAGGAAGCCCAGGGTTTGCATCTTAGAGACAGCAGACAAGGGGTGTGAATCCTGGGACCCAGGAGTCAGAGCTGGGCCTGCATCGGGGGGCATTCCCCCAGCCTGTGCTCCAGATGTCTTGGAAAGCATTTCAGAAACCACTTGTAGGGCTCTTTCTCGGCAGGCTCTGCCTGTAGAGGAGGGCAGAGCGCAGATTCACTGCACTTGGAAGCAGGAAAAAATACCTATGCAGGAGAAATCTAGCACTTCCACAGGCCCCAGGCCAGGGTGGGGATCCAGAGAGGAAGTGGATCTGTGATGGGGATGGGCACCTCCCTGTGCTGCCCGCTTGGCAGCAAGGCTCCACCTGTGCCCGCATCCTGGAGAATGGCCTCACCACTCCCACTGCCCCAAGTCAGAAGCTGGAGTCCTACTACATATCCCTGTGTCCCCACATGTCTTCGGGTGTCAAGTCTTCCTTATTTCTCTCTCTCTCATTTTTTTCTTTTCTGAATTCACCTGTCCCCCTGTGACCTTCTTTGCTCAGACACTATCATCTCACCGTCATCTAGACAATTACAGCAGCCGTTGACTGGTTTCTCTGCCTCTACTCTGCTCCCACGCACACCTCCTCCAACCCACGCCTCCTCCATGGCACCAGGCCTATCTTACATCTTAGTCCCCTATTAAAATTCTCCAGGATCTCTCCATTAACTTGAATTAAGTCACAATTTCTTAGCCTGGTATACATAACGATCCATTCCTTGGCCTCTGCTTACTTCTTGTTACTTAAGAAGAATTATCCTTTTATGAGATTATTTTATAAAAATGAATCTAGATTCTTGTTTCCCAACATTTTACGATGAACATTTTCAACACAGAAAAGCTGAAAGAATGGTGCAGTGGAACCCATATATCTACAACTTGGATTTTATAGTTAACATTTTACAACATTTTCTTTATCACATATTTACCTGTCCATTCATCCATTCCTCTATCCATACAAAAATTTTAACTTATTTTGTGATGCATTTCAAAGTAAGTTCTGGACATCAGTGCTTTTCACTCCTTAACCATTAGATTTGTTTACATTACCCTTTTCCTCCAAAATGGCTTCTGAAAGCATAGACATATTAGGATTAAAGATTTGCGAAAGGCAAGTTAAGCATTAAAAAATAAAGGCAAGAGAAGGGAAGAGAAAAAGTTTATAAAGAATCTCTGACTGAAGAAAATTATGCAGATGAATGCAAAGATACCTCTGAACCTCCTAGAAACCAAAAATCATATTAGGTATATTGCTTTAATTTTCTTATAGAAGGCCTAGTAGGGACAAGTTTTTCAAGTCTTGAGGTCTGTGAATTTGTCAGAGGAGTATATTTTTAAAGGACACTTAGAAATGTAGGAAACAAAGCCAATAGTATAATGATTAAGAACTCAGACTCTGAAGCCAGAAGACTTGGGTTCAAATTTAGCTTCCACCACTTACCATGTGTGGGAGCTTAAACCAAAGGCTTTTAACCATTCAGTTTCCTCATCTGCAAAATGAAGATCTTTCAGTGCCAACTTCATCTTGTTTATTGGTGACTTTAATCAGATAATGCACTTAAATCACTTAATATTGTGCTGAACACATATCCAACACTCAATAATTATAGTTGTTAATTTAGCAATGAAAATAAATGCTTCAGTAGAAGGTGAGATTATAATAAAGCATAGTTTTATAAAAAGCTTTTATATGAGTAGACACAAGTGATGATATTCAGGAATAGTGTTTTCTCTCAGTCTGACTTAGTACAATGAAAAAAACTAAACACTCTTTGAGGAATGTGGAAGATACCATTGATTGCTTAGCTACTCATGATCCCTGCTTCTTCTTTCTAACAGGATCTAAATTTCAGGTAACAGACAAAATTTATGGCAATATATTCATCCCCAGAACTTGAATCCTTCTAATTCTAAACTAATGATGCTAATTCCATTCCCATAAGGTAGTGATTGATCTAGAAACAAAGGATTAGACTTAAGGAGCAATGTGCTACAGTGAGTGTGCAGAAAACCATTTTGATTAAAAGAGAGAGAAAACATCAAGGGAAAGGTCTATTCCTCACATTCTGTCCTAGATGATATATGAGGATGTGATGCATGGTACTGCAGCAGCCACTTTGTGACCATGAGGAGAAAGCCAAGGAATTGCAGAGAAGGTGACCCAAAGCCTTGTGTCATAATTTTTTTCTTATGTGAGCTGAATGCATATTTTAAGCCAGTTTTTAGTTGATCATTCTATAATATTCATCTGGAAGCATTTTTAATTAATCATAAAATAAAGAGCTAATATTTCCCTTCAGCTTATCCCTATTGTTCATTAACTTTCTCAGGCAGATGTGACAATAGCTGAAAAGGCTTTAAAATAGGTTAGTCTTACATTGAACATAATCATGAAGAGGAGAGAGCAGCCATGTTCCGGGAAACCCAAGTCTGAGTACATCGTGGCAGTCACTTTCTGCAGCAGTTGCAGAAGCCCTGCTCACTGAGCTCGGCAAATATTTGGCCAAATAGACATACCACCAAATGGCCCATTATCCAGAAACTTCATTTAGGAAGACAGTAAGCATCTAACCTGTCAAAGGCATTGCCTAGAAGTATCTGAATTAGTGTCTTCTAGAGGCTCTTTCAGTTAGGGGTTCTTGCTACCTGCTAGCACCAAGACCAAGCAGTTGTGGCAGATGGATAAGTCAAGCCCCCTGGGGTGGGGAAATGGCTATTTGTGAGTGCTGTGTTTTAACACATTAATTTATTGAAATCAATGTGCAAAGTCATAGAAACCAGTTGTATATTTAGTAACTTACAGCAGGGTTTGGGTGGGAGGAATCAAATTCTACTGTCAAAGTTGGGATGCTACTTGGTATAAATGTAAGAATTCATAAGTCAGACCTGCATTCTGTGTTTAGTAACATATCTCCAAAGTCATTATGGAAGTAAGGGGGAAATACATGGTCAAATATAAAAAATCCCTGGAAACCTGAAGCTCTTCAGAAATGCCTCAAATAAGAGGAATACCTGTGGGAGGGGTTGTGTGCACCCCAGCACAGTTGTGAACTATGTCCTCTGCAGAATATGAGGAGGGGAGACAAGAGAGGGAACTAACTTTAGATCGATGTGGCACAGACTGCTTGCTCTCCACTAAAATCCACTGCCTCTTCTTCCTGGGCACACATCAAATGACACTTCCCAGCTGCCCTTTATAGTTGGGCATGACTATGTAACTAAGTTCTAGCCAGCAGGATATGAATGCAAGTCATATGTTTGTCATTTTCAGGCTTGAACAATGAAACCTCCCATCTGGCCCACTCCATACTCTTTCTGTTTCTGCTGTTTCATTGTAGACAAGGACCATACCCACCAGATAACAGAGCTTGATGTGGAAAAAGGCTGGATCCCTGAATTGCTGCATGGGAGAAAGCTGACTACCACACAGCCTGGACACCTACTTAGGAGCACCAGGTGAGTGTGGAATAAGGTCACAGTGTGTTTAAGCCATTATGCGTTGTTTGGTTCTATTTGTTGCAGCAGTTTAGCCTGCAGTAAGGGATACAATTGTGTACCTATTGCATGTGTGGATGTTTTACCTCTCTGGGGTCCACATCTACTGTAATACATGTCCGAATACATACAACAAGATCAATAGAAGTATATCATTTTAGTCTTTAGTAAGGTAATTTCCCCTAGAAATTCACCGTTGTTAAAATAAATAAGTGAATGAATATTTGAAAAGCCTGGTAGGAAGGGAGGTGGCCTCTGAATCATGTGATTCCTTCTGCTTGGCCCCCATATTATTCACAACATCTGCATTGCTCAGGGATGCTTTTGTTTGAGTAGTGCAGCCCTAAAAATTTTTCTTTCTGAGTGCATGCATAAAGAAGTTTCGAGTTCTGCACTCACTTGGGTATGGAGAAAGGGGCAGGCATTTCAGATACCCACTTAATTAGAGCTTTTCCAGAAAAATGCACAAGGGGTTCTCAGAGAGTAGAAGGGGACATGTTTTCTCTGGCAAAGTTAGAGAAAGCTTCAAGGAGGAACTGACTCCTCTTTGAAGAAGAGCTGGAACCCTCCAGGCTACAGAAGGAGCAAGGGCATTCCAAGCAGAGAATAGCAAATGGATTTCAGGCTTGTCAGGCCATGGCCTTCACAGATTTCCCTGATTACTGAGCCTGGGTGCCTGACCCCATCACCCCACCATGGTAAACGCAGTTAGCATCACCCTTATCACAGCAGCTTGTATCTCTGTGGTTACCTAAGGACAGGGACGCAGAACTTCTCAGACAGGGGCTTGTGAGCATCCCAGCGATCTTGTCAATTATCCCTGTGCTGATCTGCACTCCAGCCCCTCTCCACTCAGCATTGGCTAGGGGAGGGGACACTTCCTCTCATTGGTGCCTGTTGTGTTGTCAGGCTTGGTTTATAACACAGTAAGCTTACAGACACTTACAATTAATGTGCTTCTCATGAGTGTTCACAAACACATTAAAAGTGAGCAGGTAGCATATTATCTATGGATCCCGATAATCTGCACTATGTACACATCCAATTTTTAGGAGACTGGAATTGGCTACAAGTCCCTGTCATTTGTCAGGTGGCGTGTCAGCTTAATGGGCCCTGGAGCTCATTTACGGGTCACCATGTCCTGCTAAACTGTCTAAACTGTTGGCCTGCACTTCCAGAAACCCATCCACGCCTGAAGGGGTGGATCCAGAACATGAGCCTTAGCAGAACTTGACATCTGTATGTTTGTGTCCTGGTTCTTAGGGAATCCACTATGGAATTCTGGGAAAAGTTCCCTTTGGGTTTTGATTTTTTTTTTCCAAAATGTACATCCACAAGAAAGATACAAGCATGGACAGTATGGGAACTAGTACCTATGGATTTCGTTTGAGTGTCTTGGCTTCCTTGCTGTGTAATTTTGAGAAAGTTACTTAACATCTCTGAACATCAGTTTCTTCATCTGTAAACAGAGATATTCATAACAGATTTGACATAAGGATTAAATGAAGCACAGAATACAAGGAATACCAAATGTACACAGCACTGTGTGCCAAGTGTTCTGAGCACTTTGCATTAACTCAGTTTATCCTCACAACAGTCTTACCTGAGGAAAGCACTGTTTTGTAATCCCATTTTGCAGATGAGAAAACTGAGGACCTGAGAGATTAAGTAATTTGTTTAAAGTTGCATAGCTAGTAAGTGATGGACCTGGGATTCAAACATGGACACTGATGCCAGAGACCTTTCTCTGTTGAACAGTCCTGTGCTGTGCTACCTGGTGTGGTACCTGAAAGGGTGTTAGTCAGTGCTCTGTGAATGTAGGGAAACTAAAGCGATGGATAAGATATGCACCTTAACTTAAAGAAAATACCAGTCTGTCGAGGAGATTTGTCTTGACCAGTCTGTCAAAGCTGTTTGAGCACTTGGTTAGTGTTATATCTGGGGCAACCACATGTATCCACTTTGATTGCTACAAACAAATGACCGCAAACTCAGTGGCTTAAACCAACACCCATTTATTACCTCACAGTGTCCTTGGGTCGGGAGTGCAGGCACAGCTCAGCTGGGGCCTCTGCTCAGGGTCTCGAAGGCTGAAATCAAGAAGTCAGTGGTTTTCCTTTCTGGAGCTCAGAGTCCTCCTCTGGCCCGTGTGATTGTGGGAAGATTTCAGTACCTTGAATCTGGAAGATGGAGGCCTTCAGCTCCTAGCGTCCCTGCCCACAATTCCCATGGCTCATTCCATAGGCAGCTCACATCCCAGCAGCCCACTTCTTCAGGGAGAATATCTTAGGAGGATATCTCTCTTTAGTCGCCAAGATAGAGTCTTAGATAAGGTAACATAATCAAGGGAGTGACTGTCCCATCCCCTTTGCCATATTCTCTTGGCCAGAAGCAAGTCACCATGCATGCCTGCATGGAAGGGGAGAGGATTAGAAAAAGGCATGACTCAACAGGAGTCACCGGAGAGTGTGTCCATCACACCACACAATCTATCGTTCCACTGGGCATTTTTGAGAGTCAAAAGATGTTATTGATAAATTTTGGAACTACAGGCGTAAACTGGGACTGTCCCAAGCAAACTGGGATGTATAAACATCCCAGGTGGAAACAGCACTACCCACTTACTACTTATGGGGCCAGTGGGGACAGAGTGTAATTCTGACCAGCTGGATCTGAGAATATGCCTTTGAGCAGGTGATTTTTCAATCAGGCTGAGAAGGAGGGGTTAAATTTCTACCAGCAGAAATGGGATCGGGCAGGAGAGCATTCCAGGCAGAAGGAGCAGCTTGGGCAAAGATGTTAGCAGTGAGAGGGAAACAGGCCAGCTTCTCAGAATGAGAGATTCCGGGAGGGGCTTGTGAAATGTGTATCAAGGCCTTTATTCAGGGAAGTGGGCATAGGGGTCTACCTTGCTCTGTGGTCTTTGGCTGGCGTTTCTGAATAGAGGGCACCTCTCCAACCCTTAATGCATCTTGGATATTCCAGGAGACCCACAGATTAGGGGAGAGAGGCCCTTGGTGTTCTGCCTCCTAGGAGGGCTTCTCAAGTAGGCTCATACCACTTTTATGGAGAAAATCCTAGAGGAAGGAACAAAAAGGGGTCAGCTCATTCCACGCGTTTGGTCAGTGATGTGTTAGAATTTAGATTCTGTAGCCACACTAGTCCCCATATCAGCTCTGTGGCTGTCGTATATAGCAGTGTGGTAGGTGCAAGTTTCCTGTGTCCTTGTTTCTGCAGGGTCACATCTGTGGAGCAGTGTGTGCCCGGCTAACCTCCCTGCATTAGGGGAGGTCTTGTCTGTTTCCCATCCATCCCCTTCTGTGACTCAGTGTCTGCCCTGAAAGGGGGCTTTTCTGGCCTCACACCACCTCATCCTTCACTTAGATCAATGGCACTGCTTCCTAACATGGCTACTGCCGGGTCCTCAGCTGCCACTAGCTCACCGGTCAGGTGGCACATGTGGGCACCACATGAGAACCACATCCAGGGAAGGACCAGGAAAGGTGCCAGTGGAGGGTGAGGCTTTCAGTTCATACAGGGGGTCCAGCAGAGAAGTTGGGACGGAGAGACTGAGCCACAGCTGTGCCAGCTGCCATGGTTTTGGCTTCCTGCCCAGGGGTGGCAGACTGGCCCTACCCTATAGCGTCAGGCACAGTGAAGCAGGTCCCCAGGGTTGGAGCAAGAAAGGAAGAGGGAGAGCCAGACAAGTCCAAAGAGCTGGCACGCTTGTCTTCTTCTCCACTATGAGGCAAAGGATATACCTTTCCTGGGATGCGTTTGCCCCTTTCCTCACCACTTACTGATGGATCTCCATCTCTGTGCCAGGCAGTGGGCTGGGCACTAGAAGTGTAGTGGTGACCGAAACAAAATCTCTGCCCTCCTGGATCATATAGTCTCAGGGAGGAGCAGGGCAGAGATGAAAAGGAAGAAAACAAATACATACAAGGCAGAATACATAAAACGGGGTCGGAGGAGGGGTGGTACCTGGTTAAACAGAGGGAGAGGAAGTTCTCTCTAAGGAAGTGACATTTTATTTCAAGTGTGAAGGGTGAGGAGCCAGAAATACCAAGAGCATTGCAGACAGAGGAAAGAGCTGGGTACGGATGCCCAAGAGTGGGAAAGAGAAACTGGGAAAAAACAGAACAGAACAAAACAAAACTCTGTGGCTGGAGTTCAGGAGTGAGCAAGAGCATGGTCTGAGTGAAGTGCAGTTGGAGCCAGAGTCACAAACATACTGCTCTTGGGGGACATGTTTATAAAGGGGGAGGCTCTTCATGTGTGAGGGCAGGGGGTACATTAGTATATCTCTGTACCTTCCTCTCAATTTTACTGTGAACCTAAAACTGCTTTAAAAACTAAGGTCTTTTAAAAAAAAGAGCCGGGAGGATGTTGGGGCCCCTTTTTAAAGGGAGGATACTGGATGATTTAGATATAGATTGTATTCCCCGTGATAACCATCTGACAAGGAACAGCGTTCCTGGGATCATTACTAAGGAGACTGACAGAGTGGCTAGACAAATTCCCTGATGGTCAGATGCAGTAGTCACTTTGCCTGAAAAGGCAAAGCAGGATGATGAGGGTGGTCCCACTGCTGGAGCAACTTTTACAGGCAGCAAGTCCCTCCTTGGCAAAGTCTTCAGAACAAAGGATCCATCGGCCCCCAGTAAAAAACAGAGCATTGGAAAATATGTCTGAAGGGAAGAAGGGGCCGGAAAGAGGTAAAATGGTCCAAGGCCAGGTACAGTCTGCCAGCAGGTGATACCCACCAGGAGAGGGGTTTCCGGAGGCCTGGGGCAGGTGACACCCCCAAGCAGGGAGGCCTGAAGGAGCCCACAGAGAGATGGGAGAGGCGTGCTCCCTTCCTTCCCCGTGCTTCCAGCTAGAGAATGGCCGCATTCAGAGTTTTGGTCCATGAACAGCAGACTTTTGAACAGAAAGGAACTGTTAGTTTTACCTCTTTCCCAGAAGGAATTTCCCCAAGGAAAAACAAAAAGACCAATGGTGTGGCAGACACTTCTGCATGTAAATGCACTCCGAAGAAAGAGTTAAAGTGCTTTCTAATATAAATTGGTTTTCGGTATTTCAGTGCCAATATAATTAGATTGTAACAAGCAAAGCCCTGTAACATAACACAGCGAAAATTTGAAAATTTGATTCTGTCTGGCAAACAACCAAGTCCCTGCGTGTGCGCAAACCTGACATTAATAAGCTACAAGAGATTACATGATTTAGAAAAGAAGCACTTGGTGTTACCAAATCAAATAATAGATCTCTAGGCTATAATTAGGAGAATTGGGACTCAACAATGAAGTCATAATACTGTAATTTAGCTGTGAGTAACAGAGCCATGGAGGCACATTATGAGGTGGGTGGTGTCTCCGTGGTGAGCAGCTCCCAGGGGCGGCAGCTCTGATGCTCCACACGCAGCCACCTGTTGGCACCATGGTGCCACAGAATGGGTCCCGGCCCGCCATGGCTGCATGGCAGGGGGCCTTAGGGTCCTTGCACTTTAGATGCATGACTTTAAAGACAGAGCCCCCCAGGGACAGCTGAGATGGGCAGAGCAGCCACCAGGGTGATGCAGGCAAATTGCTGCCCCGTGGTGCTTTCGGGGCCAACAAAGGACACATTAAAAACGCAGAAACATAAACAAGGCAAAATAAACACTGTAAAAAGTAAAAAGAGAGTGAGAGGGGCCAACAGCCTCATTCATAGTCCCTGAGCTGCGGGGGATTGTCAGGTTGGGCTAGCACATTTTTCCTGTGAAGTAGTTTCTACGGAGACTGTGCCGAACTTAAACACCTCCTGGCAGAGTAACACAATCCGTGCTCTTAGGTCATCAAACCATATAATTTCACATTGAAAAGAAACCTTACCAGGGTTTCTTAACCTGGGGTCCCCCAAGGGGTCTGTGGATAGAACTGAATTTCAATGTAATTGGTTTTCTTTGTAATCCTATGAATTTTATTTTATGTATTTCAAAACATTATTCTGAGAAGGGGGTCTGTAGCAGATGTTGGAAGCACCCCTCTGCATATCCCCAGACCTTTCTGGATGCTCCAGCTGGTTCTAACTGCCAGTCTCTGCATCTCTGGGCCTGAGAGCTCTCTATCCCAGCTACTATGCAAAGCAGCATTGGCTGTGCAGGCTGGTGGTGCCAGGGTGGTAACGCCCAGGAGCAGGTGTGTAATTACCCCAGCTCCCTCCCGCTTCAGGTGGGAAAATGCTGAGAAGTGGTTTTGCACTCCTCACCCCAGGATAGCCTGCAGGATTAAGCTCCAGTTGTCTACCTTTGTTTGGCTGCCTTTCCTTTCCCATTTCTCTATGGTTATTTCCTGTAACTCCTAAATAAATTACTTGTATTCAGGATCTGCTTCTGGAAGAGCCCAGACAAAGATAGGATCGACAGGTAGATCAACAGACTTCTAAAGAGGTCAAAAAAAAAAAAAAAAAAAAAAAGATTGGGAAGCCCTGCAAGGTGTGGTTCAGGTCTTCTCCACACCCTCATCACCATTTCACAGATGAGGAACTGGAGCATGAAGAGCTAAGCATCTGTCTTGCCTACAACAGGGAGTTCTGCTCTAGGGCATTCACTTCCCATGGCTGTGGTTATGATGATTTTCCACACTCCACGCTTTCAGCCTGACTTCTCTTTTCTCCTTACTCCTTCCCAAATCCTCTCCAACAGCAGCCACTGGCCTACGACAGCTTGAAAGCAGAGTCTGTGACTGGATGCGCTTTTCCTTCCTCCCTGAGTGCAAGGCATCTGGCAAGGGCCTGGCAATGCAGGACCCTGTTTCTGCTCCCAGGCCTGAGCTGGATGTGGGTTGAGCTGCAGTGTCAGGGGAGGGTCTCTCCTACCACATTCAACACAAATATCATTTCCATTCACTGATCCCTGTGTCTAAGCTTTATCTGTTCCAGGATTCCACAGTAGGATTTAGCACTAGGGTGACAAATAGTGTTCTCGTTTTATTTACATTTATATCATTTACTTATAAAGGACATTATTATTTTAAACAGATTTTAGACACACTACAATACAGTAAAATGATATAAGGATGCAGAGATACAATTATAGTAGAAAGCCAGCGGTAAGTTACACAGAAATACACAGTAGTAATAGTAATAGTAATAATAATAAAGTGGCTCTTTATATATATTTAGTTATCTGATTTAATCCTCACAATAACTTCAGGAATTTGGTATTACTATATTTAGGTGGGGGAACTTCCTTAGATGAGGAAACTTCTGGGAAGAAGTTAAGTATTTTGCCATTCATTCCTCATGCTTAAAAGTTCTCTCTCTATTCTTTACTCTCCCTTCTCATTAAAAAAAAGCCCCTTCCCCCTCCTCCTTCTGAGTCAAAGAATTAATCTTGACTTGCTGTTAGGACAACAGTCTGATTAATTTTTTTTACCTTACTTTGAATGACTTGTAAGATTGTACTATGATTGTTTCTTCATTAATAACTATGAATCTCTAAGTTTTATACATTTTGACACAGAAAATAAAGTGAAACAAAAGCCATTTCAGGTACTATGAGTAAATTGTCCTCAAGCAAGGTGACTTCCCCAGAACTCCATAAAGCTAAACATGAGTTCATACTGATGTTTCCAGCACTAATCAATCAGTCTCTTTCCTTTGCTTACTTCTAACCTCTACTCCAACAGTGAGAAACCTGGTTCCCACCATCTACCATTCATTTATTTGTTCAATTCCAGATACCTTTATAGTGGTATCACAATTGTTAACATATATAACGTGGGGAACAATTTTATCAACTAGAATACAGTGCTTATGTACAGTTTCTTTCGACTTTATCTTCCAGACTCCATTCATTTCCAAAGTTATTTATGTCAGCACCTTTTTACCCCAACCCTTTCAACGAAGTTGTTTTATACATTTGTAAAACAGTTACATTGTTTTGTCACATTTTACATTCCATCCTGAGATCCTCGACCTCCTAAATGATTTTTAATTTGCATAATTAAAGATTACTCTTTTGCTATAAAACCTATAAAGGGTTTTCACAAATGTATAGTGTAATGTACTCACCATTACGGCATCACACAGAACAGATTCACTGCTCTATCAAAATCCCTTGGATATCATCTATTCAGCCCTTCCTCTCTCCCTGCAAGCCTCTGCTGACTGCTGATATTTTCACCGTCTTTGTAGTTTTGCCTCTTCCAGAACATCTCAAAATTGGAAAAGCACTTTATTTGGTTCCATTTAGCATATCGATTATACTTCTTTAAAAATTTTTTTACTAGTTTCCCTGGAGTTTCCAATATACACTTTTAACTAGTCTAACTGCTCCTCCAGTTAACACTATACTGCTTCATGTGTATTTATGAATAAACATACTATTCCCAGTTCCTCCTTCCCTTCCCTTATGCATTGTCATCATTCACTTCACTTATCTCTATGCTGTAATCACCCAATGCATTGTTACTATTATTACTTTAGTTATCAATCAAATGTAAGAGAGATTTAAAAGTTTTTATTCATCTTCATGTATTACTTCATTTCTTCTTCTATGTAGATCCAAGTTCTGACATAAAATTTTCCTCCTGCTTGAAAAAAAATTTTAACATTTCTTGTGATGAAGATTTGTTGGTAATGAATTCTCTAATTTTTTGTCTATCAGAAAATGTCTTTATTTCTCTTTCACTTTTGAGGGATAATTTTACTGGATATAGGATTCTAGGTTGGTATTTTTTTCTTTAAGACTTAAATATTTCACTCCATCTCTTCTTATTGGTATGGTTTCTGATGGAAGTCTACTGTAATTATCTTATAGGTAAGATTCTTCCCACCACCATCCCCTGCCCTGGCTTCTTTCCAAGATTTTCTCTTTGTCTTCCCCCGCTCCCCGGCTTTTTTGTAGCTTGAATATGATATGCCTAGGCATAGGTGTAGATTTCGGGTATTTATTGATGATCTCTGAGCTTTCTGGATCTGAGATTTGGTGTTTGTCATTAATTTTGGAAAATTCCCAGCCATTATTACTACAAAGATTTCTTCTGCTCTATCCTATTTAAGCTTCTTCTTCTGATATTTCAATACACATGTTATATGTTTTGAAATTGCCCAACAAACATTCTGTTGCTCTTTTTCTTTCTTTTCTCCATTCACTTTTCTCTTTGTATTTCACTTTCAGAAGTTTCTATTGACCTATTTGCAAGCTCACTGATACTTTTTTTGGTTGTGTCCAGTCTGCTGATAAGCTCAAGGCCATTCTTCATTTCTGTTACAGTCTATTGAACTTCTAGCATTTCCTTTTGATTCTCTCTTAGAATTTCCAGATCCCTATTTATATTACCCATTTATTCTTTCATATTGCCCGATTTTTCCATTAGGCTTTTAACATATTCATCATAGATATTTTAAATGCCCTGACTGATAATTCCAGCATTTGTATCATCTGAGTCTGGTTCTCATGCTTCCTTTGTCTCTTTGAACCATGTTTTTCTTGATTTTTAGATATGCCTTATAATTTTTGTTGTTACTGAAAGCCAGACATATTGTACCAGGAACTGAAGTAAATAGGTCTTAAATGTGAGAATTTATGTCAATTTGGCTAGGGTTCAGCTATGTTTAATGTTTGCTGTAGGGTATTAGCGGTTTAAAATTTCCCCTGTACCTTTGTTTTTATCTCCGCCATTGTCTTTGGGCTTCCCTAAGTACTCTTTCTCAGAGAGAATCTAACAGTTCATTCAGCTAAAATCTATCAGTATTATGCTGAAGCCCTGTGTATGAGGGGCTCAGGTGGATAGAGGGGGAACATTGTATAATTTTATGATTAAATCTTGGTCTCTTAATAGACCTATGTCTCTGGGCTGTGACCTTTCCAATGTTTCTGTGGCTTTTTTCTCCCTTAGGTGGGACAGGAAAACTAGAGTGGGTTGGAGTTGGCTACTTGCCTTCCTCCTAGATGGGATAACATTCTGGAGAGTAGGCCTTTGTTATGGAAAGTTCTGTGAATATACTTCACAGTGATTACTCTTCCCCTTTCCCTGCCAGAGCCACCAGGGGATCCTTCTTGGAGCTTCACCATGAGAATCTAGCAGGGTTCCTAGAGGGAAAACCCATGAGTGTGTGGCTCCCCTAAGACTGCAACCACCCCCAGGAGTTTTCCACTCTCATGCTGGCCCACAATCAGCCTCGAACAATTCATCAACATTGTCATTTTAGTGTTCCTACAAGTTTATGGCTCCAGGAATCCAGCAGTTTTGGCTCCAAGACTTCAGCAGCTTTGGCTCCAGGTCCCTAAATCTTACCTTTATCTCTCTAGATTCACCAGTCTCACCAAATCTTGGGGTGTTGGTTTACCCTGTTATCTTAGTTCTCTGAAAGGTCTAAGAAAAGTCATTGATTATTCATTTTCTCAGCTTTTCTAGTTGTAAAGATGGAAGTGATGACTTATAAGCTCTTTATAAGTCAGAGAAGACACTGGGAGTCCAGGTGTGAGACTTTTAACCTTAGGGTAGAAGAAGGTTATGACATAAAAGGAAGAGAATTCTTTCTTTTCTGTGTGAGGGATTTTGAGAGAAAGAATAGAGACAGAGGAGGAGGAAGAGACGCCAGGGTTTTCATTTGTCCTCCTCCTCATCTCAAGGCTAACTCTTAAAGGGAGTGGCTTAGAAACAGACTGTGGTGAGGGGAGCATGGACGAGGAGTTTTCTGCCCTGCTTCAGTCAGAGGGCCCTGGGGAAAGAGCACCTCCCAGCAGTTGGCCCCTCCCCTGCCACTCTGACCCTGCAAAAGTGTCGGTAGAAGGAGGTGCTGGCTTATAACTCTGCTGTAGGCTCCTCTTGGTTCCCATGGGGTGTGTAAAAGACTCTGAAGTTCCTGAAAGGTGACCCAAAAGGCAGTTGACACAGAGTCCGCCGTAACAATGGTAGCAATGACTCCCAGCAGAGGACACAGCGTGGGGGCCAGGGCTGGTGGTGTCTTGGCGGAGCCAGAGCCTCAGATAGGTCTAAAGAGCCAAGAAGAGCTGAGATGAGCATCAGTTAGCCAGGGCGTCCAGATGGAGCTGAGGGAGAGAAGCGAAGCTTAGAAAACACACGGCACAAATGGGGTGAATGTCAGCAAACAGAAGAATGCATGGCTTCAAAGACCAGAGAAGCCTGAGCACAGTACAGGAATGCCTCAAGGATCTAAGGACCCCCTCCAGAATGACACAGCATCCCAGATAGGACCTTCTCCTCCCTCTTGTCATCTTGATTTGCAGTCAAAGGAAGAGAAGCGAGATTCTATAGACTTTTTAGATTCTTGCATAAGATCAAAATTACACACTAGACTAAGAAAGTTAATTATTTCCCATGCTAACCATCAGGAAACACATGAAGACTGGCCCAAAAAAAGTTTAGAAACTTAGATAAAATATGTTTCCTTTGTTCCGATCTGAGTATAGTGGGGAATCTGTGACTCTACTGCATTCTCCTGTCCATTATTCTAATGTATGTTCTTTATAGCATTTTTCCTTCTCTGAAGGCATCTTATTTATTTGTCTGATTAGCAGAAAGAGAATTCCGAGAAAATGGTGGCCTGGTCTGGCCCGGTCACCATCAAGTCCCCAGCCCCTAGGACAACGTCTGGTACATTAAAGATGCTAAATAAATACTTGTCGAATAAATAGTGGTCTCTAGCAGGTGAGGCAAATAGGGATAAGGATTTTGAAACTCAAATTATTATATTAACTTAATATATCGACTAATATTTATTAAGTGGTGAGTACTTATTGACTTATTTAAATACTTACAACAAACAACACAATGAAGTCAGCACTATTATTATCCACAGTTTCCAAATGAGGAAAGGGAGGCACAGAGAAGTTAGGTAATTTGTCCAAGGTCACAGGGCTTAGAAGAGAAAACAAAGCAATCTGACTGCAAAGCCTGTGTGCCCATCTACAATACCATGCCGCCTCTCTGCATCTCCTGTGTGGCCTCAGCTCACCGCCTCCTTCCCCTCCTCCCTCACACCAGATGAGCCACAGACGGCTAAGTAGGCAGCGAACACTTCTCAAGATGTTTTCATCGATTTTGCCAACACTCAGCTGCTTTATCGGCTCTGATGAAACATTTGTGACAACCACAGCAATTGCAATGATCATTTCCATGCTGAAAACATTTGCCTACAAAGCAGACATTTTCTCTTCAAAGTAAACATTGGTGCTACTGAGAAGCTGCCACCCACACCCGTACAAGCTGCTTCCTTAGAATTTAGAACGCCTCCAGCAAAATCCCCTCAAGCGATGATGACAACAGAGCAGCCCTTGGACTTCTCCTCCAGGTGGCCTCAGCTGCCACGCCCAGGCCAGTCATGAGGTGCCTCTCTTCATCCCCATCTCCATCCCCCAACCCAGCGCTTACTTCACACACACTAGTAACAGTAGACACAGGGATTAAATCTTCCCTATGATGTGTCTATTTCCTGTCGTGACTCTGCATCGTATGGATGATGCTTTATGGATCTGAAGCCCAGCACTTAGTGCTTTTGCTTAATTAATTAGTTAATAGTAAACAGAAGAAGACCTTGAAACCCCCTGAAGCTGGTCCTTTTGTGTCCAGAGGGAAATAAGACAGAAGGTAATAGAATCGGATGGAAGGAGGAAGAACTGCCTTAGGAGAGTTTCCCAAAATATATTTCAGTAACTAAGCAAACATTCCAAAGGATATTAATAGGGCATTTGGTGTAGGGGTGGGAAAGGGAGGCTCTCATTGCCAAATAAGATTAATAAATGCAGAGTGAAGCTGAATTTAAGGTAAAAAGTTTCTTGTCTGCAGGAATTCTCAGAACCTTTGGCACGTCAAGGTGCGTGGTAAATCTCTAAAAGGGCTATGCGAAGTGTAGCATTTTGCAAATGCATTTGACTACAGAGCCATTTCTTTGCCAGGCTCTTCAGGGTCCTAGTGGACATAAAACCAACTGAAGAAATGCCATCTGCACAGGGAGGGGAGAACCTCCTCAGTCTAACAGTGTTCTGTATGGGCATAAATGGGCAGACCACAGGAAGCCTACTATTGGCACAGATGATGTCTTCCTGAGAATGGAAAGACTCTCTCTAGGCCCAGGTGGCATCTCTGTAGGAACAGCCTCCCAGATACATGGAAGTATGTGCTGTGATATGACGCCAAGGATCATTATGTGCCAGGCATCACGCTGGGTCCTCTCAGGAAACTAACTGAACCCCTGACAGCCTTGTGGGATTGGCATTACCATCCTATTGCACAGACAAAGACCTCAAGGACCACAGAGGTTGGGCAGTGGGCTCATGCAGATAATATATGAGTTTTCTGGACTGGACTCCAGTCCAGCGCCTTTTCTACTTCTCCCAGCTGCTCAGATAAAAACTAAAACCAGGTTTTAGAGCCAAAGTTGAGGACAGTTATGTCTCTTTCAAGGGTGTGGCAACTGCAAGACCCACCCTCTCCTTGCATGACCTAACCAGAAACCACCTTTACCTGGGGCAGCCAGTGGGCAGGACAGAGACCCACTCTCCCTGAGTCAGACACGAGCCTCTTCTCGCACCTCATCTTCTCACCAAATTACGAACTTTGCCAGTGCTCTTAAGTGATTGTGACTGTTTCATTTTCGAAATATCAGTCGGCCTGTTCGAGTAATTTTATACTTAAATTATTTAAATGCAATCTATCCATTGAAGCAATTTCCCCTGCACAGGAGAAGTGTTTTCTTTCTTAGGGAACTGAAGCATGATAAATAAATGAATAAAGACTTGTAGCAGTGTCTCTCTCTCTCTCCTGAAGAAAGCACTTCGGCTGGAAGTCCCTCCTGTCAGAAATCTTGGAACTCATAATATTCCCTGTGGTTCTGCCACTCAGCATTAAAAATAACCAAAGACTCAAGTCACAGGGTCTTTTTTTCTAGACACGAAGCGCATTTTATGCCACAATGCCCGGGATGACACAGGGACTGCTCAGAGCTTGCTAATATTCTCCGCTGCCTCTCTCCCCAGGCCTGCAAGCAGTTAGAATGGCTTAGTGGTGATCACAAATGCTGTCCCATTTGGAAAGCACTTCTTTAAAGCAGCACAGATTAAAATTCATGAAAGGAGGCTTGCTTGCATAAATAAATTAAAAGCTGCAAAACTAAAGTTTAAACACCCATACACAACTAGCATTTTGCAAACACCATATGCATCGTGGTTCTCAATTCTGGGCTGTCATGCAAGAAGTCGGGAAAGAGGCCTCATTGGGTTTGAATGCATGAAAGTGGAAGCACCTTGATCACCTTTGGCACAAAGGAGCCTCAGCAGCAAAATGTGAACTAATTGATTTGAACCTTATCTAAATGCATATGGATTTTAGGAGAGCATGCCAATATCTGGAGAGTATTGTGAAAAGAAACAAGAGAGAGAAGGAGCACGGGCTTTGCAGTCAGACATGGCTAAGTTTGAAAACCAGCTCTTGAAATGACTCTTTTGCTTTGCGTAGATCATGGGAAGTCTTGGATACCCAGTTTTCTCAACTGTAAAACATGTAAGAAAACTAACCTCCAACCTTAGACTGTTGTGTGGACAGTCAATGGAGTGCTGTGCCTGAAGCGGCTGGCAGAGAGGAGGCTGTTAATCTCCTTCTTCCTGCTGTTATCTTTCGTTTATGTAGTGGGGGCATTGTGGGAAGGGGAAGAGTTCTGGGGTCAGAAGCCTCAGATCTGAGCTCCAGCTTTGTCACTCATTGACTGTGTGACCTCAGAGGACTCATTTCATCTCTTGGAGCATCAGTTTCTTCATTTGTAAAGTTAGGATGGTAACATTACCACTTTTCCACCCATACATGACATCTGCGAGCTATCTGTTCCTTGCAACACTACAAAGTAGGTATGGCTGGCAACTTGATCTCCATTTCCTTAGTAAGGAAACTGATGTTATCTTAGAGGAGGCAAAGTGAGCTGAAGTGACTTAGCAGATGTGTGACAGACTCATGACCAAAGGGCAGGTGAACCTAGCTCCCCTGTCCATGTGTCCTGGGCCCTCCTCCCACTTCAGTACCTCCTTGCTTCCCCATGGCTGCTCAACACGA
The DNA here is from genome assembly GCF_009834535.1 of Camelus ferus. Classification (NCBI taxonomy): domain Eukaryota; kingdom Metazoa; phylum Chordata; class Mammalia; order Artiodactyla; family Camelidae; genus Camelus; species Camelus ferus. The sequence goes on along the minus strand of NC_045705.1, from coordinate 47,606,750 downwards.
GCTAGGGAAATGGTGGTCCCAGCAGTAAGCATTTAGGGGTTTGCACCATCCTGATGGAACAACTGTATCTTCATCCCTATGTTCCAAAGCCTTGCTGCCAAACTCTGATTATTCAGTGCATTTGGCATCAATTGGTTGAATTTCAGTCCTTCCTAAGTTACAAGTAAGCTTCTTGGTGGGGTTCTCTGAGTTCCCAAGCTGCTAATCTCAGACAGGGAGCACGCTGGAGCTGGAGTCCCACCAAGCTTGCCCATGGGAGTAGTGAGCTCATGGGGTAACTGCTTAAGTCACCTTGGAATAGGTCCCCCTTTATGAGTTACTCTAGTAGAGGAATCACATCAGGAGCCTAGAAGTACCCATCTGTCATTCTCTAGCTGGAGCCCTCCAGCAAGATACTAAACCTCAGGACTCATCAAGAATCAGGCCCATGCCCAATGAGGGCAGATTCTAAAGCACAAATTGTATCTGTCAGTAGTCTGGGTGGCAAGCAACAGAAACAGGATTCTGTTATTATGAATTTAAAAGTTTGAAAGGGTGGTCATCTGAAATCCTCCTGCTATAAAATATCTAGAAATGTTGGAAATAAATGATAAACACAGTATATATATGAGCTTATAAGAATTTATGAAAAAATAAGAGAGATCCCAAAGAGGATTAAAATGAAGAAGTAACTGTACACCTGGAACTGCATTGGTAGGTAGGTGGGGAGGTGGGAAGAGGCCTGGGAGAGTCAGTCTCATTGACCTAAAGGCTTGGATTTAATGCCTATGTTGGAATGAAAGATGAAGCCTTAGGCCTACACAACTTGACATTTGAATGAAGGCCCTTGCATAAAGCCAGGACCCTTAAGGTGTTGCACCATGAGTAAAAGAATTGACTTAAAAATCTACTTAATTTATTCTGTGTACAAGGTTGCTTATCTATCTTGATTGAGCTCTAGCAGAGAAAATAAAATCTTCTCTAAGAATATGTAACCGTAAGGACAGAACTCACACAGGTTTGGAGTTTGAATTTATACTCTCATATGTTGTTTGGTGATCCTGCCCTCACAACACAAGAGACTATCAAAAAAATTAGATTCCACACAGGGGATATTTTAGGGCACCTGGCAGAAGCAAGACTCAAAAACTCTCTGGAAGGATGGGAGTTCAATCCAGGGAATACAGAATTTATATAAATAAAACCCCACTAAAAGTGGTTACATAATTCAGTATTATGAAATATTTTGAATATGGGGGAGGCTCTTTATTGCTTATTCCCAAAATTTCCATCCTCCCTTGCTTAGATCCCTGGCAGAGGGAGGTAGCCATATGAGTAGGTTCTGGCCAATAGACTATAAGTAGAAGTGTTATATGACAGCATCCAGTACACTTCCCCCAAAGACAGCTGCCATGTGCCCTTTGCTCCTTCTTTTTGCCCATCCTGCTATTTGGACCATGTGATGGCTGTAGCTCCATCTTGGATCACAAGGACAACTATGGTGTTGCACCATATCAACCCATATCACACCAGGACTTTTATATGAGAGAGAAATAGACTTCTATTGTATTAGGTCATTATTTTCCTTATTTTTGTAACTCACAGTAAAACTACATCCTAACTAGTGCAATGAGGGAGAAATCTCCCATGAGTCAAGTCAGCAGGCAAAATAAACAACAAAGCTATTCTCAAAAAATTAGATGATATAACTATTGGAATGTGATTACAAAATAATTATCTACATAGTTAGAAGTATAAAATAAGAAATAGAATGTATAAGAAAAGAGTACAACATTAAGGAAAATAGATTTTTTTTAAAGAACCAGTAACAGTAATGTTATCCCAAAAGGAGAAAGGAAAGGGCCCCAGTTCTTGTCTTGCCTGAAAGATAGAATTCATACCGGAGATGGATGTGTTGTGTAGCAAAACATTTTAAAAGTTGTAAAAGGGGAGTACACCTCCAAGAATGAGAGGCAGGCCGACCCAAAGGAGGAGAGCAATGGTCTTTTTTGTCCCCTTCTCTTATATCCTTGCTTAGAGGTGATTTCTTGATTGATTGATGGCTCTTGCCCTGGAGTGCTCAGTCACGACCGTCCCCTTTTGTGCATGTCCTTACCCACGATGCACACAGAAAAACCCATGGTGAGGTGCTAAACTGCAATGCTAATTATTATATCACAATGAGTACGGGTTCATGTCTGGTTAGGTCCCTGTCACTACTCCAGTTGTGGCTGTCGGGTTCTAACTGGTTTCTTGCTGGCATTCATTTAGAGGAAATAAAGCCCCTTTATGCTGAAGGAGGGCATACCACCATCTTCCGGACCATTCTCCCTCTCCTCCACCTTATCTGCCCAGTGCCCCCACTTATCTAACTAATTAACAGTAATAGAAACTAAAAATGAAGCCATTGAAACAACAACAAAAAAAAAAACCCCAATGGATGAGTTAAATAACTCATTATGCAGAAAGAAGAGAGAATTATTGAACTTGAAGGTATAGCTGAGAAAATTACACAGAATGCAACACAAAGAGAGAAAGAAATGGAAAAAGATATAAAGGGAAGTTGAACAAGTAAAGATCAGAATGAAACTGTCCAACGCACATATATTAGGAGTTCCAAAAAGAGACAATATAGAGACTAAGGGAGATGAGTTATTTGAATAGTCAATAGCTAAGAATAATCTATAATTAACAAAAGCCACAAGAAGGAGATTATATAGATTAGCTAGCTAGATAGATAAAGAAAAACAGATAGCCACAGAGATACATTATAATGAAACTGTGGAACTTCAAAGAAAAATCTCACAAGCAGTGAGAGAAGGAAGAGATCAACTGACAGAAGGCTTCTCAATAGAAACAGGAGAAAACAGAATACAGTGGAATAACATCTTCAAAGTGCTGAGGGAAAGTAATTGTCAACCTAAAGTTTTATGTCCAGCTAAATATCATTTCTCAATCATAAGACTGAGGACAAAGACATTTCTGGACACACTAAAACTAAGTGAATTATGTCTAATAGATTTTTGTTAAAAAGTTACTGAGTGTTATATTTTGAGAACATTGCAAAAAGAATGGTGAGCAATAAATTTGGAAAACGTGTGAGTAATTCTAAATAAACATTCAATTATTAAAAACGGTAATAAGACTAATGTGGAGGCATAAAACAAACTTGAAGTAAGCTACAGGACAATAATGACATGTGAAGAGGTAGAAGTGTGACAAGTACTAAAACACTCTAAGATCCTCTTTTTACTGCTCTTACGATTACACTCTGGTGACATCAGCATGTTAAAAATTTAAGGATAATAGCTAAAAGAATAAATATAGAATGAAAATTTTTCAAACCAGTAATAGGGGTAGGGAGATCTTTTTAAAAAACATCGTCAATTCATTAGAAGACAGAGATGGCGAAAACAAGGAAAGCATAGAAAAATCAGAGGGAGTAAAAAGAGCAAAATAAGAAAATAGAAATAGGATTTTATGTATATATTTAACATAGATTATATGTAGTTTATATACACATAAAGAATTATATATATTTTGGGGGGGAATTACTGAATATATATATCCCCCCAAACAGAAACATACTAAAATATAAACATTCTTAAAAATATAAAAGTAAAAATAATAAACCCATAACCTAAAAGAGAATGTCAGGTTGGATTTAGGATAGGAGCTCATTGGGAAATTAAACTACCTCCAGTAAGGTTGGATTTGCAAATTCAGGCTTCAATGAGATCCTGCTCCTCTAAACACATTAAAGGACAAATACATAATTCCCCCATCCACGTTCTGTATCTCAGACAAAGTGAAACACAGACATAGCAGTCAGACACATGGAGAGCAAAGCATCACTTTTACCACTGATGATATCTCTGTTGTGTTCTCAGGTGGGTGACTGAACTCTTGAAGTTAGACTGACTTGCCCACTGGTAACAGAGAGTGCCAGACTAACTTAAGCCTTCCCCTAAGAGCGAGTGTCTGCCCCATTAAAAGTCATTGAGAAGGAAGAAGAATGCATGTTCTCTGCAGGAGGTAAATAAACAAAAGAGAGGGAGGAGAAAGGGACTGAGCTGAGTTCAGCTTCAGCTCCAGAGTCATGGGTCTTTGGGATGGAGGGTGGGGCAAAGAGAGCCGGCCCACTCCTGATGGGCAGCTGCAGCCACGTGGCAGCAGGAAGCCTGGGGAGAGTAGATTGCTATCCAATAGCCTTGATAAACAAAAAATAAAAACCAAGAATCAAACCCAGTACAGCCAGGCCAAAAAACAAGTAAACAGAGCTGGGTACCAGAAACAGAGCAGAAGGTGAACCCTGCCGTGTGGGTAGGTCACACGGGCCTGTGGGGCTCCAGGCCCGAAATGGAGCTGTGATGTTCGGTTCAGTTCCAGCAGGGCAAAGGGGACCAAAAGCATGCAATATAAGATGAAGACATGCTGCAGTTTGGAAAAGAAACTGAAAACGTTTGCAACCACTAAGTTAGGAAGGTTGGCAGACACAGGAATAGCCTCCCAGTACAGTTCAGTGACTTGCTCATCAATAAACCCACTATTCCCATGTGACAGAAGCCCTGAAGTATTGTCATATGACAGGAGACCTGATTCTTGACTGGGGATTTGGGGCCCAGTAAAAGTGACCACAAGAACCCAACACATAGGTGGAGGGAAACACCAAGAAAGAGAAGGAAAATTAGCCTAAAATAAAACCTCTTACCTAAAATGATCGTATTGACCAAAAGTATAAAATACATTAAAAAAAGAACTAATAAAGACAAAAAACAAAATTAAAAATTAGAGCCTGTATTCTTGCCACATATAATTTATTTTATTAAATTAGCCTGCCAAAGATATTAAAGCATGAGTATTTAAAATTCTCAAAGAAAGCAACTAAGAAATAAATTCTATTAAATAAAGAGCAAGAAATGATGAAACCAAAAAAAAAAAGTCTGGAAATGAATGAGATGTATGTGTGAAAAAGGAACCAACTCACTCATAGAAGTGAGTAATGTAGTTATTGAAATAAAATACTAAATAAAATAAATTCTGAATCAAACACAATTGAAATGAGAATTAACAAACTAGAAGAAAACAACAAGGAATTCTTTCAGACCTCAGCACAAAGAGAAAAAAAATTTTTTTTGATTGGTGGAAAGAACTGTTAGAGATATAGAGAGGCTTCAACATGTCTCTAACTGGAGGTTCTGGTAAAAGAAGAGAGGAAATGAAAGAGAAGCAACATTTGATAGAACAATAGACTTCTCAAGGATTAAAGAAAGATACGAAGACTTTTGGTTAAAGACAGAGGACTGGATGCATTCACTAAACTTTCATCATGCCCTAAATCTCACAAAAATGATAGTAAAGTGATTTTAAAAGTTGTATATTAGCAAAGAAAAGACAAAAAAAAGAACAAGACAGAGGCAATAGCAACACAATTTTGGAAGCTAGAGATCAAAGAAGAAAAATCCAACTTAGTAAACTTGAGAAAGCTGAATCGTAAACCAGTAGTGGAAAAAGTCAAGAGGCAACTCAATCCATATCACAGAACTCTCCAAAGGTTCAAGAATTCACAGCAGCTAAGAACTTCTGAAAACCAGTGTGAAGATGGGGCTAAAAACAGGTGAGCTGGTTGAAATTCTGTCTAAAGATCAGTTAGATCCCAGACTGGTCTTCACAGCCAGGCAACTGCTCCTGCTCACTTGGGGGAAGACTGGAGTTTCATTCTCTAAAGCTGGAGTCCTCGCAGTATAGTCTCAGGATCAGCAGCTTTGGCGTCACCTAAGAATTATTCCACATGCAATGATTGGACTGCACCTCTGACTTCCTGAGGCAGAAACTTTAAATCTGTGATTTAATAAGCCCTCCAGGTGAAGTTTGAGAACCACTGCTCTAAAACAAAGTGGTTTTGAACTGCAGGGCATTAAGCACAACTGAGATAGATATGCATACTGAAAATAGGGACATTTAGTAAAAGTTTACTGACTGAATGTTGAGCCTCAGCATTATGTCCTCCTTAACTCCAGGATATTGGCAGATAGAATACATACAACTCCAGGAAAAAGACCAAAATCTCTTCTCTGGGGAATTTGACAGACACAAAGGGTGAGACCTTAACACTGACATGGAGGGTTCTACAAATTAAAGCCCACTCAGAGCACCCTACCTTAAAACTCACAGCTGACAAGTCTCACATGTGCTTACATCCCCCATTCAGCTTTGATGTCCCCCATTCTGAAACATGATTGGACAACTAAGGACTATCAGAAATACAGACATCTAGTGAAAGCTTCTGACATTGTAGATATTAAAAGGAAAAAAAAAATGGTGCAACATCAGGGACATAGAGACTGGGGAGAAGCAAAATTTTTTAAATATCCCTCATTCATAGCTTTTGAAAATTAATATTGTGACCATGCAGAGAAAAGTGGAAACTGAGGACATTCAAAGGGAAAAAGGAGATCTGGGAAATTTAAAATATGATACCAAAAATGAAAAGCAAAACAGAAAATTTCCAAAGTAAGATCTCCAAGAAAGCAAAGAGGAAAAATTAGAAAGTAAAACATAAAATAAATTAAAACATAAGAGGAAATAAGATGAATGCAATCAACAAAAATATAATTCAAAAAAAATTTCTCAGGACTAAAGAACATAAGTTTCTTGATTAAAAGAGTTCACCAGAACAATGGATTTTTTTTTCAAAAGACCTGCAACAAGGCATATTATTGTGAAATTTCCAAATAATAAGGACCATAAAAAATTTCCTAAGTTTCCAGAGGGGAAAAAAGGTCATCCACGCTCAGGAATCAGAATGGCTACAGACTGATACCAAACTGGAAGTTGGAAGACAATGAAGGAATGCCTTCAAAATTCCAAGGGAAAACAATTTCTAACTTTAATTTCTATTCCCAAATGATAATAGATTAAATAAAATACGAGGGTAAAATGAAAACATTTTTAGAACAGCACTGTCAAAAAAAAAATTTCCTTCCATTCACTGTTCTTAGGAAGCCACTAGAGGATGTACCCCAACAAAATGAGGGAATAATTAAAATAAGATGGTGACATGGGGCACAGTAAAGGGGAGCATTACTCTAGGAGAGATGTTAAGGGAGCCCCTAAGATGCTGAAAAGGCAGGTTCCAGAAAGATCACTGGGCACAAGACAAAGGTGATTGAAAAAGGTCAGGAGGCTCCTGGAGAGAAAATGATGGACAATTGGATATAAATGGAAGTCTTGAGGGGAGAGTTAGACATTTGGCAAATAGTTTAGAATTTAATTACTGATTTGTACATATAATCCTGAGCAAATGAAAAATATTTCAAATATTAACTCTAGGAAAAACCAAATGTGAGAGGAAAGGAAAAATAAATCAGTTTGCTAAATGAATCTCCTGTAAAAATCATTACTTGGAGATAAGATTATAAGCACTGAATATTTATCTCTCAAAATTATAATATTACTGCATGGTAACTAGAAGGATATATGGGATACAGGAAGAGTGTGAAATAGTTTAGGGGGAGTAAAGATTGCTAAATTCTCCTCTTCCGTTGTGGAAAATTCTGAGATAATGCCTAAGCTGAGCACTCAAAAAGTAGCAAGATGAACATGTCGCTGGGAGGTATGGAGGTAAATAACAAAACTGTCAGCTTTTAGGGTAAAGTGATTGCCTCTGGGGAGGGGGTGATGACTAGATGAGGACAGAGCACTTCTGTTTGATGTAGCTGACTTTGTAAAGTCGTTGAATTCTCCAAATTTTGTCCACCATTAACTTAATTTAAAAATAAAAGCAAAGAAAATAATTACAAGGGGGAAACATGGTTCAGATAAAGGCCCTGTGATTTGGGTTAGGACTTTACCCAAAGTATTACCATCTCTGGAGGATAATGTCCCCAAGAAGGTGTGTGACTGGTTTTCCTACTGAAATTGGTTCATTTTAGTGAATACATGTTTTAGGGAAGAAAAAAGATTGTTTTGAGGGTGAAGATAAATGTTCCCTGGGCAAGTTGGTCTTTTTACTGCTCCTGGAAGACGAAGCAGAAGTGAGGCACAGGAACCCTTTCTTTCGGTTGCCTGGAGACCTTGCTGGAGTAACGTGAGAACACTGAGGGTGTCTGAGACATGCCTGACAATGTCAAAACAGCAAGCGGCCTCATCTTCCACTTTAGATTTTGAAATAGGAAAGAAAACAGATGAAATAGCTTTTTCATTATTTTCCACATCCCAAAAGGAAATCCACTTCAATTTTAATAACATCTCTATTTCTTATTTATCATCATGCCAACCTTATAAAAATTGCAAACACCAAATTTGGGAGGTTAGGGTAGTGGGATGAAAAAGAAAGTATTTCTGTCATCTAGTCTTTTTTTAATTATTAAACTAAAAATGAAACCTACGCTACTTTTGAAGGAGAAACAGATGGATAATAGCTAATTCAAAGCATGGCCGTGAAGTCTCAAGAACCTGGCTCAGGGCTACACAGCCAAGAACAACACCCAAGGTCACGGCACAGACACAAGTCCTGCCTCACCTCGCCCTGACCTTGGAGCTCACAGCAATGACACAACCATCCCTGGACAATGTCCACCACCACTCCCACGCAGCTACGAGTGATGCTTCACTCTTCCCCCACCACAAGAAACACTTCTCCTGGTCTCTATTCCTTGCATCACTAGAAATCATGTGAAGGCCAGGTGGACTTCTGCACCGGGGGCACATAACCGTGCCACAGTTACAGAGAGAACCAGGAGAAAAGAGTATCTGGCATTGTCAACTTGGACTAAAATTCCTAAAATGGAATTGGGGTTTGATGTCAACAGCAGAGACATATAATATATATGCCATAATGATTATTATACTTTGAGCTCCATTAGATGGTAGTAAGGCATTAAATTCTGCAGTCAGATTAACTGGCTTTGAACTTTGGCCCTTCCTTTCCTTAGCTATTCAGCCCAGCAGATTCCCACCTCGGGGCCTTTGTTCCCCACTGGTCTGTCTCCCTGGGATTCACTTCTCCTCGATAGGAGGTTCTTCACCTGCCTTATTATCTCAGTGAGGCATGCTGTTCAAAGCCACATCCTCCCAGGCATTCCCCTGCCCCCTTCCATGATTTATGTTTCTTCCTAGAACTCATTGTCTATATAGTTTACCTGTTGATCTTTTTCCTCATTCTGTCTTCCCTCTTCCTCCCCCCACCCCACTTGGAGGTAAGCACCATGAGAGCAGGGGTTTTGTCTGTCTTGGTTATGCTATATTCCCCCAAACCCAGAAGAGTGCCTGGCACATCGTGGACATTCTATAAATATATGGTGGCTGAATGAATTGGGTCGTTTCTTTGAACCTTAGCTCATCAACAGTAAAATGGGGTTAGTAATAACATCTACAGGATAAGATTGTGTGAAAAATTACGTAAGATCGTTTGTGTGTCGGAGGCTGAGTGTCCCCTTACTCAGCCACCTTGCATCCCTTGCGTCCATCTCACACCCCCAAACTGAGTCAGTCGGGCCAAAGCCCCTACCATTTTAGGGAAACTGTCTTGGTAGAACCAGAGAACAAAGTCATAACATTCTTGGGTTTTAAGTTCAAAACTCTCAGTCTAGAAGTAAGGTAGAAAATATTTAGGAAAATATGTGATCAAGTGGAACCAGTTTTTCTTGTCTCAACACCCATTCCCATAAAAATCTTCCAAAGTAGGGAGAAGGGGAGAGAGCATCTGAGAGGAAGCACTCGGACTCTCAGGAGTGGCTCTCCTGCTCCTCGCCATCCTCCCTCCGGCCCCGGGTGTCAGTTGCAAAAGGGGAAGAGTGGTCAGGAGTCTCAGAGAGCTGTGGGCACCCGTGAGTCTCCAGTGGCCCCAGCATGGCGCTGGAAAAAAGCCAAGATTTCCTGTACCCCATAGAATTGTATTAGAATTAGGAGAGAAAGATGTCACAGCAGAAAACAGCAGAGACCACACAGTCAGGGACGAAGTAGGACATAGTAGTGCCTGCATGCCCGGGGCAAGGATGCCAGCGACCAAGGACTAGGAGATACATCTTGGCAGCTGCCATCATTGGAAAAAGAATGACCTTGGGCCAGAAGCCTCAGCCTTTCCCCCACCCATACCCATGCCAGGGCACTCCTCAGTGCCAGAATGCAAACACCACACCAAGGGGAAAGAGAGAAAGGGAAACATTCTGAATTTACTGAGCTTAAACCCAGGGCAACTTAGAAAACACAGAGGTGACTGATTCCCCTGCCATGACTAGAATTGGGCATCTGCCATCAGGCACAATGGGGGGCTTGAAATAAGTTTTGATAAACAAATAAGTAATTAATAAATAAAAATGAAGAGCATAGAGAAATCCACAGGGAGTTATATTTATCTGTCTCACGAATGTGTGGCCTCTGAGCACCACCCCTACTCAAACAGTGAAAGACACATTATAACGTCTGGCGCTCAGCAAGCAATGACATAAATGTCAGCTGCTGTTAGCACTGCCACGACCGGCCAGACACCAGGCCCCGCGCTTCGCATGCCTCACCTCGGGCTCCCACAGCAATCCTGCAAGGAATCTTATCAGACAGGGAGTTGCTATTTATAATTCTTCTAAGGCAGATTATTATTTCTATTTTGCACTTCGTGAAAATGGAACTTAGAAAGATTTGGTGATTTGGCCCAAGTCCCACGCTCAGGAGAGGCCAGAGATGGGTTTGCACCTGGGTTGCCTGTTTCCCTCCTAGGCACGCATCACACTGCCTCAAAGGGGAGGCAGTCCTGCTCAGTCAGGTGGGTGTTTGCTCTGCTGACAGGCTGAATGGGGCTTCCCTGAACTGGTGGGACTCCTGTCCGTTATGGGAGGGATCCCAGGCAGTGAGTGGAAATCCAAATCCACATTGGTCTCTCCAGGGCTGTGCAGGTAGACCGGCATTGCTCCGTGATGGAGACAGAATCCGGGGGCCTGTGGACTTTGAACTGGGACACTGGTGGGTGTTCCCTCAAGTGGTTTCTAATCAGTCCCTCAACCTCACAATCCCTGAGTCAGAAAAGTACATATGAGAAGGGCAAAGTCTTCCCCTGGGAAGCCTATAACATGAGCGGAGACCCCAGTGGGAGGAAATCCTTTCCATCTCAGCTGGGGCTGGATCTGGGCAGCTCAGTCTAACCACAGTGGCAATGATGGGTTAGTCCCACTTTGTGAGAGTGAGAGAGGCCCAGACCGCATCCACGCAGGAGCTGCAGAACCCAAATGCCCCAGCACAGAGTTCTTGCGAGTCACGTGGGTCTTCACTGGAGCAATGAGGGAGCCGGGTGGGGGAGCCAGGTAACTGCCCCCCGGGGCACAAGGAGATGAGGATTTAGGAAAATGAAGCTGTAGACTGTGGAGGAGTTTCTGTTTTTCTCAAGGACCAATTACCAAAGCCACAAAAGCAGGTACCAGAGTTGAGGCCAGCTAAAACTGCTTGATAAAGCTCCTCACCTTCCCTGTCTTATAAGACCTCGATGTCCATGCATAATGAAGGGCCAGTATGGGATTCTTTGAATGGAAACTTTTTGGACAGAAGCCCAGGGGGACAGAAGCAGACTCCCTGGCACTAGGAAACTTCAAGAGACTAAATGAAAGACTCTGGTCAATGACATGTGCTAACCACAATCTGCAAAAGGGAAGGAGGTGTCTGTGTCCAAGACGCGGGCTGAAGTGTGTGTGTTCTTGGGTGTTGGTGGTGGGTGTCTGGAGAGGCAGAGGTTAACCCTGCATCAAAATGCACCATGAAAAGCCTTAAGCACCCCCTCTCATGGTGGTTTCTCTGAACCGTGATGTCTTTATCCTCATAAAAGCTCAGCACTCTGGCAGAGAAAGAAATCGCCCAAAGCCAAAGCATCAATTAGATCTCAAAGAGTTCCTAGATAATAACCAGCCTTTACCGAGCTCTTACAACATGCCAGGCTCCATTCTAGGTGTGACTGGGTTCTCCAACCATGGAACCCACACATCCACCCACTGAAGCAGATACCATTTACTATCCCCATTTTGCAGGTAAGGAAACCGAAGCACAGAGAGGTTAACACAGATTACACAGCCTGAGGTCACACAGCAAGGAAGTGACCAAGCTGGGATTCGAGTCCAGGGAATCTGACCCCAGCACAAAGAACTAAGCCACCTCGCAGCACTGGCTTACCTGTGCTCACTTCTGTCTGAGCCACCAAGCCAGTGGATTGCCACTTTCTCCTCCACCCTTGACAATGAGCTCCTTGAAGGCAGACAGTATGTCTAAAATTATGACCCTATAGGTTTTCAGTAAATGAGTCTAACGATGAGTTTAAGTAATCCTTATAAGGTTTGCACTACTGCAGAGGAAAAAGGTGACTAGGAAAAGAGAATATTTGTTGAACTCCTGCCATGTAAACAGCACCATGCCAAGAATACTGCATTTATTTCCCTCCCTTAATTCTCTGGAATTCTGTGAGAGGTAAATACTCTTATTAGTCCAGTTTTGCAGAAGAGAAACTGAGGCACAGAGAATGTAAGTGGCATGCACAAGACCCCACAGCTAGGAATCTTTTTCAGACATTTGGCTCCATTGCCTGCACACTTGATTATGACCCAATGCATTGCTCTGGGCTAGAATGGGCCACAGGGGAAGAGACAGGACCATGAACTGTCCAAGGAGGAGAGTATGCCTTCCAATCAGAGGGTCAAGGAAGTTGTTCTGAAGGAGGCAGCACTGTGGCCTGGATTTGGATAGATGGGTTGGATCTATATATGCAAGGTGGGGCACTCCGTGCAGAGGAAACCGTGTAAGCAAACACACAGGCAGAAAACTGCGGCATGTGCAAGAATTTCAGGATTATTTTCACTTGGCAGCATCTCAGGATGAGTGACGAGGAATGTCGGAGATTCAGTCAGGAAGGAAGACAGGAGCCAAATTGCGGAGAGTTCTGAATGATAAGCCTGGGAGCTTGGATGGAGTTACTAGGCAATAGGGAGCCATTGAATGCTTTTGAGCAGGGAGTGATATATTAGAGCTGTGCTTAGGATGATTTAGCAATCAGAAAGAAGATGGTTTAAGGCAGGGAGAAAGGGGCAGGATAAAGAGCAATTAGGATTACTAGAAAAATGGGCTCAGGGTCTTAACCAGGCAGGGAGAGAGGAAAGAACGGAAGGAATAGATCATCTGAAGACAGAACCCATTACTTAGCTACGGGTAAGATGTGAGGGCTGTGATGGAGGAAAGAGTTAAGAGAGATGTTAAGGTTCTCCTCCGGACTCAGAAGACGACAGCTCTCTTAGCAGAAAGAACACACGTGGGAGTACAGACCTTGTCAGGGCTAGTGGGTGAGGAAAGCTAATGAGCCGATCCCCCTGGACACTGAGAGCATTTTCTGAAGGGTCAAATCAAAATTCCAGGCCATCTGCCCTCTCAGCCAGGAGAGCTCCAGTTACTAAGTCAGGGCTCCGCTTCCATTGCGTAGAAAAATTCTCTTTCTAGATTTCATTTATGCAGGGCGATGTATATGTGATATCAGTGTCAAGCATCAAGCTGCCAGACACACACACACACACACACACACACACACACACACCACACACGCACGCATGCACACCCACCGCCATTAATGACCAGCAGCTTAATGAAGCCCCCTCTTCTGCGTGCGCTGCATTAGTGAGCTGATCCAGTAATAGAAGACAAGCCGTACAAATTGAAAACTAAAAACTTCCAGATTTCATCCTGCTTTTCCTTATGTCACTTATTTTATGCTGCATGAATTGGATATTAGTTTCCCCGTTTCGCTGAAATGTCGGATCACTAGGGTAGCCTGCACCGACTCAATTTCGCTTCGAGTAATAGAGTGAGATTATTCAAAATTATTTCCAGTGGGCTGAGCCTGCCTGTTCCTTCTGTTATGAGAATAGAGGTAAACAACTCGCCACCCTCCTCGCAAGCTGACATCCTTGACACAGCGCCCCTCTGCCGAGCTCCTGTATCGCGAGAGCATTTTGGTTTTAGCCACGCTCAATTAATTCATCCAGGAAAGGGTCCAGTCAGAAGGAGTTGATTTAAAGTGAGATAAACTGGGCATCTGCCTGGAAAACCAGATGATCCCAAATATGTCTTTCATCGTGAGAAAATGAAGCGCTCTCTCCACGTTTACAGCAGTAACTTCTCAGCAGCATTTTTCTCCTTGAGAGTTTAAGCAGTGGCAGTGGCAGAAGCGATACCAGGATGCCTCTCCAGAGCGTGACGGGGCTGAGCTGCTGGGGATGGAGACTCCCAAGCCACCCGTCACCTCTGCTTGCCTCTGGGTCTGACGGGGCCAGGTGAGGAGGCTGGGAGTCAGAGCAGGGTTTTTAGTCCCCAGCTAGACACACAGCTGGTCCCTCTCGCCGTTGAACACAAAAGCGCTGAGCTAGCACTTGGGAAAGTGGGATGTCAACGTTTTTTGCTCAAATTTGATAAGCAGCAGAAGATTAGCACCTTCCTCAAGTCTCTATTTCGAACAATGTTCTTTTCAAGGCATCCAAATTTGGCAGAAAATCCAGACCCTGCAGACAGCTCTGAGGCTTGTGGGGAGAGGAGAAGGGTGGGAAGACTGGAGCAGGGGAGGGAAGATATACGGTGACAAACCCCAAACCCACAGCTTTTAATGCAGCAACGTCCGCTTGGGGGAAGAAGGAAGCTCTACCACGTGGATTTTCCACCAGAGGAGCCCTCCTTGGGCCAGTTTCAGGGTGTGCCCGGCTAAGAAAGGAGGCCAGACAGCAAAGCATCTGTCCAGTGAGCAGGAAGACCCAGGCCCCCGGTGGCCTCGAGTCACCCCAGGGCATCCTGCTTCACTGTGCCGAAAGCATTACATGGCACAGGCGAGCTGGGAAATCAGGGACCAATCGGAGCATTAAAAACAGGCTTCTCTGGCCTCCCAGGGAAGGCTAGGATTTCGGCTCTGCTGCCATCTCCTCACATTTTCCACTGATGTCACCCCAGGCAAATAATTGGTGGAGAGGAGGCTTAAAGGGGAAGAGAGGGGCTGTGTGAACAGAGCAGCGGGATGGAGAGAAGAACAGGGCTGGGACGGGCCCCAGCTGTGACCATGGGCAGCTCACCCTCACTTGGGAAGCGGGAGTGCGGGCCAGCCATTTGCTGCAAAATGAAACCTTTTCTTGTTCCTTGATCAAAAACACGCTAGCAATGGTTACTTCTCTCAGGAGTGGAGGGACTTCTGCTTCGTGCCAGCCCTGATCATGGTTCCCACTGTCCCAGCCAGAGACACAGCACGATGCAGCCGCAGCCAACAAACAGGAGGCTGCTGATCGGGAAGGGGGGTCTGGCCCTGCCTCTACTGCCCTGTGCAACACTGGGAGCTCCTCCGCCCACTCTGGCCTCCGCTGTAACTGGTGCTTGGCCTAGGACCTTGACTGTGGAAAGGGCTGCCCATTGAATGAGTTACCAAAACCCAGTGTGCAGATAAACTTCTTCAAACGAGCTGAAATTCAAGAAATAGTGGTTAAATGTTTCCTAAGTGCCAGGAATTGTGCTAGGTAGTTTCACATGAATCACTGACAGATTTATTTTTTAAAAATTTATGAGTGGCCTGTGTTGTGTGATCATTTTGCTAAGCACTGGGGATAATGCAGTGAGCAAAACAAAAGCTTCTCTATCCTCTCAGAGCTTCTGTTCAAGCTCTCCCATTTGTACCTGGCAACACTGTGATATATAGTATATTAGCTGCATTTTACAGATAAGGCACTAGCAACTCAGAGAGGTGGAGTGACTTGCCCAAGGTCATACAGCAGTCAAGAATCAAGTCAGGAGAGGAAAATCCATCTTCTGGCTTTAAACCCACATCTTTTCCCATTATATCAGCTTGAATTCCCATGGACAGAGTAACAGGAGATGCTCAAATAATCTTTGCAGCCCATCAGGAAGAAAAGAAAGAAAGAGAGCACGCTTCTGCTTTGAAATTCTCACAGCAAAATTTTTGTAAATGCTGTCTCCAGCCATCAATCTCCAGGAGGCCAAAACTCTGACCTACCCAAATTCTGTTCCTCTCCTCCAAATATTTCTTATATCAATCAGGCAAGAAATGCTGAAGGGGCCGACCAAAAAATAAAGCTCTAATAATAGTAATAGGCTTACATTAAACCAAATAAAGTCATTCTGAAATGACTAAAGAGAAATAGCAGAGGAGAAACGCCCCTGGGCTCCCGCTCTGTTTATGCACTGCACATTATACCTTTTCATCACAATTACCTAAAGTGGTACATTTGTACTTCCATAATGTATGGAATTCATTACATAGTTTTGCAATGAAATTATCACACTGTGCCTGGGACATCTGCACCCTGTCATACATCATTCTATTCATTTCTAGTTAATTTAATCCCAATATCTGCCCACATGATAAGACAGATGTTCAGCTACACTGCAGCTTCAGTGGTTTTCTGCCTTGAAGAAACTTGAAGCTGTTGAAAGAAATGACATCTTTCAGACAGAAAGCTGACAGTATTAAAAGTTTGGGGCTTTTACCACTTGACTATTATCAGCTTTATTATCTGTTGGTCTATGGCAGTCACCTCTGCCGTGAGGATCAACATGTGAGATTAACAGAGGCATATGTCTAATGGGAGGGTTTCTACGAGTATTTCTATAGCCACTGAAAATGAATCCCCATTTAGAAATAGCTGCATGCCACTCAAAAAATAAAGAAAATGTAGGCATTTCATATATTACCTTAGTCCCATTTGCTGCTTCACAGGGAGAGGGAAAGAGACCGTTGTCCCCTGAGTCTTTACTGTCTGCTGGCATCAGTCTGGACCCTGGGCTCACATGATCTCCCTGAATCTACACCACCACCCTGGAAGGTGACCACTATGGCAATTTCCCCACCAGAGTCTGACTTATATCCTTCATGCTTTCCACCACTTCCCTGATCTAGTGTCCCATACTAATACATGCATGAGCCTTGAGACAGCTCTCCTTGGCTGTGAATTCTAGCTCCGTGTCTGGGTAACTCAGAGTGAGTTACTCAACCCTCTTAGGGGTCTCAATTTCAATATTCACATAAGGTAAAAAATGACAATTATTTCATAGTGATGTGATGATTAAATTTATACATGTAAAGTATTGAGCACAATGCTGAGCTCAATAACATCAATAATAATTTTAACAGGGGGTAGGGTATAGCTCAGTAGTAGAATAATGCTTAGCTTACATGAGGTTCTGGGTTCAATCTCCAGTACCTCCATTAAATAAATAAATAAATAAATAAATAAATAAATAAATAAATAAATAAATAAATAAGTAAGTCTAATTACCCCCCCAAAACTGAGAAAAATAAAAATAAAGAGGAAGAGTAAATTTTTTTAAGTAATACTTTTAACAATAAGAGAGGTAGAATGACTTGCCCAAGATCACACAGCAGTCAAGCATATGTCTAGCATAGGTCCTACCTGGTGGTAGCCTCTAAAGATATAGCAGACATATTATCACACAATTATCCTGTTATACAGAAAACAATTTTTGGCCCCAGCAGCCACAGGTTAAAATCATTTTTGATTTTTTTGCATTGGTCAAATATTGCCCTTGTTAGAGCACACAAAAACTGCCATGGACACCAGAATTCTGTGTACATTAAAGGGGCTTTAGGTAAGGGAGTCACGAGTGAAATAAAAGCTTCATTTGGAGCAGGGATAGAAAAGTATAAATGCGTCATTTGTACAACCTTCAAACAGGCTGCCCCCTGAGGACAGGGGGAAATCACTGCACTATAGAAAAAGAACCTAATTTTTTCCATATATTTGAGAAACATGTAGATGAGTAGTGAGCCCCAGCTAGCTACCAGAAAATGTTGTGGGATATTATGCGGGGCAGGACTGATAAAGATATAGATTCTATGTTAACATGACCATGTATATGGTCAGTTAGTATAGATACACTATAGACACACATATAGGCATGCAAATATACATATTTTTAAATATAATGTCATTTTAATGCAGGGATATACTTTAGCACAAAACAGTGGACTATCCCATGGGTCTAAATGGGCTTCTTCATATTTGGGGATCCCCGGCCACCTTAGCAGGCATTTTGGTCACCAAGTTGTAGGCATGTTGCTTAGGAGGAATAACCTAGCTCCAAGAGCACCTTGCAAATCCAATCCATTGAGTTTTGGTAGCAGAAAATCTTCAATGCCCCTTTTTCCACCACCTGGGGAAATATAGTTCAATACGGGCTCCCATTTTCTGTTCCCACTTCTTTTCTACTCTGTTCTGAACTCCGTTATTCACACACTCATGCATTTACAGCACGTACCTCCTGCACTGTACTTTAAACACACCTTCTAATTACATGCATGTAGATATAGAGTTTTCCTTGATTTTCTGCCTTCTAACTTGGTCAGAGGCACAGCAAGTGGCTTTTTGATTATTTCGTTAAAGGACTGCTTAATGTCTGGCTCTGTATCTGCCATCCTACTCCAACCCTGAGAAGTACCCCTTCTTGAGTCACTCTTTCTGGAATGACTTTGGAAGGAATGGTCCACTCAGCAGCAGACCTGGGGTCGGGGAAAGGACAAGGAGTTACATACACTGTCTCTGCTTCCTCTCATCCAGTAAGTTAGAAGGTGTGTACCTCTGGATGGGCCAGTAGGAATAACAATTTGAAGACTGAGCCAAAACTGAGCAAACGTCTCAGTGCTTGAGCTACTGAGGCATGTTGTGAAAGATGGTGCGTGGGAATGGGATTCCCCGTCGGGCGAGCAACCCTGACCACCAGGCCCTCCAAGTCACAGCATCAGCGAAGAGCCAAGAGACAGAATGGTTCCCTGGCCAGAGTCAGGAGTCATGTTTATGAGATGGCTGCCAGACGTGGCAGAGAATATCGGAGGTAAGAGTGGCCTTAGGGATAGCCAGTCCAGTCCTCTTTTACAGAAGAGAAGTGTGAGATCAAAAAGTATCTATTTCCAAATCTACCACCTCTTCTCACTGTGTGCATCCTTCTCTCTCTGTGTCCCAAATGTGTAGCCCAGTGGTAAGCTTGTAGTGGAGGTTCGGTGCCAGTTCAATGAACTAAAGTGAGGGAAGGCTCACTTCCCTTGAGTGGTCAAATGAGTGGCAGATTCCTCTGTGGAATCTAGATTCCCCAGCCCAGAAGCCCTTGTTTCTGGTTCTGATCACCAGACAGATTCGCCAAGAACTCAAAAAGCCTTGTGGTCAGAAGTGACTGACGTGCTGGAGGGCCAGTTCCATCATGTCCATCACTCACAATATGGCTCATCATCCGAAGTCCTGCAACATTTGCCTCATCAGGAATCCAAGGTCAAGTCCCTTTGCTTTCTGGGTGCATTTTTCACCCTCTTGAACTTGAGGCGTTCAGTCCACATCACTGGAATATATGTTCCAGGACTGTACATTTCTGTTCACTTCTGAATCCGTAGTGCTTGAAGCAGTAGCTATCACATAGTAGGTTCTTCACAAATATATATAAATATAAATGAGGAACTTAATCAAGAACCCAGGCAATCAAGTAGGTTGCAGCTCATGGGCCAAAATCTATTAGAAGTAAATTCCTAGAGTTCTGCTTAGGAAGAAATCTAAGGCAGTTCCTGGGTTTTGTGGGAAAGAATGTTGTGATTAATTGGTAAGGCCTGTCCTGGGCTCAGGGGCACACAGTGTGGCTTGGGTGGTAGTCGCTGTTGCCAGGAAGGGTGGTTAGGTGGTGGGAAGAAGAGAGGTAAGGAGAGGGTGCAGAAGGGGACAAAGAGTGAAAATCAGAACCAAGGGTGAAATGAAAAATAAAAGCCAGTATCTTCCACCTCCAAATTACTCCCATGACACAGTTAAGAGAAAATGCTCTTGATGTTCTGAATGGCGTTTCCCTTCTGTCCACATCTGGCCTTCACTTGAGGCCTAGCTAAGTGCTCCAGCCACTGCCCTGATATCTCTGATCTCTAAGTGGCAGCATCTGATCACATTGGCAGTGACATTTCCAAGTGGCCACAGAGCCTTGCCTGGAGGCTGGTTCTGATTACGAGATTCCTAGCTCAGGGTTGAGAGTTTTAGCAACCAGTTCTGCAAATGATGCTTTGTTTGACATGGGACAAAGAATGAGTCTTCTTTGTGTAAAATGGGAAGAATAATAATAATACCACACCGTGGGACTGGACACAGTAAAATGATCCCTGTGAAGGGATTAGCACGCTTTGTATCTTTGCAGCAGGATCTCACCGGCTCCCTGGCTCCCTCTGCTTGAGGCCAGCCATTTCTAGCAGCTCCAGTATTGCTCCCCAAGAGCCACCATTGCTTAAGTGGACGGAAAGAAAGAGGCCTCTCCTGTGTGGTTGGCTGCAGCAGCCGCTACTTTTCCTAGATCCTGGAAGCCAGCTTAATACTGAGTTCCCCGGCTGGGAGCCTCCAGAGCAGATTGAACTCCAGCTGTTGAGTTGAGGAACAGCTGGAAATTAAACAATTGACACCTAAATGGAGGCGATGATCCCTGCACAATCACCTCTCCATTACCTGCACAGAGCTGCTGCCTCAGCCTGGCTGATTTGTATGTGGTTGCCCCAGCCCGTGCTGACGTCCCAAGCCGGCCCAGGCTGGAATGGGTCTGTGTGGTGGTGGTTGATGTGGGGTGGGGGAGGAATGTGTGTGTGTATATACAGCTGATTATCCCAGCCAAATTCTATACATTCTGGGGAGTGCACTTTGATTTGCTATCATCTGTGTCTCTGTTTCCTAACACATCAAGAAGCCCAAAGGATTCCTTCCGTAGTCATACACTGGGCAGAGCACAACCATTCTGAGCTGTTTTTCAGTCCCGGGGCCTGCGGCACCAACTGTCCCTGAGAGACCCCGTTGGGAGGGCAGGACGGTGTGAGAGGAAAAGCATAACCTTCTGCCATCGCAAAGTCCAATTCCCAGCTCTGCCATGTCGAGCTGTATGACCTTGGGCAAGTTATTTATATTCTCTGTCTTACAGATCCCTTGCCCAAGGTCACATTTGGGATTACTGACTCTAACGTCTTTCAGCCTAGCCACCGGGTAACATCACCTTCCTCATTCCTGCACCAGTGCATTCTGATCCCACATAGGCATCTGGACTCATAGTCCTTGCCTACATCCCTCTCTCCCACCCCTCCACCTGTCCCTCCACAACAAACTGGGGATGCCCTTGTGGTCCAGATGGAGGTGGAAGCTAGTCTCTCTTTTCCTTATAAAAGGCAAGGGAAAGAAAATAAGCTTTGATGGTGTAATTTTACTCTCTGTCAAGGCCCTGAGTTGCTGATACATCCACCAAGCATCATTCTTGATTTGTAGATAAGGTTTCTGAGGCTCACAGAGGTTGAATGACTTACCTGCTCTGTTGGCCAACAGAGGTGGAAAAGCAGCATCTCTGCCAGAAAGCAAGGTCACGAAACACTGGCGTGAAGCTCCCTCCCTAATGTGGTGGCAGTGATCTGGCAGGAGGCCTGTGAGGGTGACCACAGACCCAAGGTGACTATAGGAGAGGGACTTCTGTGGGACAGGGAAGGAGAGGAGGATGGGGCAGGAGACTGGGGAGTGAGGGGAACGGGGATGAGGCTGCAGACATGCCTGGTTAGTTCTCATGGTGATTGGGACCTATCACCGACTTTTCTGGAGAAGCCTAAAGGGGAACCTCTATCATATTTCCAAAAAAGCATCCTCATCTTCTATGTGCATCCAGAGAATATGCACTGAGTGCCTGCTCGGGCCAGGCATTGCTTGAGACTCAGGGGATACAGCAGTGAGCAAGACACTGCCCACAGGGGCTTTCATCCTTGTGAAATGAGATAGATGATTAACACACAGACTGGTGGTTCTGACCTTGGGCTGGTACTGCCTGCCTGGTGGGGACATCTCCAGCCCGTGGGAGATATGGGCGGGGCGGCGGAGGGAGTGCTGGTTGTCAGAAAGACTCTCCCTCCCCACTTCATCCTCACTCTAGCACTCAGATTGGGCCAGGAATGTGAAATGCTTGCAGTGAAAGACTCAATTCTGCACTGTGAAGATTTGCCCTGCTCCAAGTGCCAGAAGCGTGCTGGTTGGGAACACCCTGGTTGAAAACACATAAAGGAAAAGAAGACTCTAGACAGTGAAAATGCTCTAAAGGAAAGAAACAGGGTAATGAGATAGAGGAGCCAACACAATCTACCATGGATTGGATGATGTAGCGGTTTGAATGATATGTCCATGTCCTGATGCCCAGACCCTGTGAATGTGACCTTATTTGGTAAAAGGGTCTTTGTGAAGTGCTAAGTTAAGGATCTTGACATGAGAAGATCATCCCAGGTGATCCAGGTGGGTATTAAATCCAATGGCATGTGTCCTTATAAGAGAACTGCAGAGGATAGTTGAGTCAGACAGCAGAGGACAGTCATGTGAAGTGGAGGCAGAGACGGGAGCAATGTGTCTACAAGTCAAGGACAGCCCCACACACCAGAAGTGAGGAGAGGTGAGGAACAGGTCCCTCCCCAGAGCCTCTGCAGGGAGGGAGGGTGGCCTCTGGAACTACAAGACAGTGAACTGGTGACAGTCAATGAATCTCAGGAGATCACTGTTATGCGAGGGACCAGCCACACAGAGAGACTCCGACACACTCCGCAAACTGACATCTCTAGAAAAGAGGAGAGACAGAGTCCCTAAGTCAAAAAGATCCATGCAAGGGACAGAAGAGAATAGCTTAACTGTGTGGGCCTGGACCTGACTCCTGGGGTTTAAATCCTGGTTCCAGTAATTAGTAGCTGGGTGACTGTGGGCAAGTTGTGATCGGAGTCTCTTCCTCATCTGAGAACAAGCTTAATAATGTGCTCCTCTAGAGGTGAAAGGAACGAGTTAATAATCATTAACTCAACGCTTGGCATGGAGTGTGAGCTCTGAAAAAACATTAGCATAATCACTTTTATTAGTATTATTATTTCAATTTGAAGCCGCCAACAGCCAGAACTGTCTTTCTTGATCACAAGGACTTCAATGGGAAGGCGGAAGCTGTTTATAAAACTATGGAAGAATCACCTTTGGCCAGCTGAGTCTTCAGGGGGGCTGAGCCTTCCCATCTCAAGTCCTTGGCTTTGATGGGGTTGGGAAGGCGGCCCCCGGCTCACAGCTCACAGGAGGACAGGGCCAGGGGATGACAGCTCGGCTGGAGCTGCACACAGCTTGCAGAGTCCCACCTTCCAGAGATCCAGGTACGTGCCACCCAGCTCCTCATTTAAAGGCACAAAGCCGCCTGATAAACAGATGACTGTCAGATCCTCTGATCTTGCACCTGAGGGCCAGAGGGAAGGGAGAGGCTGTTTCACAGGACCTGAGGAGGAGCTGGCTTGACAAGTGCAATCCTGCACCACACCTGCCCCTCTTCAAGCATTTGAGGGCTCCAGAAAAGAAAAAAAAAATCTCCTGGTGCAGATGAAGAGATTTTAAGAGGAGGGGCTGGTGCCTTCTGTAAGTCACCTCCCAGAGAGGCCCCACACTGATTCCCAGCCCAGCCTGCAATCAGCAAGTCTGTGCCTGGGGCCCCTCCCCACCCCCAACACCAGGCTGCTCAAGGTCAAGTTGGGTCCCTGTGGGTTCCAACTCCTGCCAATCATGATGATCAGGGAGAGGATGCCAGGCCCAAGCTGAGGAGGGGAGGCCCTGGAACGAGTTGAGGGCTGAGCAAAGGTTGAGGTAAGGGCTTGACTAGCAGGTAGATTCATTTAACACCTTAGTAGTCATGGCGGAAGCACTGCATCCTGGATATGTGCTGGGTTCTGGGAAGTAAATGTAAGATGAATTAGACAGTTGAACCCTCCTGGAGCTGACGATTTGGTGGGGAATCTGAGTCTAACCTAATAATTGCACAAATAAAGGCACAATTACAGAGTCACATCAGCCTGCTGAAGCCCCCCTCCGCCCATCCCCCAGCCTGGGGCTTCTCGGGGAGCTCCCGACCTCCCCAGAGTCTCTGCAGTTCCCCTCAAAGCCCAGCTCCGATCGCCACCAACCAGGCACGGAACTCTTTCCACTCTGTCTGTCTGTCCCGGGCCCAAAGACAGGTGTCTCCCTCGTAACTATCCAGACGAGGTCCCAGCCTGAATCTCTGAATTCCCTCTGAGATGTGCAAATTAGGTTTTCCTGGTTGTGGGTTTTCCAAAAGAGAAAAAATAATAATCACTTTGAACAAAAAATTCTGTACTTCTCAAGCATAGATAAGTTACCAGGTGTGGGCTGAGGTACCACTGAGAGTCATGCAAACATTCTACCCATATTTTTCCTCTATCAGTTAGAAGGTGCTGGCTTCTGTTCCCCAGAGTGCAGCCAAAAAAGACAGCTCAGAGGCTGGTTTCTGCTGATAAGTTTAAAAACCGCTCCCCCCTTCTAGACTCCCAATAATTCCAAAGTTTTCTTTGCTTACGTTAATTTTACTATTTCTACAGAGTAGGAAGAGTTGACATTTTAAAAAAGTGTCAGGTCATTGATACCCTGGTCAGTCTAACCACGGAGGCAGCACCGTTAATGACAAGCAAGGGTGGGTGTGCAAAACCAGTAATTATCATGATTTGAGGCAACAGGACCATTTGAAATCGGCTGCTCCCATGGGCACTGGGTGGCACTACCAGTGGTCCACGAGCTAGTAAGGGTCAAAGATTAGAATGTCCCACAGAGGGTTATGAATGAAAGTGTATCACTGGTATCTATTGTTTGCCGAGACATGTCCCAGCATCTCTTAGGGCTGAGAACTAAGTCTACTTTCTGGATTACAAAGGTCCACTGATGGACATGCCACCCCAGGTCTCTCAAATGCCAGACTTGTATGTATGAATGTGCAGGTAGTATGTAGGAGAGAGAGAGAGTGCGTATGTGTGTGTGTGTGTGTGTGTGTGTGTGTGTGTGTGTGTGTGTGTGTGTGCATGCTAAACATTAGAAATGGACTTCGTAGACCACTGACCCCATCTACCTGGCAAAGATTCTAAGGCCCAGTTCTAGGCACTCAGGCATATGGATGTAAATAATACAGAGAGTTCACAGCTGGTTGGGGAGACTCAGTAGGGACACAATGATGACGCACAGCATAGCAGGAGTGCCGTGAATGAGGTCCAAACAGAACAACACAGAAATCTGGAGGGAGGGAGAAACATTACCTCTGGTTGAATTCGTGGGTCCTCAGAGGTTTCATCTGTCCTTGGGGGTTTCACTGGACTGGGTGCGGGTCCTTTTAGACAGACTACATGGCATGGACAAAGGTCTGGAGAGGTAAAGGAGGAGGAAGTTCACTAAACAGTGAGCCAAGCAATCATGAAACCCTCGCAGGGTACAAGTGCTCATTTCAGGGGAGTCTCCTGAGACTTCATCCTAGAGCATCCTTTGTATCCTTCAACCTGTCACATCCCACCTTCTAAATGTTCTTCAGTTTCCTTCTCAACTATAATGACTAGAACACCATCTCCACCTGGACTTCCTCAGGTGCTTTAACAGCCCTGCAAGTGGTCAGGTCAGCCTTCAACTGGCTCCCTGAGGAGGTAACAAGACCCTAATCCCTGTCAACATTCAAGCCAAGGCAGAATGTCCTCTTGTTTGAAATATTATCAATGATATGTATTTCTGGGCATTATAAACCAAAGCAGGAAACAAGGATTAGTTGTTAGTGTTTGGGTAGTGGCAGTCATGTTGAGGATGACAACATAGGAAACACATTCACCAGAGGAAGGAGTTGACCAAAGACCTTGTCAACTGGAGGAAAGGAAACCAGCTTCCAAGAGAAAGTGACTGACTCAAGGTCATCCAGCTGATGAATGATGGAACCTACATCTTCTGAGTCCTTTCCACAGCCCTGTGCTGCCTAAATAGTGTGTCATATTCAAACCTAGGAACAACATCCATTTCCCTCTGCCTAAATAAATTACAGGTTTCTAAAAATGACACTCCTGGGTGTTAGCATTTATGTTAGAAATCCCAAGGTTAAAAATTGTTTTCAAACATGGTGGGTTTTTCCTTCAAAAGTTACGTTCAGATGATTCTATAATTTTGGCAATAGAATGCACTATGAGTCTATGGACACTGACTTCCTATCCATTTGGAAAAATCTAGTGTAGACGTGAAGGACTCTGGAACCGACTGCTTGGTTTTGTTTGACACACTTATGTAAATCCTCAAGCAGGATTCTTAACCTTTCTGTATCTCAATTTCCTCATCTAGAAAATAGTGATAAAAAGAATACCTATCTTATAAGATTGTCGTGAGGCTAAAACAAGTTGATACATACTAAATGGTTAGAACTGTGCCTAGCCGTGTGCTTAGTGTAATAAAGCCTGCTACTATGATTATCATCAGTAATATTGCTATCGTCCATAGCAGAAGCTCTCAACCTTTATATTAAGGGCTCAGAATTTGATTAGAATCAAGCATGCCACAAATGAGCCTTGTCCATGCATCTGGACTCCTTGTGACCAGATCTGAGTTATTCAAACCCCTATATCAGTTAGGGTCCAGGCAGGAACGAGATGGCATACTCAAACAGGTGACAGAGAATTTAATGGAGGGACTGTCTGTAAAGGTGGGAGAAGGTCTGAAAGGACAAGTGGCAGAGGAGTGGTTAGGGGAGACAAAAGGGGGATCTGGAGCTGTCAAATAGGGTCACCTGGTAGGAGCTGTAGCCTTCAGAAGGGGATATAACTATCCACAGTACCCTGGCAGAGGAACTGGGTCTCACTTGCTGTTCTCCTGTTGGTGCTTTCCATTGACCAAACCCAACCACAGCCAGAGGGCAAGAGAATTTCAGTAAAGCAATCCAGAAACTTAAGCCTCCTGGGGCACAGAGCTGGATGGAGACTGGTGGAAGGTCCGGAAGAACCAGTGGAGAAGATCTAGCACAAGATCCGCTCTCTTTGTAATGATGTTTTATAAAAAACTCACCAATGATAGCAGTATGAGCCCCCCCATAAGTAGGAGAAGAGGAGTTGTTCCCTAAGTCTTCCCAAATGGAACGTGGCTTATGAAAAAGTTTTTGGTTCAGTATTTTCCATGCAATATTATATCCTACTAGAGCTTCGCTGCAACCAGACTAGTGAACCAAATAAAAACACACCTTCTGCAAAAGATGTGAGACTTGGCACCTAAAGTCCTGAGTCCAAGTGCCAGTTGCCCATCTTGTCACCTGAGTAACCTTGGGCATGGAATAAATTAAATGCAATGAGGACAAGTGAAGTAAGATACGAGAAACATTTAAACAGCACGAGCAACAGGTCATGATAAATGCTTAGAGGTAGGGAGTATGTACTGAAGAGTACAGTGGAAGAATCCAGGAAGGTGGCGAAGCCATGGGCTGAGCTAGGGGACCCAGGGGAGGAGATGATTTCTCTTTTCTTGGAGGAGCACCTATTATTCCCACTCTTCCTTCAAAGCGCTAGAGTCCTTCGCTTTCCTGGCTAAATGGAACCAGGAGGAAATATTCACACTGGTGGCTTCTTGGCAGCTGAGGTCTGTACTGGCCCAGGTCCCCAGCACAGAGCTGCCACCTTGGAAATTCAGTAAGTGGTTTGGACTAATTCCCCTATTAACTAGGATTTTGCAATCTCAGGAGAGGGATAATTAGCACAAGTGGTGCGATTTGGCTCATCTTCAACTGAAAGCTACAAGGAGACAATCAGCATCAAAAAGCCTCTTGGTCCGGAAGTCTGCAAGGAAGTGACTAAGGATGGAGGGATTGTGATTTTGTGCTTTTAATTTTCAGCTGGACCAGTCCCACTAATTGGAACAATATCATTAATTACACATTTGTCTCCATGTGGTCTCCGGGCTCCTTAATCTGCTGCAGATAAGGATCCCTACCATGGAGTAGTTTATTACCACGTCCTCTGTCTTACATTGTAGTTAAAGGCAGTGTGGGATGGTGTATTTTACTGCTAGGATAGCAAATGCAGCTGGCAAATTTATTGGGTTTACCCCTCCCTATCCAAACAGAATTGCTCTTCTCTTCCTCCCTTGCTGATGGCATCCCCTGCAAAGAATTGCAGTAACTAAGACATCTGGCCACCAATGTCCAAAAAGGAGAAAGAGGTGATTTAACAGCTAACTCTCAGTGAAAAAACTTCCCAAGAATTTGCTTTCCCAAGTCTTGGGTCAAAGACTTTTTGGATATTTCTAAACGAAGTGATAAATTTCCACTGTGGTGTACTGGAAGAATGGGGACACATGCACATTAAAACATGGCCTCTGCCATCAAGTGACTTAGACTTAAGCTAGGAAGGAAGACAAATACATACACATAAGCAGGTGACCAGCAATGTAAGTCAACCAGAAGTCCTATGCTTCACCCCAGCTCCACTGAGCTTAGGATAATGGAATATCTCTGAGTCACTATCTTCCCTGTAAAGGATTATTGTGAGAATTCAAATAGTGACTGCTTGTGAAAGCATCTTAAAAACAAATGTATTTATTATTACCTACTGTGAATTACAAAATTAAGTTGGAAATAATAATTTCCCATGGTGCCAAATGCAAAAGTAATTTTTGGTATTAACCATTCATGAAAACTATTTAATCCTCTAAAAAGTTGCTTGAAATAACCAGACAATACTCATGTTATACTGTTAAATGAAAAATCAGAAAAAAAAATTCAGCATGGTTCAATTTTAAGTTTGCAAAAACAACTTATAGGAAAAAATGCAAAGAGAAACATCAAAATGTTAAGTTAAATATTACAATGACATCTTCCTTGGCAGCAATAAGAACACCTAGCATCCAGATCTTGGTCTCTAAGTACCATTCCTCACTAGAAGGGCAAGGAATCCTTAGAAAAATGGCTGACTCCAGGGCTGAAATGGGGAAAGTATAAGATGTGCTTGGGACATTGTTTTGTCTCAAACAACATGGAAGTACTCAGGAAATGACAGAGGGTTTCAAAAAAAAGTAGAAATCAGCTTAAAGTGATTCCCACTGGCCAAACATAGGACAGTGTCATTGAATAAATGAAAGTAATGGATTAATACCCATGGAATAAAATAAGAATCCATGAGCTCACACTGAAATTAATTTAATTTCAGCATGGTACAATTTCAAATTTGTAAAAATAATGCATAGGAGAAATGTATTTATTAATCAATTTAATTAAATACAGAGGTTGAAGAGAATAGAAATTTCTTACAGCAGAGTTTCAACCAATCAATGAATAAAGAATTTAAAAACTAGAAAATTGCTACTTGACAACCAGATGAATAAGTGATCCAAGCAAGAATTAGCAATATGTACTAGAACTAACAGATGAAATTCTAATGAGAAATAGGATATCTACCTTATCTCAAAATACCTTCTCACAAAATAATCCCTAATTTCAAAGAAAAAAGAGTAACTTTATATGAAGCAGCCTGTAGATGCCACCTTAGCCAAGTGAACGTCCACAGTAATGTGGCTGATATGTTGTAATGATAAGAACACTATTTCACTTCTCTGATGTTCATGCCCAAAATGCATAATTTGAATCCAATTGTGAAAAAAAAAAAAAGGCGCACCAGATTGAGGGATTGTGTACAAAACTGACCAGTACGCATCAAGAGTTAGTTTATACCTTTAACGATTACAGTCTTTTAATTCATGCTGGTGGCTTTTGAAAATGAAAATCTCTCAAAACCATCATTGATTTTTTCACCAACAAACTCTATATGCCAATGGCCACACCCAGAATTCTTTTCAAGACATGCCTTTCTTTCTAGAATTAGTTAGAAGTGCCTCAGATTCATCAAGCTTTCATGAGAGAGCAAACCCTTAGTTTCCTTTCCCTGAACTATTTTGTCCAACTTAAATAACTTACTGAAAGTCACCTTAATTCATTTAAAGGTTTTAACAAAGGGTATGGAGGTAACGCCCTTGATTTCAACTTTACCTTGGGTCCTTAATATAATTAGCTTTTGTCACTCAACACATTTTTCATTTAAACTTTTATAGGTTGTATATGAGAATCAGTTTTATCCCACAAGTCCTGAAAGTTCTGGATTCTCTCTTTTTCCTTTCCTTCCTGCTTGAAAGCTGGACAATTACTTCTGAACTCATCTCTTTCTTATAGTACCTTGTATCCTGCAGCTAAGACAAGCAAGCACACAGGTCTCCTTGTTTGCCAAACTCTTCACCTAAAGCCACACCTTTATTACGTAAATTATCTATCTTCTCTTCACCTAAAGCCACACCTTTATTAGGTAAATTATCTATCTTCCAAGTTATCTCAGGAAATAATATTACCAAATGTTTAACCACTGCCTAACATGAATCACTTTGTTGTCAACTTCAGTAATAGTTTCCTCCCTGCCCATTGCTTGACTCTGAAGCCAGTGCCACATAATTTGGTTGTTTTTGTTTCATTTTGTTTTGTTATGGTAACACCCCACTTCTGGTACCAATTTCTGTATTAGTCAGCTTTCACTGGGGAAGACCATGGTAACAGCCCCAAATCTCAGTGGCTTCTGAAAACAGTGTTTGTTTAATTTTTTTGGTTTTTTTTTTTTTTAAGTGTAATGTGAGCCTTACCCGGTGAAAGTTGACTTATACACTTCTATACTAGAAATGTGAGCTCAGAGGAAAAGCTCCAGTGCTTCAGAGACTGGTGTTATAATGACAAGAAATTCTACAAGAGGGGAAAAACTGCCTCCTCTTGCTGTATTCCTTAATACAGTGAATGACTTCACCATCTCTCTGGCTTCCTGAAGCTGCAAATAGCTAGATGAGTAATCCTCTACTTCTCCCTCGCCTTCACCCCCTACATCCTCCAGCCTGCAAATAAAAATATTCTTGGCAACTAGAGCATTATCTGACTTGTTGTGTAGGCTCTCTAAATGTTTGTTGTTGTTTATGTTAATGCACAAAATTATCTGATTAAAAGAAAATCTAATGTTTATTAAATTCCTACTCTGAATCAGGGGCTATAGCTCCCATAGCTGTTAAGTGATAAGACAAGGAAATAAATCCAGTCCCTGTCTCACTGAAATGCCCCTGCTCTTTTCCTGTATTATAGACCCCTAACAGTCATTGCTTTGGGGCTACCTGGAGGTCCATAAAAACAGGCATAGGCAGATCCTTCTTTGCATTATCTCGTCTCAGCTGGGCACTGATTGAAACATGCTTTCTATAAGGCGCAGCAGGGCCTACTTGTACATGAAGACTAGCAGTGGGCACACATCCAGAGCCACCTTCATCTTCATCTGAAAGACTTCAGAGTAGCTCTTTGATTAGGAGGAAATCTTCTCGTGAAGTATTAGTACCTCTTTCTAAACTCTAGGATTACCCAGGAGGGAGAATTCTAAGTTGCTGTTTAATTACCTGGACATTCTTCGCATTAGCGAGCACGTTATGAGAGACATGCACTGAGAGCCTTGTACCTAAGAAACTGATTATGGGTCATAGTAGCTATGGTGCACTTTTAGGAGCCTTGAGCTGCTAGGGTAGAAATCTTGCTACTTGCTGGAAGGCACACTTGGAGAAACCAAGGGGAGAGTCCACTTGGAGAGGGAGAGGTCCTGGATTACAAGAAGACAGAAAGAAAGACCCAGCCATCTCAGCATCCTAGCTGAGTTCAGCCTTCTAAGTCAACCTTCTGAGTTTCATGATCATTGTGAAAAGTCTAATGAAATAATGGTTGGAAAGGTTCTGTCTAATCTCTGCACAAGCACAAAGTTTTGTGTTAATCACAAGTTCAATCAGCCGTAAGTGTGTGATGAGCACTGAGTTCAGCCAGACTGTGGTAGATGGAATAGGGAAGGCGGATGTCAAACCTATCCTGAGGGACCTTCCATTGGAGAATGAAACAAACTAGTGTGCAGTGATGGCTATATTCTCAGACATTCTGCCTCTCAGCTCTTGTCAGAACCACAGAAATGGAAGGGAAGGAAAGATGATCAGGGCTGGGTGATGGGGCCGTGGGAGGTGCCTCTGAAGGTCAGAGCACATAATGAGGTGGTCACACCACCTCTCCTAGGGGATGCAGATTTGTTATGGCACATTCTGGAGAAATCAACTGACTTGTCATAGACACTGCTGGTGAAACTCCATTTCAGAAACAGGATCTTGGAGGAGAGAGAGCAAAGTGACATGGCACCATCCCGTGCTGGAATTCTGGCCAACCCTTCTGCAGGGCACATAGGGAAATTTTTGAAGCCAACTATCCTCTGAATTAGCCTGTAGCTCCTGGAAATGCCTTCCAGTCCTTGTAGGAGGATCATATTTCTTGGAAAAAGGCTACAACAGGGGCAAGAATAGAGACATAGCAACAAGAAGAGAGCACCATGGGTTCACAACATATGGGTCCAAGAACTAACAAGGAAATAAATAAGGGAAAGTTAAATTGGCTCTCAGCTGTAGTGGCCACAGCAGCCCTCAGAGGTCAGGGCGGCTCCACAAGCTGCAGGAACTACTGAACTGGGTACCCTGGACAACCTTCCAGGGCTGAAATTGACCTGCATTCTCCTTAACCCCTCCACGTGGCTGGTCCTGTCCCATGAAAGAGCCTTTCTCTGGATGTACTGAATTCTAGACTAATCAGAGCTTTAAGTTTCCAGCCACAACCTTGCTGCTTTCTGGGCATTTCAGCATGAGGTGTTCATGGTTATAAGTTGGACAGACTTACCTCAAGACACACTGGGACCTTAGCAGTACGGATGATGGGGTAAAGAAGAAAAACCCTGACTGCTTTAAGGGAACACCAAAGGCCCTGTAGAGATTCCCACATGAGTGTGGTGAGCCTAAGCTTGAATTAGGCTGAAGTGTCTGTCAAAGTAAAGCTACTCAGTGATTCAGTATAACAAAAAGGGATCCAGTTGGAATGGATCCATGTAACAGAAATGATAGTAAATCGTCAACACCAAGGGCACTTGAATGAACGACCTCCAGGTCCACTGACTAATGGACTTCAACAAGGCTAATTCTGGGCTCCTCTCTATTAAAGGGCTGATCCTACAAAGGCCCTGCCAAGTCTTGGTCAGAATTTCCTTGGGAGCGTGGGCCTGATGGAAGACACCATTATCTGTAACTTGAGAAGTCAAGGACTGATCATCTCAATGACGGAGTGCTCTCAGTTTCCTCCAGTTTTCTGAAACTTTCCCCATTAGGCCCATTCAGTCTCTGCATACACATAACTATATCAAAGCTTGGCTCATATCCTGGTGGACAGTTCTCCACATATACATAGCTCCATATTTAATGTACTTTATTTATTGTTTGTTTGTTTTTAAGATTTTTTTATTAAAGTATAGTCAGTTTACAATGTGTTAATTTCTGGCATACAGCATAGTGATTCAATTATACATATATATATATTTCTTCTTATATTCTTTTTCATTACAGGCTATTACAAGGTATTGAATATAGCTATAAAGTAAGACCTTGCTGTTTATCTATTTTATATACAGTAGTTAGTATGCACTTTAAAGTCCATAAATGCCATGATTAATGATTTAACATCTGTCTCCTGCCGATGCTTAGAACCAAAGACACCTTCCCAGACTGAAACTTTACCTTGACCACACTGATCCTCCATGGAGGGTCTATAAGTTTGTCAGTGATTCCCTCGTCACTCTACCCTAGCAAGTTACACTAAAAGATTTCCTATTCGCCCCTTAGATACATGCCTAGACCTCTTCTCCACCCAGGTAAACCGCATATACCACACAGGGACATTTTAATGAAGTGAGGTGGAAGTACAGATCAAACAGACACCAGAGGACCACAAACTATTTTAGCTGTCAAACTTTTTTTTTCCCCAACAGTATTTTCCCCAGTGGACTGGTATATACACTTAACAGATACAAGCCAAGCTGCTCCTAGTGAAGTAAGGGTGGAGGAAGGAGTCTTTCAAGGCAGATCCTTAGGCCTCCTAGGGACTCAGGGGCTCTCAGGGCAAAGGAAGAGAGCCACTGACCTAGACTAAGTCACTTAATTTGCAAAGGAGTGGAAGGAGTTTGCCCGGAGTCATAGAATAAGTTGGTGCTAGAACTTAGATCAGAAACAACATTCGCTCTGACTTTACACATGGAGATTCCTATGATTTCTTTCTAAAAGTTATCCAGGACGTCCAAAGAATCAGATAATGAAGTTGTTCAAATATGTCCATTTGACTTGGTCCATCTTGTTTAGGAAATGCATAAAATAACAAATCCAACATAATGTCAAAGCATGTTTTATTAAATTTCATGCATCCCTATTAGGATCACCATAAATCTTTAATTTTAGGAAAATCAGAAAATGCTCAAATTTAATAAAAAGAATAAGTTAATTACATTAGAGAAATAATTCAAATGTGCTTTGAACAAATGCATTTTTCTAATGAGTCATTGAAATCTTTCTATGGAAAACTGCATTGTTAAATTTAAATAGACTTACTAATGTATCTGCTCAAGATCAATGCAAAGAGCTGGGATCAGCGCTTGTTTGAAGCACGTGCAGAAAATTTAGTAGAATGTGGGATTTACTAATACCTGCACAAAAGGGTGAAGTTAGTCTAGAGACTCAAGTTTTATAACATACATATGGTGACCATATTTTCTAAATGAAAAACCAGGACACAGGGTTGACAAGTAGGAATATCCTTATGGGGTCAGTGGAATAGATCTAGCAATCAGGTATGTTCCAGAAAACCTGGAACATATGGTCCAGAAAGACAGACTGCAGAAGCAATTTTGTGAGGCTAGTCTCCTTCACAATTAATTGTCTTATTCATGGATTGGGAAACCAATATGTAGTCCCAGTGTCTGGGTCCTTAACTTTCACTTTGTCCTCCTAAGGCAAACTTTATTAAGAAAAAGAAAAGTCTTTGAAAAGTTAAAGTGCTATAGAAACACGAAAGCCGATCATTATTAACAACACTATAATATAATTTAACATAATACAATTTAAATATATAATTTGTGGGTTGATGTACTGGACCAAATATTTCTTTACTCATCAATTCAATAAATAGTTTATCTGCCTATTTTGTGTCAGGTACCGTTCTGGGCACTGAGGATGCAGTGATTAGTCAACCCCAATCCTTGCCCTTATGAAGCTTACAATCTAAAAGATAGTATATTAACATAATAATAATCATGGCTTACTAGTCATAGTCGTAGTGAACAGTCCACTGGCCACCTTTTCAACCACTTTTGTGTGATGTAGCAGATCATGCATGCCTGTTAATAGCAGACCTAGGTTTAGATACCCACTGCTGTGTGAGTTGGAGCAAGTCACTTCATTGCTTTGGCCTCTGTTCCCTAATCTACATGGGGGTAATTAATAGCTTCTCTTCATAGGAAAGAAGAGTAAATGGGATTGTGCATATAAAATGTTTTTCCTGAGACAGCCCTACAGTTTTATTCTTTACAGTAAAGGTAAGTGAGTAAAATACAAAACAATCTCAGTTGATTAAGGCATCCAGATAAACAATCTTTGCAGAATAGGCTGTGAGTTCCCTAGAATACAAACACTTACGCAGCCCTTAGTCCAATTCACTCAGACTCAGAAAGAAGAGACTTGCTTCAAGTAAAGAACTCTCCTGTCTTCACTGCTGTTTGTGTACATCTCTGGTATGCATGTGCACAAAGGTATTATACTGAAGTCTGAAAAATCAGGCAGTGGGTATGGCCTAGCAGTCATCAGTGTTCCTGCAAAGAACTAGGTTCTCATACAGTAAACAGGAACATTTTTGCAGGTGGGAAAGGAGAGGACTCCCCACTTTCTTTCACAGATCTCGATTTGAAGACTGGTATACCTCTCACCCTAGTAGCTAGATGGTGAAATGGCTTTTGTCATAAGGAGGCAGGTCTGGAGCAAAATCTTGTAGGTCTCTGAACAAAATATGGCTTGTCAGTCAGATATGATCGGTTTCTAGTTTATTCTCCAGATGTTTCCCTTTCCCCATCTCCAGCTTTAATAAAAATGTGGAAGTGGCCAAGCCTTTTCACAGTTTTGCAGAAGAGTATTAAGGTGAAATCTGGCGAGACATTTTCAAGCCTTTATTACACACAAACACACTCTCAGATATTTGATATACACCTTTTTGAATGTCCAGGATGGCACGCCCTGCACATTATGCCCTGCTAGATTGGTCCTTAACCAAAGAGATGGCTGTTTGGTCTTTAGACAAAAGAGATTAGGAGGAAGCCTTGATAGAACATGATACATCAACACCCCTACATCTCCCTCAGGCTTAACATCATCAGGTTGTAGCCCAAGACTCTACCATCCTGGACTAAATTCCAGCCAATGGTGGTCTTCCTCCCCTTTCCGCCCATGCCAACAGTCAAAGGAGAGGGTGGGGTTAGCTCCATCTGAACCAGCCCATGAGTAGCAGAGAAATAGTAGTCATTTTGCATGCCATACTCAGTCCTAAAGAAGCCATAGCTGAGTGATGAAGAAAATGGTAGGAGTCACCAGAGGCAGGAAGCACGTGACTCGGCGAGCATCTCGGCAGCAGCCTGTGGTTCTCTGCTGGCTGCGCTCCAGAGGGCCTGACTCCAGACATGTAGGCAGTGCAGACAGAAAAGGAATCCTCTGGAGGCCAGAAAAGCCAACTGGGCACCTGGGAACTTAGCCATCACCGACATGTACAGCATTCTTACCATAACAACTGGTTAAAGGTAATCAACTCCCTCTTATTTAAATGGCAAGTGACTAGGACTTTTCATTTTTGCTTTCAACAAAAGTGTAAAAGAAAAGGATTCAAAGGGAAGAAAAATAGCCCTGACTCGTTCCCTGAGCAGTGAGACAGGAATTAGAAGAGACATGTTTAATAGAGCCCATCAATGGATCCCCAAACCGGTCCCCTCCCTTTCATTGTCCCCACACATTCCTCTGTCAAAACTCTTAAGCAGGAGATTTTCTCTGGGGGATGTGATAAAAATTATGATTGCCACGATATCTTACTTTTTAAAAATTTATATACTCAAACTCCCTAGGCATGCTCCTTCAGGGACCACACACACTTATTCTGACATCACATATATGTCCATTACCTGCATGATGTGACCTGAGGTACCCACAGGTGTTGACCAGCCGCTGATGAGGGAAAGTTCTGCTCCTTCTGGAAAGTTCATCTTCTCAGAATTTTCTTTTCTTCCTTCTCCTTCACAAAAGTTTTATCTTCCTCATTATTTTATGTTACCAGCTCTCGTGTTCTAATAGGACCAGAACTCCTCTGTCTTCACTTGAGTGCAGCTTCATCTAAAACTCCAAAACCAGCTGTGCAATCAAAATTTTAACTCTCAGGTAGATTGCTTTTTACCAGTAGATGTTTGGATTTGCCCTTGGTAGTTTCCAAGTCACTTTTAGCCATCTTCAGGAAGTGTGTGTGTTCTCACTGTCACACACACACACTCAAATATCAACATCATTCATGCCACCGGCTGGTTGACTCACATCTTAGAATTGTCTTAGAACAGAGGCCTGAATGTCAGCCTCAGCTCTTTTCTTGAAGAAATTCCAGTCCCTCCTGCCTTTCAGCCTGGGTAAGCCCACCTGCATTACTAAAAGTTACCACATCATTTGCCCTGGAAAACTCTGCGGATCTCGAACAGATATTCAAAGTGTTTAGGGGGAAAATAAAACACTTTAACAGCACTGCCAAATAACTTGTGGGGAGGGAGCCTCAGAAGTGACCACGGGCCTGACTAGAAGCCTGTGAATCTTTGCAACGTAAAATCCTTTTAGCCCAGGATCCCGCCAGGCCACAGAAAGTGCCGTTGGGTACAGAAAGATGGATGCGAGGCTGCC
Source organism: Camelus ferus (assembly GCF_009834535.1). NCBI lineage: Eukaryota > Metazoa > Chordata > Mammalia > Artiodactyla > Camelidae > Camelus > Camelus ferus. Next base: position 47,569,074 of record NC_045705.1, on the reverse strand, counting down.
GTCCACACCTTGGTCTGCAGGAGAACTTGTGCATTTTTTAAAACGATGTTTATCGGTCTATGTTGTTTTTCCAGCTCAAAACTGAGACATGAAAATGGAATTTTTAGCCAGTAACTCATACATTTAGATTCCTGGTTTTTAAGGTTTTGGAAAAAATGCACCTAGTTGTTTTCTTATTACAATACTGCTGGTTTTGTTCACCGGTCCGTGTTTTTCTTGGACTGTGGTGGAGTGGAATGTTTTAAATTATGGGCTTTTGCTTTTTACCCTCCGATGTCTACTAAATAAGTCCATCGTCTAATTCTAAAATTGTGAGGCAGCAAACATACACTTGTAGCCAACAAAGCTACATTTTTATTCCAGAAAGGGTATTTCTGTTCTAAATTTACAGCAAAATAGCTCTGGAGACAAAGGTAGGATTTTGGCCAAACCAGATGGGCTTCTTTATAATGGCCTGTGGCCTGCAGCGCGTTGCTAAGTAGTCTACCTTCCTGAATGCTTCTCTTCATTATTAAAATCTGTCCTAAGTGTTTTGAACCTTCAGCTGATGTTAAAAAAAAAAAAAAAAAAGAAGACCATGTTTTGATGTCGCCATTAAAAACAAAACTCAACAACAACAAAAATAAACCCACCACTCTGCTGGATGAAGAAATTTGATACTATTTGGAATCAAAAACTAAGTCATATTTTAGGCTTTCGTTACCAACAATGTTACCAATCCAAAGCGATCGTAAATTAAATTTAAGTGAAATGGATTAAATCTCTCTTGGTAGAGCTACTGCAATTTGGCTAGACTCCCCGTCCCTCTCTTTTCTACCGTAATGCTTTTCATACAAGGGGCTGGGGGTGGAGACTGCATGACCTTCAATGTCCTTCCCGATCTGAGATTCCAGGACTTTGTAATTCCCCAACTGTGAGCTACTCTGAATCAGAAAGTCTGAGCTTTTCTGATTCTCCGCTGACCAGTCTCTCAGACATCACGGCAGGTCACTGGGGCACACTCCTCCCCTTCGAAAGGAGCCACTGGTCACGATGAAGCAGAGAACCAGGGTAATGCCTCCTTCCCTTCTAAGCAGGAGTCCAATTATTGATCCTGATCCTGCCAACTTCTGGGGAATTCAAAGGTAAAATGAGAAGCACTTACTCAGACTTTTGACCTGGTTTATAAGTAAACAACAACGGTAAGAACAAAGCCATGAATAGACCATGTCAAGGTTTAAACTCTTAAGTTTCAGAGCTAGTATTTCTGCTTAGGCTTCAGAAGGAACAATTCAAATATAGACTAGAAAGATCCTTGGCAATCCTTCCCTTCTCCCAAGGTCCTTCCTTCTGTTTTTCTTTTAGAGTTTGAGTTAGTCAGCTTTGCTACTGTTTGAAAACTGTGAATCTGGACGAGCATGATTGTGTTGCTGTTCGGACATTGATGATGGTAGGTCTTGACGGAGCATGAGGTGACTTACAGAGTCTGCCCCCTCCCGGCACCTGGCTTAGCTTCAGTTAATTAAAGGCCAGCCTGTTGCCTGGCATACAAGTCAAGGGAGTGAGCACATACTTTCCTGTGTTGCTAGAATGCCGTGTGAAACCAGTTACCCTTACAAGGACTCCTTTCTTCCATCCTTGCTCTAAACCACATTTCCCCATTTCATATCTACTATTTACAATAAGTGCTAAAATTTGGGATCCTGATAGAAAGTCCTATTATTGGGGGAGAGGGGAGAATAAAAAGCAGTGTCATGTTAGCAAAATGTATTCTGCACGAATCTAACTGGTCTGCCCTGATATCCTCCTCCAGTCCCTGTCTTCTGCCGCTGCTTTAACTCCTGCTGGTTTTCAGCCTGGACTCTCTCTCAAATGCTAGCTGTGATATGCCCTGTCTGGGCCCTTAAGTTGCCCATTAGATGTAGCTTCTTGCGATGCCTCCCCAGTTCCTCCTGAGTGGTTATGATATCTGTCTGCTGTGACTTCAGAATCTACTTCCTATTAAGCTATACTTGGCTCTAGTCAGGGTGGAACACCACGGAGTTCTCAGTCTTTTGATGCTAAGAGAGAGGGGAGCATTTCTGCTTAAGCCAAAATACAATGGGAGTCCGAGCTTGGCACTGTATATTAGAATCAGGTTGACAGATGGCAGCTCTTACCATGTGTGGTTTGAAAGCTCTCTTCCCTCCTACCTCCCAATACTGGTCATGTCCTAAGGTCTGGAATGCTTAATTTTGACCCTGGGTCACCCTATGGAAGGTCCTAGTGGAAATGACACAGAGAGGCTTTCTGGGTGAAGTGCATTAGTCTGAATCTGTTTTATATAGAATTGTAAAGAATGGACTCTTGGCATTTAAAACACACCCTCAGAGTTTCTTACTCTATCGGCTCAATTACAACGCCCAAGGAAAACTCACGATGCTTTGCACCATTCTGCTTCTCACAAAGTCAGTCCTGGTATTAGCACTGATCATCTCTAGATGGTCGTGGCTGATTTTTAAATTCTTCTTTATGTTTTTGTTTTTGTATGTCATAAAAATTCTGTAATGAGATTTAATTTCAGTTTTAAAAAAAAGTAAGCTTCATTGTTTTAAAAATAGGAAAGTTCTTTCCTATAGGAGCCAAATTCTGCATCCCTAACATTTTCCCTTCTGAGTTTTGTTCTGACATCTGATCAATGAGCCTAATTCCTCTTCCCTTGACAACTATTCATATACCTTAGAGTATCAAGTACATTCTTGAGTCTGTTCTTTCTAAATGTAACCACTCTGTCTGCCCCTCATTTCATATAGTTTCTAATGCCTTCTTCAGCCTGGTGAAACATTGAATGGTCTCTAGCCTACCAGCAGTATTTAATAGTGGTTTAGATCTGAATACAATACAGCTAGTGTGTGCTTGCTCAATGCAGATAACAGTGCAGTATCACCTCCTCTAATCTGAGCAATCTACTTCTATAAATACAGCCTTTAACTTCTTCAGCAATCATAACACACTTTCTATTGACTTCTATTTTTTGACTTTTTTTTTAATTGAAGTTTTGTCAGTTTACAATGTTGTGTCAATTTCTGGTGTACAGCGCAATGCTTCAGTCATATGTGAATATACGTATATTCGTTTTCATATTCTTTTCCACTGTAAGCTACTACAAGATATCAAATATATTTCCCCATGCTATACAGTAAACCCAGGGTTACCAGACACAGTCCAAGAAGTTCTAGTCCAAAGCACAGAAACTTGTTTATCTATTTTGTATATACCAGTCAGTATCTGCAAATCTCAAAATTTGTTGACTTTTTATTCATCTAAAATGCTTAGGGTATTCCCCAACACATTCATGAACAATTTCTTTTCGGTGTTAAAATTAAAACAATCAGCTTTTCAAAGCTGAGTCAAAGACATTGTGTTCATCTTGCCACATTGCTTATTGTACTTTGGGCTCATTATTTTGGCCCTTTAATGTTATTCCAATTCCTGGTCCTGCCATCTAAGCCTCAGTGATTATTCTGCACTTTGTGTCATCTGTGAACGTGATACTCATAAACTGACAAGACTAAGATGGTCTGGGAGACTCACCACTTGGAGAGACTGGCCTCTAAGCCAACAGGTGATTCTGAACATGCTGGAAAAAGCGCTGGAGAGAAGATGCTAATTAGCATATCCAAGCCTCAGTTTCCTCATTATTATTATGTGATCTTTAATTTCTTCTTTTCAGGATTGCTGTCAGGAACAAAAAATAATTTTTTTAATGCCTTGAAAGATGTCTGTCACGTAGAGGGGTAGAGGGTGTACTTTACTATTATTTTCACTTCCCACGTTGGTAAGATTGTTCAAATAGTTGGGAACCAACATAACCATATAATAATCTAGCCCACACTTGGCTTAAAGTCTTTCAGAAAACCATCTCTGCCCTGTCTATGGTAGCCCTGCCCAGAATACTGAATAAGATGCCCTTCAGAGATGCACTTGAAACATCATTTGCGCTGTCTCTCACTTTCTCAAAGTGGCCTTGTATCACATTGGTATGAAGTTGAAAATGTAACTTTTTGTAATAATAATGGTACTTTATGCAGATTTGGGGGGTTTCCAAGGTACTTTTGCATGCTTAATCAAGTCATCTGTTACTCATAGCAAATCTATCCATTAGGATTTCTAACCCCACATTACAGATTAGCAACCTGATATCTGAAGAGTTTTGATGACTTGCTCAAAGCCATGTAATCAGTGACTAGTCTGGTGCAAAACCCAGGTCTTGGCTGATTGGTTTTGTCCTCTTACTTTCGTTCCACCCCCAGTTTATTTTGGTTTTCAGAATGACTAAAGGTCCCAAAGACTATGTCTGAGTAGATCCCTATAAAAGGATTTGGTTTGATACCAGTGGGACCCATTTCTTTCTGACTTACACAAATTTGCTTATCAGATTAGCCTAAGCAAAGAGTGAAACTCTGAGGACTGATCAATTTTCATCAGGGTAGCAGAAAGAGTGACAAGTCAAAGATACAAAGAGTCAATTTAGACTGAGATGTGACAGCAGGGGAAGGTGGGGCAAAGTGCTAAGGAAGAGCACTGACGAGCATCTTTTATCAGCATCACACTGTTTCCCAAAGGCAGTTCTGTGTCTCATTTTTAGATCTCTGCTCTTCTGCCCCAAATCTTAAATAGCACCTTTCAGCGCTCTAATATTCTCCACCAGCCCTGACTCCCTCCTCCAAGAAGGAACTGTATCACTCACCTGCATGCATTTGCAGAGTTATTGCTCCTGGACTGTGCCAAGGAAAACACACCCACAGTGTGGTCATGGTCACGGTCTGGAAGACGTGTTTTAACACCATAGTACCCAAGCTTTTCATTGCCAAGGACCACTTTTCATGTTTTCCCCCAAGGATCTCGGAAAGGCCTATGATGGCAATGTCAGACAATCAGAACTTCTGATCCACATGAGAAACCCAGGGTTACCAGACACAGTCCAAGAAGTTCTAGTCCAAAGCCCAGAAACTTGATATATTTGTAGGCTGCTTGACTTTAGTTTGGGCAAGTGTACATTTTCCATTAGTTTTATTTATTTATCTGAATATTTGTTTGTATATATTCATGCTCCATTTCTTCCCACTAAGTGTTTGAAGTGACTATACAGCAACAGTGCAAAGATTGAAATAAAAACAAAGTGAAATGAAAAAATTGGGAAATACAAGGATGCATGAAAACTCAAGACCAACAAAAAGAATACTGGAAATATGCAACCATTAGGATCAATATGAGTGCCATGAAAGGGCGTCTTATGCCATGATGACTGTCCTGCAAGACAGGACAAAAATGGAAACAAAACCATTCTTTGGTTTCCACTCTCCAAAAGGGAGACTCGTGGTGGACTTTTTGCAGCTCTGAAAATAGGGCTAAGACTTCTGCTTTAACTTAATATTTTCAGACCTCAGGGCTTCTACACAATAAAGCCAAAGATTCATTCTTGTCTGGGCACCTGCTCCGCAAGCCTAACAAGTCCTTAATGAGTCCGCCAGTAGTAATAGCAAAGGAAACAGACCCCTGGACCACACAGCTCTCCTGTTTTCTCTCCTCAATTAGAATTTGTAGAGAGAGAGAGCAGGATGCCACCCCTCCCCCACAGCCGCAGGCAAACCTTATAAAAAGGGTGTGAAACCCAAGAAATCATTCCATCACTGTGGCGTATATACAGAGGGGCTCACATATGCTAGAAACTGTGCCAAAATATTTACGTCTACAAATACCCAACTTGCCAAAAGTTAAAAAAAAAAACAAGCAGCGATAGAATTAATATTCATTCCTAGGCTTTGGGAAAGTGAGAAATTTCAATAAAAAGTGCTGCAGTGAGCTGAAAACTACAATAAACCAGGGGTCAGCAAACATTTTCTACATAGCCTTGCAGATAGCAGATATTATAGATAGTAAATATTTTAGGCTTTGCAAACCACACATTTCTGTTACAATTATTAAACTCTATCATTGTAGCACAAAAGCAGACATAAACAATATGCAAATGAATGGATATGGCTGCACGCCACTAAAAATGTTATTTACCAAAACAGGCCAGGAGCTGGATTCGGCCCACAGGCCACAATTCGGGGACCCCCTGCTATAAATGGAAATAGAAATGACATGCTATACCTTTGAACAATGACCCTAAAGAAACAACTTTACAAGCTGCAATGTGTTCAAGACTTTGTCTGCTGTTTCTAAGACTCTTGGAGTTTCCAGCACTTCCAACCAAGGAATGTGCATCTCTACTTAAACTTCCAAAAGGTCCTGGGTCTGATATTTTTTTTTGCTGCACATGAATGGAGAGTTATGAAACATGCATTCCAGTGAACACACTGATGAACACTGACACATAGTAGGTGCTTTATCTATTGACCTCTTAACAGTTTTTTCAAAAATACTGAGTGCATGCCTAGAGGGAGAATATGATTATCTTCATCAGGTTATCAGCCCGATGTGAGATCTTGGGTAAGTCACTTGATCTGTCCCAAAACTTCATTTTTTTAAATTAAAAACATTCTATTATACAATATAGTGTTACCAACTATAGTCAGTCACCGTATGCATCTTATAACTGAAAGTTTGTACCTCTCTTACCAACCTCTCCCTATTTCCCCCGCCTCGGCCCCCAGCCCCTAGCAACCACTTTTCTGCTCTCTCTTTCTATGATTTTGACCTTTTTAAATTTTGTTTTTGTTTTTAGATTTCACATATAAGTGCTACCATGCAATATTTGTCTTTGACTGTCTAGCTTATTTCACTAAGCCTAATGCCCTCAAGTTGTCACAAATGGCAGAATTTCCTTCTTTCCCATAGCTGAATGGTATCCCATTGTATACATATACACCACATCTTCTTTATCCATTCATCCATTGACAGACAGGTTGTTTCCATATCTTGGCTATTGTGAATAATGCTGCAATGAACAAAGGAGTGTAGATATTTCTTGGAGGTCCTACATGTCCTTTGGATATATACCCAGAAGTGGAATTGCTGGATCATATGGTAGATCTATTTTTAATTTGTGGTGGAGGAACCTCCATATTGTTTCTATGGTGGTAGCACCAATTCACATTCCCACCAACTTTGCACAAGGGTTTCTTTTTCTCCATATGCTCACCAACACTTGTTATCTTTTATCACTTTAATGATAACAATTCTAACAGATATGAGATGGTATCTCATTGTGGTTTGATTTGCATTTCCCTGATTATTATGACATTGAGTACCTTTTCAAGTACATGTTGACTATCTTAAACATCTTCTTTGGAAAAATGTCTATTCAGTTCCTCTGCTCATTTTTAAATCTGATTGTTTGTGGTTTTATTTTTATATTGAGTTGTATGAGTTCTTTATATATTTTGGGTACTAATCCCTTATTAATATATAATTTGCAAATTTTTCTTCCCATTTGATACATTGCCTTTTCATTTTATGGATGATTTCCTTTGCTGTGCAGAAGACTTTTAGTTTGATATAGTTTGTTTATTTTTGCTTTTGTTGCCTATGATTTTGTGTCAAATTCCCCCAAATTTTGCCAGTACCAATAGCAAGGATTTACCTCCTCTTTTCTTCTAGGAGTTTTATGCTTTCAGGTCTTATGCTCAAGTCTTTAATCCATTTTGAGTTGGTTTTGTGTACTGTATAATATAGGAGTCCAATTTTATTCTTTTGCTTGTGACTTTTTTCTAGTTTTCCCAACACCTTTTATTGAAGAGACACTATCCTTTCCCCATTGTATAGCTGTGTTTCTTCTTTGTCATGAATTAATTGACCATATATACATGGGTTTATTTCTAGGCTATTTTATTCCATTGACCTATGTGTCTGTTTTTAATGCCAATGCCATACTGTTTTAATTACTGCAGCTATATAATATTGCTTTTTCTGGTACCTTGAGGTATAAATTTAGGTTCTTTATTTGTGCTCTTTCTTTTTTCTTAAAATAGGCATTTATCATTATGAACTTCCCTCTTCCCTCTACTTTTGCTGCATCCCATAAGTTTTTGTATGTAGTATCTCCATTTTCGTATACCTCAAATTTTTTTTATTTCTTCTTTAACCCATTGGTTAATTAATAGCATGCTGTTTAATCTCCACATATTTGTGAATTTTCTAGTTTTCTTCTTGTGGTTGATTTCTAGTTTCAAACCACAGTGGTCAAAAATATGATGATTTGAGTCTTCTTAAATTTATTAAGACTTATTTTGTGGCCTAACATATGATCTGTTTTGGAGAATGTTCCATGTATGCTTGAGAAAAATGTGTATTCTGCTGCTGCTGGAGAGACTATTCTGTCAATATCTGTTAAGTTTAACTGGTCTAACATGTAGTTTAAGTCTAATATTTCCTTATTGATTTTCTGTCTGGATGATCTATCCATCACAAAAAGTGTGGTATTGAAGTCCCCTTATATTACTGAATTGTTGTCTATTTCACACTTCAGGTCTGTTAATATTTGCTTTATATATTTAGGTGCTCCCTAGATAGCCTTTGATTCCAGATTTTAAAAAAATCGAAAAAAAACAGGGTTCAAGCTCTGCCACTTAACTGTTTGTGGGTCCTGGGGAATTTCTCTTCACTTTGATGACTCTCAATTTCCTTTTTTGTCAACTGAGGGTAAGTTAAATGAGATAAGACATCTAGCATAATACCTGACATGTATTAAAAGGCAAAAAAAATGTAAATGCTGCCTCCCACATCTTTATCTTTACCGACCTGTGACCTGGAAATGATGGCTGCCTTTCTTATGGGAAATTTTCAAGAAGCCTAAAGGTGCCTTTTGTAAGTAGTGGGGAGATGAAAAGTGGGACAGCAGCCACCCTGACTACCTCAGCCCTGTCACCCCTCTCTGACTCTCTCCCCAGCACCTCAGAAGATCTCTCTTCTTGTCATTCCTGGCTCCATAAAAGCATCATAGGCCTGGAGTCTTATTATCAAACAAGGGGCTTGGCTGTGAATCTACCCACCAAGCAATAGCTTGCAAGGTCCTTGAAAGTCTTCTTTGGATCAATCCAATGCCCTTGGTTACAGTATCTTACTAACAGTTTTCCTATTGGTTCTTTGTTAGGAACAATATCAAAGAGCATCTATCTTAGATTGAGGAAGAATTCACTGATCTTGCTTCTTAACTGTGCATACCAGCCTGGAGTATAATAGTTGGGGAGAATATTAGAGGTAGAGGTCCAAGAATTTCCCTGTATCCCTTACAAATGACAAATAGCCATTGATTTAACATTTCAGTAGTGGGGATTTTCCTACCTTAAAAAACATCAATTTGGAATAATGCTGATAATTACATAGTTTATTTCTGTTGTCCATGCTGTTTAAGTCTTTTAGGTTTCTAGTTCTTGTTAAACCAAGATATTTACTATTACTTCCAGCTGTAATTATCCACAAATTGAGTAGATGACATCTGTGACTTCATCAATGACCTCAACAAAAATGTGAGTCTGAACAGTAACCATTGACAGGGTCTATTGCCTGCCCTCATTCTCCTCTCTGCCATTTTGGGTAGAATCATTCACCAGAGTATGAAACCCATGTACATCCACAAGATATGCTTCCTAAAGATCTGTGAACTGTGCTGTATTGAGAGGCAGAAATCTCCCTCCAATAACTCAAAAAGACTAAAAGAATAGGAGATTTAATCAGAGCCAAACAGCCTAAGACCTTAGACTGGATTCTGAGGAAATCAGGCTGTAGACAAATGATAGCAATAAGTCTCATTTTGAAGGTGCCCTGGGCTGGATTACTGTTAGAGTTAGTTTATATTCATAGGGCAAATTGCTGTGGAAGAATAGTGTGACCTAGTAGACTGATTTCCAAACTTGGCTGGAAGCCTGATAAATAAAATAGACTGAAGCAGAGCTGGTCTGATTGAATCCCATCTACATGGACCCCTCCCTATGCATGAGGTTCCTCAAGCAACTAACAGACACTCTAGAAGAAACACATCAGAGAGCAACCTGCAAATCATGCTGCTGGATGAGTCTCAGGGCTGCCATTGACTCACTGTCTGTCTCTGCTCAAGTCACTTTACTTCTGAGCACAATTTTCCTTCACTATAAAGTGAAGTTAATAGAAATATGTTTTGTTTCAATCTAGTAATACTATGGCTCCTTATATTATATCCCTAAATCTACTAACCCATTTTATGATTACATTTGGGCCACCAGAGAATAACCTTTCCACCATAATATCAATGGAAATATTTGGGAATAAAAAAATGATGACTCTAAATTATGTAACAGTCTTACCAGCCCAAAGTAAAATTCTTATACAACTCAACTTGAAGAAATTGTTTCTACTTTAAAATCTCTTCATAACAGAAAATCTGTTAGGAGAAAATTAAGCATTTTTCCTGTTAAGATAGTTCCAAGTAAATGAAATGTTTTGTTCACACAATGATTTTAAAAGAATCATTACTTTGCAAGGAAGCATCTAAAGATTTTGTTTTTAAATGTTCACCAACTTTATTAAACTTGGTTTTAGTTGTTGCTGCTGGGTTGTTTTTTTTTTTGTCTGCATAGATATGTGCACCTTCATTGTAGAAAATCCAACATTACATAAAAATATACACAAAACAACAAAAATCTGACAAATGAACAAGACAACAAAAACCATCACGATCCAGAGAAATCACCATTAAACTTTTGGAATATTTTCCTACCCCCCCCCCCCCAATATCAAATCCTTATTTTTCACTCAACAGTAATATATAGACATTTACATTTTTTAAGGGTAAAATAGGTTTTAATGGAATTTGAGTAACCATTAGATAGGAATAAATTCATGTAAGTATCTTTCCTCTATACTCCGTGGTATATATGTACCAACTTTTACTTATGCACTCCACTCTCTGTGAATATTTTCAACTTCACTATTATATACAACTCTTTAATGAACATGCCTGTATAATTAAATTCTTTTCCAATTATCTCCATAGAATAAAGTCATATTAGAAGGATCTCAGGACATGTACATTTTAAATCTTTATGCATCCTGTCATCCAGAAAGACTGTACTGGCTTTCACAACTGTCCACTAGTACTTAATGTTCCCATTTCCATTTCCCTACCTCTTTGCCAACCCTGGATATTAACTCTAGTTTTCCTCATTATTGACCTGATATGGTACAATGAAAGCAGGTCATAGGTTTTATATGCATTTATGCTATTGAAAGTTAAGTTGAATATGTCTTCTGATGTTTATGGGCTATTCATACTTTTTATTTCCTTAATGGCTGCTGGTAATTTTTACCCATTTTACTATTGGATTGTATGGTATTTTTCTTACTTGAGAATGTTTTGCAGTTTGATTTTAGAATTTTGACTTTCTATATTTTTCTCTAGATAGAAATGTCTATCATAGTTTCTTCCATTATAGTTTATGAGTTATGTCCTCTATATCCCTATGAAAATAAAAATATTCATCATCATTTTTAATAATCGTGACTTTAATTTTTACATTTAAATGTAATAGCTATCTGAAATTAATTCTTACATAAAGCAAAGAATCAATTTTTCTTTTTTTACTGTTTATTATTTCCACTGTTAACACTATTTATTAAATAGTCTATATTTCCTAGCACAGATCTGAAATATCATGCAATCATATAATACATTTCCATATTTATTTAAATCTGCTTGTTAAAAAATCAGTTGTCGTCAGCTGAATTATCTTTCTAGCCTAAAGTGGTATCACATTGCTTTATTAATAGAGCATACAATTTTTTAAAAAACAAATATGTTGTATGGTATTGTTCTTCCTAATCTTGCATATTTAATTTCCAGAGATAAATTTTAGAGTAATTTTAACAAGTTTCCATTACCAAGACAGTGTGTAAACTGTTTTGGATTTTGTTAAATTTGAGAGGCTCTACAATATTAAGATTGTTAATGTCAGAACAAAGAAGTAACTTCATTTTCTTCATGTTTTTAAATATTGTTCAGTATCATATATCCATTTTCTTCAAAGACACTCCACACATGTTGAATTTACTCTATGTATTTCATGGCCTTTTGCTACAATAAATAGGATCATTATTGGATTATATATGCAGTTTACTGTTGAAATGTAAGAAAACTTCGTCTTTTTTACATGAATCTTTAAAAGACTTTCATGACCGAACACTCGATATTTTCTAATAGTTTGTTGATTATTTTGAATTTTCCAGCCAACAACCATATAAGCTGCAAGCAATGACTGCTGTTCCCCTTCATATTAACAGTGTTCTGTAATCATAGTGGAGATGGTAGACATGTAGTTTTCTGTGGTTGCTGTAACCATCCACTACAAGCTGAGTCCCTTAAACTGTACACATGTACTATCTGACAAATCCATAGGTCTGATTGGGAACAAAATCAAGGGGTGTGTTCCTTCTGGAGGCTTTGGTGGGAGTCTATTTCCTTGCCCTCTGTAGTTTGAGTCCACCCATAGTGCTTGCCTCAGGGCCTCTTCCATCTTCCAAGCCAGCACTGTTGTATTTCTTTGTGCCTCTCCTCTGTAGTCACCTCTTCCTCTGACTCAAGGGAGAGATTCTTTCCTCAGCTGTGTCAGTTTTCTTACAAGCCCAGTAAAGGCATTCTTCATTTCTGTCAGTGTTTTTGATCTCCAGCATTTCTTTTTTGGTTCTTAGGGTTTCTGTCTCTCTGCTTACATTGCCCATCTGTTCTTGCATGCTCTCTACGTTATCCATTAGAGCCCTTAGCATATTTACCATGGTTGTTTTAAATTCGTGATCTGATTATTCCAATATCCCTGTCATGTCTGCTTCTGATGCTTGCTGTCTATACTTACATTGTGTTTTTGCCTTTTAGTATGCCTTGTAAGTTTTTCTTGATAGGCAGACTTGATATACCAAGTAAAAAGTTCCACTATACACAGGCCTTTAGCCATGTGCTGGTGAGGTGTGGGCTAGTCTTTTAGTGAGCCTCTAAACCGTGGATTTCACAATTGTTTCTGGTTTTCCCCTCCTCCCTCAGGTGGGAGATGATTGCTGGAGTGTCCTGGAGTTGGGTATTTTCCTTCCCCCTTGTCCGTTAGGCTCTGATAACACCTCAGCAGGTTAGGCTCTGATTAGCTAGTTTCTTCTAAGGACAGGCCATGTTAAGAAGAACAGCATGCTCTGGTTCCTTTTCCCATCCCCCGGCCAGAAGCCTGAGGAGATTTTTCCCTGATATTTACTGTGGGAACCAGGTTGATCTCCTGAAGGTAAAACTCATAAAATTATGGGAACTCCCCATGATTGATTTCTCCTGGAATTTTTAACTCTCAGAGTTGTCCACACTAAGCCTCCAGCAATTCATCAATTACAATTCAGGTTTTCCTCCCTGGCAGTGGTTCCCACTGAGGTTTCCTCATGTGCATCTTTGCTCCAGAAAGACATCACTCCTTGTATTTGCCTGTCTGTCTCTCTAATCTTGGAGGCAGTGGTTATTCCCTATGTGCTCACCTTTTTTTTTTAGAATTTAGGAGATTTGTTGATTTTTCAGTCTGCTCAGCTTTTTCCTTATTTTCAGGGCTGAGTGGTAACTTCCAAGATCCTTGTATGTGGAACTGGAAAACTTTCCAAGATTCTGAATTATATTAATAGATGCCATAGTACTAATACATATTTGCTTTCCTGGCATAAATCATTCTTGAACATGGTATAAAATGTAAGCTCCAGGAGAGACAGGAACTTTATATGTTATGTTCCTTGTTATATCCCTAGAACATGAACGTAATAGGAGCTCAATAAGTACTTGGTAAATTAACCTAATTGAGTAGCTAATATTTAATTTGTTTGCATTTTTATATTAATATTTATAAATGAGATAAAACTATATTTTTCAAATCTAAATCTATTAACAGTAATCAGTTCTACCCCCACCCCCATGGTAAAATAAGACATGAAATATAATTACTGTGGGGTGCGCTAGGATTTTCCCTCCCATCTATAATAATGTCATTTTCAAGATCTTGCCATTGTCATTTTGTTTTTAATTTACCATTATTTTATTTTTTAATTATAATATTTACAAACCATCTTTAACTACAATTACCACAGTTCTTTAGATATAATTATATGTTTATCATACTTAATTCTCAATTGCCTTTCATATTTGGAGTTCCCTAGTCTTCAGCTCTTTTACTTTTACTATTAAAATTTTCTGGCTGTCTAAGTTATACCTTTTAGTAGATTTCTCAGGAGGAGTACAAGGGTAAAATATTTCCCAAGACCTTTTATATTTGAGAATAAGTTTCTGTTGGTTTTACACATTTAACTAGCTGTAGAATTCCTATTTCTTGCACAATTACATTCTAGCATCCTGAACTCAACTTAATTTATTTTTCCCTTTAGGTAACCTGTCCTGAAATTTAAAGGACTATTTTGTTTGTTCTTTGAAATCTAATTGTTTCACTGGACTATTTTTGATAAATTTTTGCTATCTGTTAAGTTTCCTGGAATAGGGTGAATGCTTCAACTTAGAAAATTAGTCATTCCTTCAAATCTGAAGTTTTCTTCTCTTAGGTCTTAGAATACATTTCTGTTCCATTCATAGTACTTCCTTTCGTCAAATACCATGTTTTGTTCTCCAGTGTCTGTTCTCCCTCTCATGTTATCAGATTGGTGAGTATTTCCACCTTTTCCTATTTGTTCTGCATCCTGTTTTTTTTTTTACACAGTGCTGTGTCCACATCATTGACAATATTTTCAGACATTAACTTTGGTCTTTGAAAGTCTATTTCAAGGCTTCCAGTATATTTTTCTTCACTTTAATTCATTTCCTTACCTTTATCAGTTTCCTTTCTGTTTGAATCAGTTGCATGATTATTAATACACCTCTCATTCCATAAAGTCTATGCTTGCCTTGAGAGTGTGAAGTAATTGCAACTAAACTGTTCTTCTATTTCCTTGAAGGTATTTTTGAAAATTTACTCTTTGTACTTTTCATGCTGTGTTCCATTTGTTCATATATTTGTTTATTTTTGCTAATTCTTATTGTGGTTTCCCATTGCAAGAATTTCTTTTCACTCATCTTTGAACAGAGCCATTGTGTCTCACGCTGCTCTTTTTCCAAGTTGGTGTGGATTTACTGTTGCCCTCAGCACTGTGTAAATCTTTTCCTTGGAATATGAGCTGAAGCACTGGATGTTTCTGGGTTTTTTTTTTTCTCCCCCAGTCACACAAGTGCCCAAAGGGTGTGGACAAAAAGCTTGGGCTTTGCGTAACCACAATTAGAGAATTCTGTCTTTGCTCACTTTCTCTGTACTTTTTGGAAATAACTGAAGACCGCACCACCATATTGGTGACTCAGTTCTCCTGTCTCATGGAGGAGTGGGAGATGAACTTTGGGCTTGGATATGCTCTCCTCTCTGGGTAACTGGCTATAAAGGTGCTGCCCTTATTTTTGTCCTTGTTCCTCACATGCTTTTGATTTGCGTTTGCCACACATTGGTTTCTACACCCTATTCAGCCTATGTTTGCTGCTGCTGTGTTGGCCCAAACAGGGAATCCTAAGAAGTAATTCCTCCATGCCTCTTCCAGAGGCCAAAGAAAAAACTGAAAGCAATTCAAGCCCAGGCTTAAAGTGCTTTTTAAAATCAACAATGGGAAAAAGGTTCTTCAACAGGAGGTAATTCCCATTTCCCCCCCTTGGAAAAACCTGCACCTTAATCCTAATCTCTCCAACTCTGAAGTATCAGCAAAATTCAGCTTTGCCTCCCCTTAAGTCCTGTTCTGTTGCAATGTTGTTTCTAAAGGGAGCTATATGTCCGTGCATCCAGGCATCTTTCAATTCTTTCCAAACTGCTCTAAATCTAAACACCATTTTTCACAATGCTCAGAGTATGAGATTGAGATATTTCCCTAGGTTTGCATTAATTTTTTGTCATTGCTGACTTTTCTTCAATTTTCTTATCCTTGTTATTTTGGGAAGAAGCAAGTTTTATGAATCTTCTTTTGGGGATGTCTGTCATTGGTTTCTTCTTTCATACTCCAATTCCAAAACCTCTGTTTTTTCTTCTTTTTCATTCTTCAATTCAACTTGTACTGTTTTACAGGGTACTTTAATAAAATTACAGTGTACTCAAAAACGTACTATCATTTTTTGCTTTCTGTTTATGACTCAGACTCACTGTATAATCTTCTTTATACGCTTCAGCCCTCTGGGCATTATTTTGCTCAGCTACTAAGTAACCAGTTCGCACCAGGTGAGCTCTCAGTATTCTGGCAGTGCTAGGAGTCCATGAAATGGTAAATACTAAGCCTGAGTTTCTGAGAATTGCCATCGTCCTTGGTTTCTGCACTGTCCAGGGAGGGGCTGGAAGAGCAGGTTGGTGTTGAGTTCTTATCTGTAACTAAATTATCCTGGTTCCAAAAGCACACAAACTGTGAACAGCACAGGGGAGACATCTCGAATCCCCAGACTTCAGGAGCCTAACAAACAATTCCAAAGAAAAACCATGGTTCAGATTTCAGCCACTGGCCTGGAAAGTTAACACATCCATTTGGCAAGACTCCCAAAATAGTAGCAAAAGGAGAAGACTCTGAATCTGAAATTCATATCTAAAAATATGTATTATTTGAGAGTTGTGGAGAAACTGTATCCAACGAAAATCATTCCACTATCCATTGGCACTGGTTCATGGAGAGCTAATCACAGCCAATCCAACCTTATCTAAATACAGTTTAAGAAAACAGACAAATATCTATCCCAGGAAATTTCACAGAACTCAATCTTGTTTCAGAAGCAGCTCCATCTCCAAGGGTGAGGAATAAGCTTCCCTGCTCCAAAAATATCTCATCTTATTTCACTTACCCAAAATTCGGAGCCAGACACTAACCCTGTCACTAAAGGATGCAGGGCCTTGGATTTCTTGATAGACAAGATTCCCTAGAGGCTGGAATTCCTGTGGTCTGAGTGGTCATGAAAAAGCAGAGAGGAAAGTGACAAACAGGAGCCAGTCTGGGAGTACAGCAGGAGCTGGAGGAAGACCTGTGCTCCAGTGCTGGCTAGATTGCTGGTGTGTTTTGAGCCGTAAGTCCTGGTAACCCTGAGGTCAGCTGGAGTCTCCCTGCTCTATTACAGTCTAGACAAAAATGAGTCAAAATCTCATTTCGTGTCTTGTATGAAACTATTGCAAGTTCTCAGGGGACTTATATACTTTGGTCATATTTGCCTTGAGGCTCCTGCTTTTGTGGGTGTGGTCTCTTCTGTATCAGCTCAGATGTAACATGCATCCTTTTTATAAAATTTCACTGAAAATCGATTTTTACAAAACACTTGTGATTTAAGGATGGGGTTGAGATGAAAGAGAGTTTCCATCATGGCAGGGTTAATGACTTCAAATTAGATACTGGACATGCCCATGCCAAAAATCACCCCACTACTCTACCTTTAGGGGTATCCCCTGGCCCCTCCCCCACATAGTTCGCTGCTTCCCACAATCTGTAATAGTCAGGCTAGGCTGATTGCTATAACAAACAACCCCAAAATTTCAGTGGCTTTAAAAAATATGTTTCTTACCCACATCATAGTCCAGTTGGGTATTCAGAGGGAAGCCATATGCAGTGATCCAAGAATTGAACCTCCTTTTCTCTAGTGGTTCTATCTCAGAGTTCTCCTCTGGATCTTCTGCATCCAACTGGGAGACAAGGAAGTGGGTCTGAAGCACAGAATATAGAGAACCTCACAGGATGCCTCAGGGGCCAAGTCAGAAAGTGGCAGATCCTCTTTTTGCTGACATTCCATTGACCAGAACTTAGTCACGTGGCCCCGTGCAACTGTAGAGGAAGCTGGGAAATAGAGTCAAGAGTGGTCCCAGGAGGAAAACGAAGAGTTAATGAAAATACAGCATTTTTTCTGCCTTCCATCTCTTTGGTTCCTCCCTCAGACTTCTTTTCCCTCCTTCTTCCTTCCCTACCTCTCATTCTCATACAGAATAGTTTAAGCATTCTTCTGTTCTTTTGTAATGTTCTTTCCCACCAAGTATGAACATGACCTCAGAAATCTATTCAATGCAGCAGGCACTACCACCAGAGTTGGCCTAAAAATTCAAATGTTTGCCATATAATCCAGTTATCTCATTTTACAGAAAAGTGTCTGAGACCCTTAGGTTTTGCTTAAATTTGAATCAACATCTTGAGCTCAGCACTCTTTCACTACATGGTAAACTGTCATCTCTTCAGTGAGATTGTGAGCTCAATATCAGATGAAAGCCCCTGCTGTATCCACCCCCCAACCAGCCCAGCACCTAGTGCAGAGAGACACGTGTCAGGTGACAGGATACTTGGTAACCACTGAGAGGAGCAATATCCTCAGTGGGCCAACAGAGGGGGTGTTCTACTTCGGTGGCGGTGAGATGCCTCCCACGGCAATGTAATTTCTTTACCTTGGTTTAATTGAGGCCAATTGGAAACAATAGAGCATCTTTTGATCCAATTAAAAATGTTGCCCATAAACTGTGAAAGTTTTTGTGGCATTCTTCAGACCAGAGCATTGTTTTACAGCCAAGTTTCTGAATGCATTTTTTTAAGAGAGATTTTTATCATGGAAAATGTGACAACAGAACTCCAGAGGCGTGAACATGCTGTTGTAATTACTCCTCTAGACACAAGGAAACCAACCCAAGTTAATTATTTATCAAAAACAACCCACTCTCTAGAAACATCTTTGTTTTGGCAGAATCTTTTTTTTCTTTCTCCAGGAAATAGGTCAATAGTTTATCCTCCCACGTGTCTTTATCATAGTATCTGACTTTCGGAATTAGCTATGTCAAATCTTGAGACACTTGCCAAGCACCCAGGTGGGCTGGCAAGGATGCAACAAGACTCCTAGGGTTTCTGTTTCCTAGACGCTTCCCATTTCAGCATTCCTTGTCAATGGAAGAGAGCTTGAAAAAAAAGGAGACCAAGGATTGTTTAAGTATCTTCTATATACCAGGCCCTATAAGAGGCACAAAGTTCATTGTTTTGCTTAATCCTATGAGACAATTGTGAGGATGTTCATTTTACACATAATGGAATTAGGCTCAGAGAGGTTAACTAATTTTCACACACCATTCTCATATATCTAATTCCGTGTACATGGTTTTCCATGTCTGATAAGGAAGAGTGTGAACTGTATAAACAAATTTGCTATTGAACCAAGACTTGACCCTGGTGATTTAAAGATGGGGCCAGATTTGAGCAATGGCATCAGATACACCAAATGAGGTCATCTGTGTTAATCCGGCATCTCTGATGTCATTGTTCCAATTCTGCCCTCCAGATGCCCCTAAGTTCCCGTGGTAGGTTCCTGACCTTTGTGCTGCCTGGGTCTGTCCTCACCTGTTTGAATCATATGCAAAAGAAAAGATCAGTTAAATAGAAAAATGAGAAAAGCAGGCAACAAAACAAGAAGAAAGGGATAGTAGAGCAGAAAAGAAGAGGAAAGAGTTGTACCTTGAGACTTTCTAGACTTTTCAGATTTTGCAGTGAGCCGCATGGTTCCTTAGCGAAAGCACTGAGCTAGGGGTAAGGAGATCTGGGTATGAAGCCAGCTCTGCCAGTCTTCACTATTTTAGCTCAGCTCAGCCTTCTGTCTGGGCCTCAACTTTCCCATCTGGATATAATCAGTTTGAAATTCTCCTCAACTCCCCAGGCCAGCTCCCTTCATATCGCTTTCATTTCTCCAAACTCTATTTCAAATAGGCTACAGCTTCCGGCCACCAGACAGATAATACATTCAGTGTCACCCTCTTGAGCACTTTACCCTCCAACTGTCGCTGGACCTTGAGGGCTTGCATAATCGTAAAGGGGTCTACAGAACATCCACTTCTGAGCAAGAGCTCTCTATCTGCTCTTCAGCGGCCATCCTTGCCAGCAAAGCTTCTCCCTGCCACACGGCGCCACTGTAGAGCACTGGCCCGCTCTCGCTGGCACTGCTGCTACCTGCCCAACAATGTCTGGCTTGTCTCGGCTCTGGCTCAGGCCAGTATAATCTTCCAAGGAAGAGTGGACCCTGGGTGACTCCATGTCCACAGGGCTACACTTACCCAGGGGGCTGCTCCCCACTGAATCCTGTAGGTGGTGTCTCTTTGAGCCCAGTCTTTGCAATCACACAGCCATTCCACCTCCATCCTGCCCAGCCCCAGAGATGCTGTGCCCATGATGAACCATTATATGCAAACAGATCAAGCTTTCTTGGGCTTAATCTCAAAGCAAGGCTAGGCATTTATAAAGGTCTCTGAGCCCTTTTTCATAGATCCAGTACATCTAGGGTAGAACTTAGATACATTCATCAATCCCAAAGTAGCAAAATCGTGATTTAGAAACAAAAATTGTTCTATATACCTTCTGAGTTTACATGGGGAGGGGGAGACTATCTTCCAAAAGCCGACTATCTAGGTTCTAGCCCACCCCATGCCGAGCACTGATAGAAGTTTTCTTGACACTCTCCTGTTAGTGCAGCAAGAATCAAAACAAAAATTGATGATGGGGAGGGTATAGCTCTGTGGTGGAGCATGTGCTTAGCATGCACAAGGTCCTGGGTTCAATCCCCAGTACCTCCATTAAAACTAATAATAATAATAAATTAATAAAGATAAAACCTAATTACTCCCTCCTCGCCCCCCCCAAATAAAAATCAAGGATGGTCTTTAAAAAGAATATATATATATATATATATATACAGAAAAAAGAATAAGAAATATAAAAGTTTAAAAAATAAAGTAACAATATAGATTGTCAAATAAAAAAAGTATTAAGACAAAAGCAAAAACAAAATTGATGTTTTAGTGGGTCACTTACCAAGTCAGGAACACTCAATTTCCATGCAAAAGTTGACCTGGAAATTCTTTCTGAGATTCCACCAGCTCTGTTATTTGAAGTCATACAGTACAAAGAGGGAGACGTTTTCGTGATGAGTTACTCTGAAGCAAAGGACTGTGATGAGAACTAATGCAAGGAAGAAGAACTTCATCTGTCAAGGATAACTTGAGCCTTTAACCAGAAGAAAATACGTTTAAAAAAATTCTTACATAGCTATCACTACTGTAGCAGAACAGTTAGTGCCCATCAAATATCCATGTACTCACTTTCATTTATCAGCTTCCCTGGCAGTTAGGCTGGGCATGTAGCTAGTTCAGAACAAGGGGCCATGAGTGGAAGCGATGTGTGTCGTTTCTAAGTCAAGACAGATAAAAGCCTGTGTGCCGCCTCCATCTCTCTCTTTTATGGCTGCAAGAACCTAGAGACCTTGCATTCCAGGTTGTGAGGTTACAAGACTGTGGAGTTTGTCAGCTTGGGTCCCTGAGTGAATACATGGAGCGAAGTCCCTTGACTACTGGTGTTGTCACGTCAAGGGAGTGAAAAATAAACTTGTATGTTATGAAGTCACTGAGGTGCCGGAGCTAACATGCTACTGTGGCATACCCTAGTCTATCCTGACTAATATGGCTAGAGCAGTAGAAAAAAGTACTAAAACTAAACAATTGAGTAAATCAGTGTAGACACATTAGATCAGCAGGCTAAATGTTTTATTCAGTCTTGGAAAGTGTCAGCACGTGGCAGGTCTTCTAACTAATCTATGTGCTCAATCTGTCATTTCTTAGCCTGAAGGGGTGGGGGATGAAACTACCATTTATAGAATTTCTTTATGCTAGGCACTTTACATAAATTACTACACTTAATCCCCCCAATATCCTATGAGTTAAGTCTTATGACCAATTTATACAAGAGAAAAGAGAGGCGTGACAGTCACACATTACTAGGCGAGAGGTATAGCCAAGATTTGCGGGGCAGGAGGGCCTGGCATCAATGTTCTCTTTGTTATATTACATCGTCTTCCCATAACTCTAGAAAAACAGAACTCCAAATTGGGACTAGCTAATGGATGGCTCAAGTCCTCTTCATTTTGCTACCTGGAGTTTACAAAGGCCTCCCCAACAAGTTTCTGTATATCTGATCTCTCCCTCTTCAATTCCCCCAGCACACTGGCTACCAGATCATTTTAAAACACAAAGCTGATCATGTTGCCTCCAGGCTGGAAAACCTCTTTGGCTCCCCAAGTTCAAGTTCAAACTTCTTAGTTCAGCAGATAAAGCTTTTCTCATCATCCTTCTTCCTGCTATTGCCTCTCTGAGCTTGAGGTGCTCCCCAGGCACAGGCCCTCCGTGCCCTTTCATCTTCTTTGCTCAGCTCTGCTCTTTACTTGGAATACACATCCTCCCCAGTACCTACTATTTCTCTCCATATTTGTCAAGAGGCAGATCAGATGATGATTTGTCTTCTAAGTCTTCCCCCAACAAAATTAGTAGCCACCTTCTCAGCCTCCCCAACACCAAATGCATGTGATCCCATGGAAATTTAACTCTTCTGGGGCGGGGGTGGCTTCTGTCTTCCCTTTGGCATAAGGGTTAATTAAGTGTGTAAAAGCTCTTGGATTGAAAGCTGGTTCCCCTTCCTGGAGGCTGTATGACCTTGGGAAAGTTACCTAACGTACTTTTAGTTTCCTTATCTTTTAAATTGGAGTAAATAGTAGTGCTGAGCTATAGGCTTGTTTCAGTGGATGAAATGCAATAAATAATACAATACAAGTGCTTACTATGATGCTCACATATAGTAAGGGTTAAATAAATATATTTTATTTCTTATTTTATTTATTCTTATATCCCCCAGCCTTAGGTGGGTAGGTAGGTCCCCAGGAAATATTTGTTAAGTGAATAAATGGTTAAGTGAATAGTTCAATTCATTCAGGTGAGTGAGTAAAGTGAGAAGACTTACTAGGTACCCAGAGATCTGCCGGAAACCTTAGTCTTATATGGGAAAATCACTGTTTTAGTTGTGTGTGTGTGTGTGTGTGTGTGTGTGTGTGTGTGTGTGTTTTGGAGGGGGTCGGAGGTGCTTTCAACTCTTTGGCAAAATTTGGGCAGCAATTTGTATTTAATTTTAAAGTGAGAATTGCTTAGATGAGCTGACGATTCTCTTCCTCAAATCCAGAGCTGAGGGTTTTCTGTTCCAAGCCCAGAATCAGGATTGCATAAATCTTGCCAAACTTCCCCTGCTTTCATCCTTAAACAGGTCACTCTTTGGTGGATTCAGCCATAAGGAGAGCATGGGTTCTGCCATCTGTCATAAGGTGCTGTGTGGTGGCATCAGGATTCATCCAGACGACCAGCAGAGCACAGCACAGTTCCCAGAGACCATCTAGAAGCTGGCTAGCAAGTCAAGAGAGAACAAGAACATCCCTCTTGGGAGATAGCATTCTTTCTTTTTCCCGTCCGTTTGATTTAGCAGGACCACCAGAATCATCAGATGAGATAAAATAGGATACAATAGGACGATAGGGCTGAGGTGCTGAGCATCATTCAGAAAGGGCTTTCCCCTTCTGGGCATTTCTACCTCTCTCTTACATTTCCTGCTTCCAGGACTCGCCCTGCTCTCCAGGCCTCTTTCTCAGGCTCCTTTCTCTCAACAATGAAGTCAGACACCCACGCTCACCTTATCCTACATTCCTTTCTATTTCTGGTATCATCTGTCAGTGGGAAGCAATCTCTGATATCTCTCTGTATCAGGAGTTCTCACAGTTGTAAGTATTATTATTTAACAAAAAAAAATCTCAAGCCACTTCTTGCATTATAAATTCACTGAATAGACAAGCTCTGAGGTCGGAGAGCAGCAACCCTGCTTCTCTGCCATCGTCCTGCCCTTCTCTTGGTCTGGTCTTGATTTTACCTGTAGGCTGGCTTCCCTTAACTTGGCAGGAGGGCCACCGGCAACAGCTGAGGTCCCGTGCTTCTGACAGAGAGAGAGAGAGAGAGAGAAAGAATATCCCACACGCATCAATGCAAAGGGCCTCACTTCACTCCACTGGAGCCCCAAGGATAATCAGCAAAGTCTCCTTGGCTTGAGCCTGGATGGGAAGGAGGTTTACTTTCACTGATTTACACCAGCCAGGGTCCATCTCCAGCACAGGGCATGGCTTCCATCCCTCCCAGATCGCAAGGCTGACCTAGGATGGTGGCCCAGCACCCTGCCCTGCATGACTTTTCCCTCACTCTCTCAACCCCTTTTATTTACTGTGCTCAAGTTCAATCCAATTTCCACATCTATTTTTTTCTGATTTATTTTGCTTATAAAAATAGTATGTATATATTCTGATTGAAGAGAAAAGCAAAAAATAAAATAAAATAGAATGATCCAGAATGTCCATTAAGCAGAGGAATGTAAACCTGGCAGGCGTGCTTTCCTGCTGTGCCTTTTTCGTACACGGCCACATTCACACTGCATGCACACAAGTTTGATTTAACACTGTGATGTTTGCATTTCCACAGGTTGTTGGAAATATTCTAAGAGTTGCACATTCTCGCCTATAGAAGAACTGTGGTTTACTTAAACATTCCTCTGTGGTGGTACAACAGGTTTTTCTAATTATTCATTATGATAAATAGTAATTTAACAAACATCTTTAGATTTTAGATTATTTCCATATGACAGATTCCCTAATTATTTTCCAAAACAAGTATCTCCTATAGGGTAAACGCCTCTCCGCAATGCAGGAAGGTGGCTGTTTCACTGCCTTCACGCCTGCACCAGGGATTGTTTGTAATCTTAACTAATTTAGGTAGAAAAAGGGGGAGAGGAGCATCCTGTTGCTGTTTTCATATTCATTGCCCTGACTAGTATAGCAGATACTTCGTTCGAATGTTTATTAATCACATATTTCCCCTTTATTATGCATGTTCATATCCTTTCCCCATTAGCCATTGAACACTTAGTGTTTTACTTATCAATTTTTATAAAAGTCTCCATACTCCAGCAAGGATATTAATCCTTAGACATTTGTGCCAGTTTTCCATTTTTCCACATTAATTGGTTTATGTTAATTTTCACGACAGAAGTATTATATTTTTATGTAGTCAAATATATCAATCTTTCCTTTTGGTATTTGTATTGGTTTTAAGATTATAAAGCCATTCTTAATTCAGATATGTAATAAAAATTTAATTGAAATTTTTCTTTCATTTCTGTGTTTTGATCTTTTTACACTTAACGCCTAATCCTATGTACTTCAGGTGTCCTTCCTTGACAAGATCTTTACTTAAGCATTTCTTGGTAAATCCCAGACTAATACAGGACAGATCTGTCCTTTAATGTAACAAGGTTGGCTGACCAACCTGGTCTGAGAAATCTCTTCTCCCATACGGGTGCTTGAAGGAGAGAAGACAACCAGCCGTGATGGAAGACGTGATACACGGTCCATCAGGAGGCTGGTTTCCTTCTCTGATGCTCAGTTTCCCCATTTGTAACAGAGGGACGTTTGACCAGGCTTTCTTTAAGTTATGTTTCAGGTCTGACTTTGGTGGTTCCAGAACAGACCTTTTTATTTCTGTGCATGTCCTTATGGTTTCTTCTTTCCCTAATTCCTTCTCCTACTCCTAGGATGACTTGCATGGAGATCAAAATCAGATGCACCCCTGTTTACAATGAGTATTTTATGGTGTTTGCCTCGGAGAGCCTGTGTGCTCTCCTATCCAAAACCAACCCACCTGCGTCTCTGCTGAGGGACGTAGTCATAAGCTGTTCTTAGTACCAGGGGACCGGCAGTTGGCTTAGAGGTCGACATCCCATCCAAGGTGGTTTGCCCGTTGTCCTGATTATACCCACATGAGGCATTCATGAAGGACACTGTCCAGTGGGACCAACAGTAATTAGCTAAGCCAGTTACAGGAACTCCCTCCACAACCGGGGTTGCAGCGCACAGATGTGATTTTCTGCTAGATCTTGGGATCTGATTGGAGCAGGTGGAAGCAAGAGATGTTATGAACACAGGACTTCTCACAGTTCATGAGAGAGAGACGGGGAGAGGAGTGGGTCCATAGGCTATCTGGGTTTGAAACGTAAGCAAGCTCAGTTCTGGTCTACACTCATCCTAACAACAAACCTCTCTTGTATTAAAATGGTCTTTGTTTCTTGCCAACAATAATCTGAGTAACCCTCCCCGAATGGTTTCCTTCCCACTCTTATTCACATCCTTTCATTAGTCTGTCTGGGGCGGGGCTCAGCTGCTACTACATTTCACCATCAGCTGGGAGCCAGCGTGGTGTTTGGGGTGGTGAGATGACTGACTGGACACAAGGAAGACGTGACACGGAGGATGTGCACACAGACAACACGTGGCCAGCTTTCACTCCCACTAATGGTCTGATGCTTCATGTGTATTCAGAACATGCTCACAACCTCAGCGGGTCCCAGGGAGCTCTTTAACTTGGCAGGATGTACTTAACTATGGAAATGTACTCTTTGCTTTCTCGTACCAGCCTTCCTGAGAATTGTTTTATAGAAACGTTATCATTGTGCCCAGGGCTGGCCCCAGGCAAAACTGGAAAGTGGGAGAAGTTAGCATTCTGCTCTCCACACACCTCTCTGGGCAAGCTCCCCCCTGCTGACTGCCAGCTGCGCCTGTGCCCTGCCTCCTGCCATTAAAAACTACCCTGTCTGTCCCCAGCCTCCTCAGGGCCCTGTTCTCTGCTTGAAATATACCAGAGGATTTTCCTTAACAGGAATCTCCTAAGAGTCAGTGCCTTAACCCCCAAGTATTGTCAAGTCTGAAAGATGACTTTGAGCAGTAAGAACCTTGTCTGTTTAAGGAAACCAACAGACGCACAAAGCCAGCCCCAAGCCCACGAGCCAGTCGCAGCTGGGAGCCTGAAGCCTTGCACCGGCATTCCCCATGCTCCTTTCTGCTCTTTCCTGTTTGTTTCCGAGGGTCCTGCCTCCATTTCTCATGTAAAGCTCTGCTCTCCCTAGGGCCCCGCTTCTCAGTGCTCCGATCCTGGACATGACCACTCTCTCCCCTCCCCCATTCCGCATGCTCTCTCTCGCCCCAGGTCCCTTGTTTAAAGTAGCCACACCCTCCTCTCACCCCATGGGCATGTCTCTTCACTGGGGCTCTGACCAGGTTCTCCTGCAGGATCTAGATGATAGTGACTCTCATGAAGGAACCCCAGACTTTCAGGCAGGCTCCTGGCAGAAGTCTCGCATCTCACCATACTGGGGATAGAGCAGATCCAAGCCTCAGTCTTATTACTTGTGAAATGAAAGTAATAACAGTAGCCACATCGGAGCATCTCTCTGGGAGGTAAGCATTTAGTAAGGAAGTAGACGTGAACAGTGCCTGGCACAGACTGTGACTCTGAGTCTCGGCTGGTAGTAGTAGCAGTTATATTATTTGCAGGGATATTAACCTGTGTGAGATCCTCTGGGCCAGGCCCTGCAAGTGAACTGTGGCAGGGGCCACCTGGACCAGGTGGGGGCAGCAGAGAGCTATCTGAGGGCAGTCTGGGACCAGTGGGCAACCTGGGAGCCCAAGGTGGAGAGCTGGGACCCAAGGCCAGTCACCAGGAAGAGCACACAACATAAGACATAGAGCTGGAGGAGTCTATTCCAGCAGCCATCCTTCTGGTCCCCCTGCCTCTCATCTTACCGCCTCTGATTTCCCATTCACCCTTTGCTATCCCCCTTTGCTAGAGTGATCTTTCAAAATTGCAATTCCAATGTAGTTACTCCCTTGATTAAAACCATTGGATGATTCCTCTGCCCATGGGGAAGAGATCAGGGCTGTTAAGCTGATATTCAAGGACCTCCAAAAACGGATCATTGCATCCCTAAATCTTGACATTAACTCCACTCTTCCTCCATTGGCCAAGCCAATTATTCCCAAACACACTTCCAGTTTTCTTCTCTTTACTAAGACATTCTCTGGCCTTTTCTCTGCATGTCAAAATCCTACACACTGAGCTCCAGCGCCCTCTTTGCCTCTTTGCCGGTTTACCAGGGACCTACTAAAAGACATCTCTCTTCAGATCTTGCTCAGTCCTTCACATCTGGCTTTCTAGTGGCATTTGTCACAGCCAACATTATTCTAGAATGATAAAGGATAACATCTCGCCTTCCCTGATGCCATGATTTTTCAGAATCTGTCTCCTCTTCTGTAAGATGGAGTAAGACCCTCATCCCTGTAGTGTGTTGAAGAATATAGGAGATAATGTCTGCAACGTACCTAGAAATGGGCCTGGCACGTGGGAAGCACTCAGCGAGGTCTTGTCATTAGCATCATATCATCGTCATCCTCACCATCACTGTCATCCCTAGATGGACGCTGCCCCTGAGTGGTCAAGGATTTGCATACTTAAGTCTTCAGCCTGCTCCTAAGACAAACTCATTTACAAAAAAAAAAAAAAAAACCTACTAAAACCTTTTGTTCAGGACAGGAATGGCAAGTTCAGATCACAAGGCTGGAGGGAGGCATCTGGGAGCCACAGAGCCACAGAGAGGCAGGGGGAGCCTCCCGCGGAGCAGAAGTGAAAGCAGGTAAAAGAACAAACTAGCACAGGGACAAGTGAAGGAACTTTTTTTTGTTGTTTCGAAAGATAGTGATGTTTTCAATAAAAATTTCAACCTGGAAATTAAAATTTAAACAACGTAAGTGCCTCCGAGAATCAAGCGGCAGCGAGCAGTCCCTTAATGGTACGATGCACAGCCTTTATTTTTTAATGTGGAGAAGGAAAGGATTTGTCATTAAAGTTTAAAAATAATCGGAATCAAAATCCCTTTTGTTCCTGCGGGCTGGCAGAGCTGAGGGGCCGATTGTGTGTGCTGAGTGGGTGTCCAGGAAACAGTAGTCATTTGTGTGCGTGTGACAGGAGTTGAGTCCAAATCTAAATTTAAGCAAGTGTTGGCCTTCTTGGAACCCATAATTTTTGGATCAATTATCCCGGACTAAGTGTCTGAGTTTCTCGTACTCTCTCTCTCTGCTACATTTAATAATTACAACACTTGAGCCAATAATTTGCCGACCAGCTGCGGTGGCCTGTCTGGTTCACTCATAATTTCTGGAACTTGATACAATCATGGCCTTTGAGCCAATTAGGGTAATATTTGGTGTGTTGGAAGTCTGCTCCTCACCCTCCCACCAAACCCTCCCCTCCCTCCTCCACCGATGAGAAACAAACAGTCCGTGTCTATCCTACAAGAGAAATCATGTGTTCTCAGATCTTACTGGCCATTTCACCCATCGAACATCCCATCCCATCCCATCCCTCCCCACAGCTTGGGAAAGAAAGGCGAACTGGTGGCCTGGACAGAACCTGATCTCAGAGTCAAACAGCCCAATCTTGCCCTTAAGCCAACTGTGTAGACTTGGCTTAGTAGCCTATCCTCTTTGAGTCTCAGATTTCTGTCTATAAATAACTGGACTGCTTGAGTTCAAATCTTGGTTCCGTGACTTTCTAGCTGTGTGACATTGGGCAAATAACTTAACCTCTCTGAAATTTTGTTTTCTCATCAGTAAACTGGCGATGATGATAATATTAAGTATCATATACAGTGTGTGAGAATTTAATGAATTAATACAAGCAAAACCACACACACACACACCCCTAGAATCTAAAATCCATAAGGGTGTGGTTTTTGTCTGGTTTGTGTGCTACGGCAATGATGCCAATAATTTTCCAAGGATAAATGAGTGACTAAAAGAGACCAGTTCATTTTTATTTGTTCACTATTCACGCTCAGCTTATGTCCCAAAATGATTTGTCATGGTTCATGTTTACCACAGAGTGATCACAATGAAACCAAAACATCAAAGACCAGAATAAGGATGATCAATCAAAAGTATGGCGTCCTGTCTTTTGGAGCTTCCCGGCTACCAAAGCAGCCTAAGAGACTCCTTCCCAATCCAGCATTTCAGGAGTCTAACTTTTAGAGTCAGGACAAATGTTTCTGACTTTGACTGTGACCTCTAGCAACTCTCCCACCTTCTCCCAAGTCTCAGTTTTCCCATCTGGAAAAGGTGAAGACTAGACCAAAGGAGCTAAGATTCATTCTTGGATTTTAGCTTTTCTTTTAGTAACTAGACATGGGGATATAAAGATAAAAGGGATTTGATTTCTACCATCAAGGAGTTTACAAACCTGCAGGAAAAATAAGGTGCATGCATGACTTTCTAATTCAAGCGAGAGAATGGTACCCTAAGAGTGTTACCAAAGGCTAAAGGAATGATGAAGAAAGAAAAATACGCCTGCTTAGGAGGACTTCATAATAGCTTTAAAAGCTGCAATTTGCAATGACCCATAAAAAATATTACCAGATATTCACCAGGAAAGAATGCCTAACAAACGGGAAGAAGATGGAAAAAGGAAACAGGGTATAAGTGTGGCTTAGCTAATGAATCCAACGTGCTGTGCATAGACAGGGGATGGTGGATGTGTCTGCTGCTAAATTCTCACCCTCACCTATGGCAGACCTCACTAATCGATCACAGAGCTTCAACCTGCTGAGTCAGGATGTGGCCTCAGAATCCTTCTCAACACAGTGTTCCAGGCAGCCACTCCCAAGTTATCACAGTTGATACATAGAATGAAGCCCCTCTGCCCTCTTGATTTAAGGTATAAATAAACCAGTAGTAGAGAAGCCTGGATCAAAATGCAGAGGGCCTTAAAAGTCAAGATCAAGAATATGAATAATCAAAACACGTTGCTGAATGTGGAGTCCGCTGCTCCTTACCTTGGTGTGTTAACTACGGAGTTTGTGGGCAACACACGTTATTGTTATATATATACACTGAGCCTGGAGGAACTGAATCCCTCCCGCTGAGGCTTTCCGCCATCATCTGGGGCGTAATCCACCTCCCAGGCGGCACAGTGCCGGGCTTGTGCTTAAACAAGGATTGTACTGTAGCAGCGTTCTCACATCACACTGCGGGAAGGAAAGCAGCGCTGGGGACCTTTGCCAAAGTTGTCAAAGGGGCTGCCCTGAAACGTAAATGTGGCCTCTGCACATTCTTAAGGCAACGCTAGTGATCATCCCTGTGGTACCCGGGCCAGCACAATGATCCTCTTAACATCCAATGGCTGTTCTTGATGAATGCTTCCCTGTGATGGTTCCATTTAACCTTACTCCAGGAAAAGGAAAATCTATCGAAAGGAACGTGAAACAGAATTCCATGAGCTCATGTCTGGTGGGGAAAGAAAACGGCATCTGAGGGTGATGGGAAGTGAATCATATTGTTTCCCGGCTCCAGGCGTAATCCTATCCTCCTGCCCTCCTGGGGATGGGGGGAGGGTGCTTCACTCTCAGTCCCCGTGTGTGGGCACATTCTGGCAGCAGGAAGTCGAGGGAACCCAGGCCGTGTGTTCTTGGGTGAGTTCCTCTTTATACCGCATTTGTTCATACCCTACCTCCTTACAAAATGGTTTCCAGGTGGCTCACCTAAACACTTTCAGCCTAATAGAAAGAAATAAAATTAAAGTAAAAGACCCACACATATTAAGAAGACCAGATGAGGGGAATGTAAGTGGCAGGATTATAAAAATGTACCCTGGATTGAGGTAGGCCACTGCATCTTTCTGAGAATTCAGTATCCACATCATGATAAAAGGAAAATAATACCTTTAGTACCTTACTCATAAGGTTGTCGTGAGGACAAACAACTACTCAAGAAAATAAAGGGAAAACAGGTCAGAATGGGAAGATTACTGAACAGATTGTCAGGAGACTCAGGTCTAGGCCAGCACTGCATCTGAATGGAGTGCTCCCTGGGACCTCTACCGGCTTGAAGAGTCTCTAATCCCATGAAGTAGGGATGCTTGAGAGGAGGGTAGGGGACCAGGAAAGGCAGAAGGGAGGAGTGAGGAGTAATGAAATATCTTACTTCAACTCATTACTAAAGTATTATTTTATCTTTGGAATATTTTTCTCATGACTGTATCAGAGACAATCATCGAGTTTGCAAATATTGTGTAACTAATTGTTCATTCTGTACCTGGTCTGGGGAAAAAACTCCCATGTGGATATTCTAGTCCCTACTCAGGCCATGGCCAGTCCGGAGAGGTGGGAAGGACTGACCCAGATAACGTAATACAAAGCTTCCTGAGCCTAAGAAAGATGTGGATGAAGGGGTATGGAGCCAGAGTGAAAGAGAGAGCCTGCCCTTGACATAAAGGAAGGTTTCCTGGGAGAAGAAATTGAGTCTGCACTGAGAAGAGGGAGATTTCTACAGGTAGAGTCAAGAGAGGATGTTTCAGGTGGAAGGGGTCAGGTAGGTCAAGGAAGAAAGACTGTAAAGCACATGGGATTTGTAAAAAGAGTGGACAATTATTGGGTTTCCATGAGCCTATCATCAATTTACCCTCCTTTGATACAGCACCTAAATTCGCCCTTGGGGAGTATCCATAGAGTCTAGCTGGCTTGGATAAGGTTAACCTCACCCCATCTAGCTCCAGGGGAAACATATGGTCCTAGCTCAGCCAGTTAGGATATTTCACTCCCCTTGCCATAGTGACTGGTTTAAGGATGGGTATGTGACTTGGGCGGATCCAGTGAGACTCACACTGAAACTTTTGCTGAACCCACTACCAAAGAAAAGCTCTTTCCACTGGACTAGGATGGAATGTTAGCCAGGAGCTGTTAGAGTTAGTGGATATCTATCATGAAATAAATCACCCTGAGAAGGAAGTCCAATACAAATAAAAGTAATGCTGAGAAATAAAGCATGGTGAATTTTCATCATCATTTGAGCACCTAGATCCAGCCATGCCTGAAGGCAGTAACCCCTGGCTTTTTTTTTAGTTTTATTAGTTAAATTTTTCTCCTTTATTCTTAAGTCAGTTTGATTTAACTTTCTGTCACTAACATCTCAAAGAGTCTGGGGTAATATAAGGGCCCTGGTTTAGACGAACTAAGGATGTTAGCCATGGTTGACAGGACTGCCAGTATAAGCATTGATGGAGTGGGCTTTCAGGACAAAGACCAAGCTGTCAAGGACCAAGAGAACCTAACCTGAAAGGACGAGGTGACTAGTGAACCTGGGAGTAGAGTGGAAGATTCATTAGATGGGGATGCTGGTTTATTATAGTTGAAGAAACATTCCTCTGTCAATGTGAGAGAAACTGAACTGGAGCAAAGACAAGGAAAGTAAAGGCTTCCCCCATATGGGTGTCTTCCGTCAGGTCTCTGAGCAGTGCATCTGGGAAGCAGTAAGTCTTTCATTCATGTTACCTTGGCTACCAGGCCATGCAGTGCAATAAAGAACACAGACTTTGAAATCAAACTCACTTAATTTTGAATCTCACTGTATTAACTCCCACTTTTTGTTAATTCAGTGGCCTTAACAAGTGAAGGCTCAAGCTCGTTCAAGTCCACTTAAATGAGTGGCTTCATCCTTTGAGCCTCAGGTTCCTCTTCAGTAAATGTGACTGGTGATGCCCGCCATCGTCTCTCACTGGAGATACCTAGTCAGTCTCAACTCATTTTCAACCATGCAGCCAAAATGAATTTTTTAAAGACAAATCAGATGTCATTCACTCCCATTAAAACATTTTCATGATTCCAGTCATCACTAGGATAATAATCCAAATTCATGCAAGGAACTTCAAATAAGTCTCTGCATCATCTAAAATCAAATCCTGTTCACCACCCTAGCCCTCTAGACACTCTCTTCCTTGTTTCTCTCAGTTCTTGAAAAACTGTTAATAATGTAATTATAATAATTAATAATAAATGTAATATAGCACATTAACAAAGTGAAGGATAAAAATCATATGATCATCTCAATTGATTCAGAAAAATCACTTGACAAAATTCAATATTCTTTCATGACAAAAACTCTCAGCACAGTGGGTATAGAGGGAACCTACCCCAACATAATAAGTGCTATGTATGACAAGAGTGAAAAGCCGAAAGCTTCTCCTCTAAGATCAAGAACAAGACAAGGATGCCCAGTCTTGCCCCTTTTATTCAACATCATACTGGAAATCCTAGCCAGAGCAATCAGGCAAGAAAAAGAAAGAAAAGGCATTCAAATCAGAAAGAAGAGGAAGTAAAATTGTCTCTATTTGCAGATGGCACAATATTATATACAGAAAACTCTAAAGATTCCACCAAGAGACTGTTGGAACTAATAAAGGAATTCAGTAAAGTTGTAGGATACAAAATCAATATATAAAAATCAGTTCAAATTTTAAGCACTAAAAAGTAAACTATCAAAAAGAGAAACTGAGAAAATAATCCTATTTACAATAGCATCAAAAAGAACAAAACACTTAGGAATAAAGTTAACCAGGGAGGTCAAAAATCTGTACACTGAAAACTATAAGACATTGACAAAAGAAATGCAAGAATACACAAGTAAATGGAAAGATATCCCATTCTCACGGATTGGAAGGATGAACATTGTTAAAATGTACATACTAACCAAAGCAATCTACAAATTCAATACACTCCCTATCAAAATTCCAATAGCATTTTTCACAGAAATAGAAAAACAATTCTAAATTTGGATGGAACCATAAAAGATCCTGAATAGTCAAAGCAATCTTGAAAAAAAAGAACAAAGCTGGAGGCCTCCCACTTCCTGATTTCAAACTATCCTGCAGAGCCATAGTAATCAAAACAGTATGATATTGTCATAAAAACAGACATATGGAACAGAATAGAGAATTCAGAAATAAACTCGTGTATATATGGTTGGTTAATTTACAACATGGACTGAGGGCACTATGCAAAGTGAAATAAGTCAGACAGAGAAAGACAAATAATATATAATACCACTTTTACACGGCATCTAAAAAAGTCAAACTCATAGAAGCGGAGACTAGAGTTGTGGTTACCAGGGTCTGGGTGGTGGGGAAAATAAGGAGGTTTTGGTCAAAGAGTACAAACTTTCAATTATAAGATGAGTAAGTTTGGGGGATCTAATGCACAGCATGCTGATTATAGTTACTAATACTGTATTATGTACTTGAAAGTTACTAAGAGAGTAGATAGATTCTAAATGCTGTCACCACAAAAAGGAAATGGCAGTTAAGTGACATGATTGATAGATATGTTAGCTAACCTATGGTGGTAATTATTTGTATAAGTGTATCAAATCAACATGTTGTATGTCTTAAATTATACAGTGCTGTTATGTCAATTACATCTCAATAAAGCTTCAAAAATAGTTAATAATAAATAATAATAGTTAATGATAAAAACTAACATTTATTGAGCACATACAAGATGTCAGGCATTGCTCTAAATGCCTTACTTGAAATCTCATTCAATCCTTAAGACAATCCTATAAAGTAGACACTATTATTAATCCCACTTTATAGGTAGAAAAGCTGAAACACAGGGAGGTTAATAAGTTGTCCAACGTTAGACAATAAAGAATCAGTATAGTCAGGCTGTAAATGTAGATGTCAGTATCCAGAGCCCCGCAGTTTAATCAGGACATTAAGCTACCTCTCTAAATGCATTCCACAGGCTTTTCCCCATTTAGCGGCTATGGTGGACTGAATAATGGTCCCCAGCTATATCCACATTCTAGTCTCCAGAACCTGTGAATGCCACCTTATATGGCAAAAGGGACTTAAACTGTTCTGGCCTCCAAAAGGAACCAGCCCTGCCAACACCTTGACTTTCACCTAAATTTGGACTTCTGACCACCTAAATTTGTAAGAGAATAAATCTGTTCTGTTTTAAGCCATCAAGTTTGAAGTAGTTACAGCAGCCATAGGAGGACAGCCTGCACCTTCCTAACTCCCACTTGTTCTTCAGCTCATAGCTTCAGTTTCACCTTCTCAAAGCTGCCTTCCTTGATGCCTTTACATTATACCTGCCCATTATATCCTCACACAGCACCCCAGACTTCTTAATGATGCATTTGCAATTGTTAATGATTGTGGCTTGTGTGACCAAATCCAAGGGACAGAGTATAGTTTCTGTCTTGTTCCCTATTGTATCCCATGAGTCTAGCTCAAGGCCTAACATGTTATAGGTTCTCAATAAATATTTGTTGAAATGAATGTATGAATACATAGCTGTTCATAGGACTATTGGATGCTTTCAAAAGATCGTGAATGTATAGAACATGGTACAGGCCTAGCATTTAATACGTTCCCAGGAAAGAGAGCTCTGTATGAGATCTGGAACTTATCTCTGTGTCTTTTGAACAAAATTACAGATCTGGTCTTAGGTAAGTCCAAGGAGGAGTGCTCTGTGGTAGCCCTTTTCCCCCAGCACTCTAAACACTGCTCTTCTTTACTGCCAGTTCTGGTAGTCACTGTGGCTTGATGGCGACACTGAGTATTTTAGAAAGGAAAGGATCAGGGTATCCCAGAACACAGTGAGACAGAGGACTCCAGCAAAGCTGCCTTCTGCTTTAAGACTACAGCAAACCCTTCCGGCCAATCAGTGAGGCAGTTGGAGAAGTTAATTCCAGCCCTTCCTCATCTTTGTTATGCATGTGTGTGAGCCTCCAGCCAGGCCAGGGACTGACATTCCAGGCCCGGAGGAATTCTCATCATTTCCCAGGGATCTGTTAGCTTCAGTTGGGTCCTCGAGCCAAGGCTCTGACAGCTTTATTAGCACCTATAATTCAATGTAAGCATCAACGTGTTGGGAAACACTTTGAGGCTATCTTTTAAAGTCAACTTAATTCCCTCTCAAATGCCTCTTTGTTTGCCAAAGTGCCAGCCAGAAGACTTCCAGGTAGGCAGGAGATGAGCTCCAGACAGGGGATCTGCGGGATGTGTCTGCCGGGCGCCCAAGTCACTTTGCTGGTAGCTGATGTCATTTCCAGTTAGTGGGCTCCTGGCAGAGGTGCCTGCAGATGCTCAGATGACATCACTGGGGACCAGTCTGTCACCAAGGGAGATAACAAATGGAGCCCAGCCCTAAGTCCCCACTGCCCCAGGAAGTCACAATTCATTTTGTGGCTTTGCTGTGAGCCTGGAGAGTAGACACTCTGTGTTCCCAACCTGGCCAAGCCCCAGTGAGCCAGTGCACACCCTTCTGCTGGCTGCTCTGCTTAAACAAAATGGAGAGGAACATGCTGAGCTCACCTAAAGGTGCTCAGTGACTATGTAATAACAGAACCTGGACAAGCCTGACGTAGCAGACTCTCCTGGCCATCTACTCAACATCTATTTACCCTTTCTTCTGAGTTGGTGGAACCCAATTTTGCTCACATGTGCACCCTCCTCTGGGAGAGACTAGCCCATCTCCATCCCTGAAGGGTGGATCCTCATGGGTCCAAGCCAATTATTCATTCATTCATCATTCTCTCATTTAACATTATTGAGCATCTATTTTGTGTTGGGTGTTACTCTAGGCACTGCAGATAAAGTCATGAAAAAAAAAATCAGTCCATGTCTTTGCCTTCATGTAACCTCAATTCTAGTTGGGGTGATAGAAAATAAACACGCAAATATAAATCATACAAATATACAATACCAACCCAAGGTTTTATGAACAAAGTAAAGCCAGATAAAGGGATAGAGAGAAACAGGCTTGCTGTTTTAGATAAGGGGACAGAGGGAGGTGATTGACCAGAGACATGAGTGAAGGGAGGGCAGAAGCCCTGTGAATCTCTGGGGGTAAAGTGTTCCACTCAGCAGGAACAGCAGGTGCAAAGGCCCTGGGATAAATCTGCATACTCAGACTAACTAGGAGGCCAATGTGGCTGGAGTGTTGTGAGAAGAGATTAGGTCATGGAAAGGACTTTAGATTTTGCTCTAAATGTGATGAGAAATTATTGGGGGCTCTTCACTAAGAGAGAGAATTGATCTGATTAACCTTTTCAGAGGATTACCACAGCAGACGTGTAGAAAGCCAGCTCAAGCAGGGCAAGAGGGAGGGTGGGAGACCACTGAGCATAGTGAGCCTGGGTGGTAGCCAAGGAGGGGGTGATAACTGGCTGCATTTGGGAACTATTTTGAAGGTAAAGCCAAAAGGTTTTGCTGATGGATTTGGTGTAGGGAGTGAAAGTTTGAGGCCCTCATAATAGTGTTATTAACTGAGATAAAGAATAAGAGAGGCGGCGCACTTTCGAGTGGGAACAGATCCAGAGCTTGGGCAGACAGGTAGGTGTTTGAGCTGCCTGCTAGACCCCCGGGGGCAGATGTTAGGCAGGCAGCAGCTGGATACAGGAGTGTGGCAATCAAGAAGGAGTTGGCCCTGGTTCCCTGACCAGTGTGTGGGTCAGGCTTCAGCATGGGGTGCAATTCTAGCCAATGAGACATGGCTGAAAGAGGCCTCTGGGCAAGGCTTCCTCATTTCTAGCGAGGAATGAAGGTTGTTCGGTTGACTGAATGCATGAATGAATCTCTAAGTTTCCATTCATCTCTGATGATCATTCAAAAAATTTCAGTGTACTGGAATTGGAGTTAGGAGACCTAGGTTCTTTCCCTGGTTCTTTTATGAACTAATTGTAGCCCTGGTCATGGGTATACCCTCTTTGAGCCTCAGTTTCTCCAAATTGGGCTGGATAGTCTCTGTGGGCCTGACTGGCCCCACCATGCACTCATCAAGTTGTAAGAGCATGTACTTTGAAACTGAAAGCTCTGGGCGAAATGGTGGCTTTTCCCTACTTGATATGTGACCTCCAGCACCACAGAGCCCTTCCCTGTCACTGTTTCCTCATCTCTGAAATGAAGATTTATGGTCCCGCCCAATATGAATTTCCATTAAGTCACAGCAGAGTTGCCTGGTTACTTGTGTTGATGGAAATAGTGAAAACCTCGAGGTGAGCAATGTTTAGAAGGAATCCAACTCCTCCGTGCGAGCGTACACATACGCACAACCTGGGAGGGTTCGCCAAGGCTTTCCATTCGGAGCCGCTGCACCCCGGCTCCTTCTGAGTCCTGCCTCTGCTCAGGATGGGCACCAGGCTCTTCCTGAGCTCAACTGAGATGTCCTGGGGGCTCTTGGCCTTTCTCAGCCTCTTATCCCCAGGAACTAAGAGTTATCCTAAGAACCCCAGAGCTTAGCCCTGCTGCAGCACTCCTGTGGTTCTGCCTCAAGGCTTGGGGATGCGTGAAAAGAGTTAAGATTCTAAAGCCCCTGGCCTGGGCCTGGTACATAGAGGCTGTGCGGTCTGTCTTGTGCTTTGGCCCCCAGACCCCACAGGCATTAACGGCAGAGTGTTAGGTGACCATTAATGACCACGTATAAGGCAGCTTTAGATCTCATCTTTTTAAGATGCTCAAGGGCAGTGATTCCTGGCTAATTCATTCATTCAAAAGGTCTAATAATAACTGCTCAGTTTTGAAAGTAAGTTAAAAATAAAATTTTAAAAACCTACTAGAAACCTTCCTCTGATGATAGTTAAGCCCACCTAGACTGACTAAAATTTCTTTGGTCTGAAATTATATCAATTCTGTGTTGTTAGTGTTGTCCGATCAGTACTATACATGAAGGCGGATTAATAGGGACTGGGCAAATAAGTATATTATGACTTAATCAGTGCTTTATATTTGAAGACTTGATCCTCCAAAACTCAGAGGGTGGGATTATGCAGGGAGGTCTTTGGTATCAGAAAGGTTGGGGGGCAGCAAGTCAAATGTTGAATGTTTTGACAGGGGCTGCTGATGACTGTATCCCTCCCTTTGATGTCTGGGCCCTAAGCACCTCTGAGCTGTGCCGGAGTGTCCCCAAGGCACAGATCCAAGGGAGAAAGGGGAAGAGACACTATGCTAACGGTGACTAATGTCATTTCCAGTTAACTGGCTCTTGGCAGATATGCTACAGATGTTCAAATGACCTCATTAGGGACCAGGATGTCAACAACAGGACAGATACAAACAGAGCCCTGCTTAAGATTCCTGCACATTCCATGGCTTAGGAATTCCCTTAACTCGTTTCCCAAGCTTTCCAAAGGGTGAGAATTTCAGGCCGTGGTATGTGGTACCACACAGAACTTTAGGGAGGATGGCGCTTCTGTTAGTGGAGATGGCTGGCGTGGCTGCAATAGCAAAGAACCCCCTAAAGCCCTCTCTCCCCCCTGACCCCACTTCACTTTGTGTGTTGCCTTCATCCTTTGCTGCATCAGATGGGATCCCTCCAGGCAACATGGACAGACTAAGTACAGCCTCCAGAGGTGTCTAGGCTTGCATTGAGCCAGGCTCTGACCCTAAAGGAAAGAGACAGCTGGCATCTCTCCGTCACCACGTATAAAATCCTGAGGAAGGACTTTGGCCCAGGTTGGATCAGGTGTTCATTTATTGCCACGGCCAGGGGCACAGGATACTGTGCATGGCCAGGCCTGGGTTCGTACATCTGCCCCACTACTAGGCTATGAGATCAGAAATGGGTCTCCCTTTGCTTCCTGTCTGCAGCCTCTCCCAGCCTGGGCTCTCCCTGGAAGGGACAATCATTCAACATTAGTTGAGCCATATATATTAGCAAACCTGGAGGATTTTTTCTGCTGGACCCACTCAGCACAAACCAGAAAGGAAAAACTCAACGTGTAGAGAAGGCTGATAGCAGAGGTGATTCATAAACCGACTAGTTTATGAATCGACTGATCAAAATTTTGTTACACTCGACAGCGGCAGCAATTCTGAGAGTGTCCTGGAGGTATTTCATCTAATAAACTCCTTCCAGAGCTAATAATAAAAAATTTCGTGCGTGGCAGTTTACAAAGCGTTTTTACGTCGTTTATTTTCACTTCGATACAATTCAACAAACGATAATGAGAGTCTTCCAGGGGCAGGCCCTGTGCTCCACGCAGACTGTGGTGTTAGAAGCGGGCAGGGTCCTCATCCTCCGAGAACTCTCAGCGTAGTTCTAAAGAGAGACTGAATAATTGAAGAGAGAATAATAGCTGATGCATTAATACCTAACCTTTGCTGTGTTTCAGGCACTAGGCTAAGTGCCCGATACATATTAACTCAATTAATCCTTACAGTAGTCCTTTGAGAGAGATACTATTATTAGCCATGGAAGTTGGGTAACTTATCCAGGGTCACCAGCCAGAGAGCAGCAGAGCCGGAAATCAGACCCATGGAGCTTGGCTCCCGAGTCTCTGCTCTTAGCCATCGCGCAGACCACTGGCCAATGGCAGTGTTAGGAGAGTGAAAATGCAAAGTGGATGGATCAAGAAGGCGCTGGCCTTTAACCCAGTCAGGAGGTCAGGAAAAGCCTTCTCAGCTGAAGCCTGCAGGATGAGCACATGTTAACATCACAAAAATAGGACCCTGAGAGCCCCACAGGGCACTGATCAGCCCTGTTTTACACTGATGGGAAAATCAAGCTGGGGGTGACTGTGAGACTTGTCGAAGGTCACACAGCAAGTAAGGGATGACTCAGGTCCTAGAGGCAGGTCTGGCAGGCTTGAGAATCCAGCGTCCTTCCCACCAGTCTGAGCACAGAGACCGGAGCGGTGGCTGATGTCAGCTGAGCTCACGTGTCTCCAGGGAACTCCAGGTATAACACCCCATGGCCTTCTCCCAGTTGCCTCAGTGTAAACAACCAGCAGGTTGACAGATGCACATCTTACAAAACACATCCTATAAAGAACTTAGAAACAAACTGCCCTGCTGGTAATTGCATTAAGGGACCATG
The DNA here is from genome assembly GCF_009834535.1 of Camelus ferus. Taxonomy (NCBI): domain Eukaryota; kingdom Metazoa; phylum Chordata; class Mammalia; order Artiodactyla; family Camelidae; genus Camelus; species Camelus ferus. The sequence continues at coordinate 47,527,731 of NC_045705.1, read as the reverse complement.
TTTGTTTACCTTAGAAGTTAAAACAGAATGACCTTGTCTTGAAAATTGTGAATTAACAATCAGAAGTTATTTGCTTATGTTTATATTTGGAATTAGATATTCACATGAGCAAAAGCAAAACAAGGAGGGGGGGTAGTTTACAATACTGGCTACTGATTAAGAGCCTTCAGAGAGGTGGATTATTATTCATTCAGCTGTAATGATTAACAGCTAAAAATCCACTCTTGCTGTTCTCCATGGCTGGGGAAGAATAGAAGCTTTTGTTTGCGGTTTCTTTTTTTTTTTTTTTCCTGAAATAAAAAGCTACATCTTTCTTTCCAGGGAATGCATTAGAATGAGGGGTTTCCACAGAGCTGGAAAAAAGCCAGGGTATTTTGGAGTCAAGGTCCCAGCCCCTCCTCCTCTCCGCTCCCCTTGCAGGGGAGGGTGAGGGTCACGCTCAGGCTGAGAGCTCCGCTGGGAGGGAAGGAGGACTGACTCCACCTGGAAGCACAGCTGACAGGCGCAGTGTAGGTGCAGGGAGGTGGCCAGAGCCGGGCAACAAATCACTACTGATAATAGCCGATCCTTAACCTGCACTGAGGACTCACTATGGCCAGACACTAGTCTGCGGGCTTCACATCCCTTAGCTCTTTTAATTAGGTTGATACAATTAGTACCATCATTTTGTAGGAAAGGAAACCAAGACACAAGGGTTCCCTTGCTCTGGACCATATTTCTAGAAAGTAGAGGAGTCGGAATTCAAGCAGGGTGACTCCAGCATCAGCACCTTTCACCGGGATGCCACAGCAAACTGGTCATCCTGAGATCACCCCCCTGCTGATGCAACTTTTGACACGCTCTTGGGGTCCTCCAGAGAGCACCTGTGTCATGAGCTCCGCTGGCCCTGAACTTGGTGCTCAGTAGTCAGTTTTGGTTTACAGCCATCTCCTTACAAACTGTCAGCTTAATTTTGGCCCCTGAGCTTCCTTCCCTGGGGAACGGGAATAAGCGGGGGAGGAGAGACAGAGAGAGAAAGAGGGACTGGCTAATTACTTTTGAAGAAGTCAGACAGCATTATAACCCGCCTCTCGCCCAAGTGATGAAAAAGCTATTGTTGGGGCGTTTGGGGCATCTTGGCACCAGAGAGGAAGAGAGAGATTTGCCTGAATCATTTCTCATTTTTTTATTTAGCCTTCACACTTTTCCTGGGGCCTCTAGGCAGCCTTCCAGCCCCCATCCCCAGGACTGACTCTGAGTTCCCGAGGTAAGTGATCTGTCCCTCCCAGCCTGGGGAAGGGGCGGGCGGAGGCCCGGACAGGCCGTGCTTGGCTCGGCCCCCTGACATTGTACACACTAATGCAATGTGAAGTAGCACGTCTAAATAGCCTGTCCAACTTTTTTGATGTTCTTGAACCCACAGATGGGATTCATTTCCACACTGTTCGCAAAACGTAAACGATACAAGGACATTAAAGAGCATTAAACTACTTGATGACATTTTGGTCACATTAATGAAAAGTGGCAGTTTTTAAACTACCAGAAATAAGGAGAAAGAAGGTGGGGGCAGGGAGGGGTGGGATGAAGAGGAAGAGAGACAAAGTAGGGAGGGGGAAGAAGGAATGGGAGAGCGATTGCATCCATCAAAAATGTAGAAGAAACGTGGCGGTCCCAGCTCTTATCAGCCCACTTGGGACTTCACTGAGCAGGACATAAGAGTCAGATATTTTTGATGACTGGATAGATCTACAGAACATCCCAGCACCTATATAGTGAGCAGTGCAGACATACTAATATATTAACATTTCCTTCCAGACTAACTACTGTGTCCAACACACTGCTGGGACACAAGAGAAAACAGGAGGAATGTCAAACTCACCTTCTCCAGGCAGCCTTCCCTGAGTGCCTCCCCAGGCTGGAGTAGGTGTCTCTTCTCTGGACCCCCAGAGACCCTAAGCTTACATTCATCGTAGCCTATATCAGCATGTCATTTCCTCACTGACTGACTTGCTGAGTCTAGACTAGACTGTGGGCGCCCTGAGGGCATAAAAACAAGGATTAGAGGACAAATTTGCTGGGGCTCAAATCCCAGCTGGCTCATGTGTTGGCTTTATGACCTGGAGAAAGTTAATCGACCTTCCTGAGCCTTAGCTATTTCATCTGTAAAATGGGTAAGAAGAAAACCTAGCTCACAGAGTTGTACTGATACCTAAATGATCAGTAAGAAATGAAGAATATATAGACCATGCCTGGTACTCATACACTCCACACATGTCGTAGATCAGCACCAGCCCCTTGTCCAGCTCCCCAAGTACTTGGCATTTAGAAGGTACTCAGTAAATACTGTTGAAGAAATGAGCCTCAACAGACTCACTTAGACAGAAAAAAATTCACTTATGGAGGGGACTTAAGGAATTGGGTATGGAGCCACAGAGAGTGAAAATGAGTGACAGAGACATTTGTAACTTATCAAGTCCTGGGCACCTTGTTTTAAAATGAAAAGCATTCAGTACCGTGCAGTCTCTCGGGAGCTTCTGGGGAGATGATGGCCTGCTCAGTCCTCCGACCCAGCATGGCTGGTGAGTTGGGGTGGGCAGCCCCCTCCCCCCAGCAGCCTCCGCCCTTCCCCCCCCACCCTCCGCCTTGGCAGGGCTTTCTCCTTCCAGCCCTGGTGGTTACATTAATTGCTAATGACAATGGCAACCTTCACTCTGTGTGGTTTCCTGCCCAGATTCTGGATCCTTTACAAGGCTCCCTTTTCTTTTTTTCCCAGATAGGAAATGCAACCCGAGACGTGTGAAGGAAAAAACAGTGTGCTTATTGTCATAGCCTCCACTCCTCGCCGGCTCCCAGGCCGGCTGTGTGTGCTCTGGGGTGTCTGCCCCGCCACGGGGAAGAATAAACCCAGACTCAAATCATAGGAAATTCATCAAATGTGCTTCTCAGAGCTCTGTCTTTCAAGGTCTGTTTCCCTGCCATATGATCTCTATAAACCAAATCACTGTTAGCCAGGGCACAGGACCAGAGGCGCCGCAGGCTCATGGATAATGAATGCCAAATGCATGTGACAATAGACTGATCAGGGAGCCGAATGAACATTTCTGAGTCGTGCTTTTATATACGTATACATGCATACATACATATGTACATACGTACACGCACCTCTGTGTGCGAGCGCGTGCGCACACACACGGGCACACACGTCAAGCACACAGCACATCTTTACAGAGGCCAACTGCGATCTTTGGTGCCAGACTCAGTTAACTCACCTCTGAATAATACTGTTAAATTATCACAACAAAGAAGAGTAAAACAAAAGAGAAAAAAGTAGCAGATCCCAGTTTAGCTGGAGACACTCAACAGGGAAGAATCTCAGATTTGACTTAGGAATTCAGAATGCCTTTTGCTTAGGGGCTAGCACGGTGGAGGGGAGGGGAGAGCTCAACTGAAAACTGAGAAACAAGGACTCATTCTGGGCACCAAAGGTAAATGGGAGCAATTGCCCTCCGTTGAATGAATTACCCCATGATCTTTCCCAATAATGGTTTTGACTCGTCCTGGCTCTGACCAAACCTGACACCGGATAACCAGTTACCCGTGTGGCAAGGTAAGAGAAGAGAACGTGGGACAGAAAGTAGCAAGCCACCAGCTAAAAGCCAAAAGGTAATTAATGTTATAGCCTTTTAGATTCTAGAAAATACTGCACTTAAAACTGCAAGTCAACGAAGCGGCTGTCGGCAACCGATAAATGCTTCCATATTCACAGGCATCAGCAATCTTCCCCTTACAAAAAAAGTAATAATACATACATATTAATGGATCACATTTTGTCCTTTGGGGAGCATAATTTTTAAAAGGGCCAAGACAGCAATAATAGTTCCTTTAAAAATTCTAAATGCTGTAATTGTTTTCTCTGAATTATGGTGCTAGGATTTAATTAGTGATGAATGTTCGGTATGGGGTTTGGACATTTTTGATGAATTCAGCCAAACAGAAAAGTCGTCTTGTCCTCGCTGCCCTCTCCCCCTCCGTCCCCCGCCCCCTTTCCCTCCCCAGGACCCTGAAGTGTGTGTGTGCATGAAATCGTGTCCACCTAGGAATTTCCTTTTCTGCAGTTAGGCTGTAGTTAAGAAGGAGATTGCTTTGAGCACAGTTCAAAGAGGAACATGAAACATGGTCAGTGAGGTCACACAATTCAGCACAAGTTTTGAGGTTCCCTAGTTATAAGGAGGGAAAATAACAAAATGCAAATGGGTAGAAATTGCTTCCTGGCAATATTCTTATCACTAGGAAGACGTTGCCCAGGTTTGGGGCCTGGGCTCTGGGGCTTAAGGGGCTCTTGGGGAATAGGACTAAAGGTGTGTGTTTTGGGAGGGTTCGGGGTGGGGGGGTTCTTCATTTATTCAATGAAGTACCATTAAGCAAAGCTTACTGGGTCCAGATTCTCTGAGCTGGGCACTGAGAACACAGCCCTGGCAATGGAGCACTTGCAGGGAAATAAACACAATCGCTTTGTTCTTCTCCAAACTATTGCTTTGTAAAAGCAGCTGGAGGGAAGCCCAGACCAGCGGCCATCCACAGAGGCTGACTCAACGTGGCCTCCACAGCAGGGCTCCTGGGGGCCGAGCCACCCCTCTCATCCACCTTCAGGACTTCTTTCATTTGAGACCTGGAGGCTGTTCCTGGGTTCCCAGTATCCTCTATTAACATGCAAATGCCCCTGGGAAAGGTCGCACCTTGAGGCCCCGTCAGCTAACCTCTTGCTCACCAGTTACTTCTTAGCAAGGATTAGCAGAAATAGAACACCGAAAAGGCTTGTGGGGTAGGGGGAAGGTTAGGGCTTGGGATGGGAGGTAAAGGACGGCTTCCTCCTGCAAAGATTTTCCTGGACAGCCAATTTGCTTTCATTCAACACAACCAATCAATATATTTATTTCAATAAAAGTTGATTTTTTTTTAACTGCAAGACTAAATGGAATCCATTTACATACCTTTCATCTCTACCTTGATTACGTAGTATCACCTGTTTCTAAATTTTGCCCAAATCATAGAAATGCTGCCTCCCAACATGGCAGACCACAGCAGTCAATGGCTTTGTCTTTTGTTCCCCCACTCACTCTGTCTCGTCTTGCTTCTCCCCATCGTCTCCCACGACTGACCTCCCTTCTAGCATTCTCACCTCCTAGCTCCAGCATAACCACCTTCCTCTTCCTCATCTTCCACCACTGCAGGCTTCTCAGTTCATCCAGCTGCTACAGAACTTTCATCATTCTTCTCAGTGAGGCCTTTAAAAGGCCATTCAAGAGGGTCATGGTTAAGAGCATAGGATCCTGGATTGGCCAGAGAGATCTGGGTTTGAATCCTGACTCTGCCACTTCTAGATACTGGAGGCAAGTGACATACTCTCTAATCATCAGTTTCTTCATTGTTCACCTTTTGAGAGGAATAAGTGAAACTTTATATTTAATATATACCATATAAATATTACATAGATATTTTGTATATATCTATATACATACATATATACACACACACACACATATGTATGGCCTAGCCTAGTGCCAGGCACACAAGTGCTCAATAAATATTTGCAATCATAATTGTTATAATATATCTTACATATTATATCTATAATATAATTCCATTTCTTTACGAAATCTTATAATCCAATTCCTAATGAAATGGGATTCCAAAATAATGTTCATGTAGTTTTTAAAAAATGCACCATAATATACATACCAGTGAGTGTCTGCCTCCAAAATTATTCCCTTAGGGAAGGGTTTACTTATAACATTGCTGCTATTGATTATAATCATTATTCATTCATTCAACAATTATTCCATGTGCCCCCACTATGTGCCAAGCAATGAGCTAAGTACTTAGGACCCAGAGGTAAGCTCACTTGATCCCTGGCTTCTAGGGGCTCATATCTAATTGGTCAAAGCAGAGTGAGCACTAGCAGGTGTCCATAAAGAGCTATAAGAAAACTCTCAGTAAAGAACAAACTGTCTGGGTTGGCTGGTGAAGACATCCAGTGGGGCATTCGAGCCGAGTACTAAAGGAGACTAATATTTGTTGTAATTTTACTAAGACTCTTCAAAGTGCCAGTCACTGAGCTAGAAGTTTTACCATTTTAATGTATTCCACATAACAATCATGCAAGATAAACGTAACTCTCATTTTGCGAGTGAGAACACTGAGTCACAAGGAGGTTAAGAGGTGCGTCTATAATCTTACAGCTGTACGTAATAACTGAGATTTCAATCCAGGTCAGTGGGGTTCCCAGGGACGTGATCTTCCTTGCAACCTAATGGGCTAATTCAAATGTCACTCAGTCCAGAAAAAGGGGAAAATGGTCTTGTTATTTACAGGTGCATCTTCAGTTTTTATTTTTTATCATGTACTATTTGATACAAACAAAATAACTTGCTATATATTTAAATTTATTGCATAGACATGTATGTTTATTTTGGAAAACATAGAAATACATACACACACAACATATTTAGTTTTAGGTGAATAGCTTGCTAGGTATTTTTACACGTGGAGGAAGAGGGCTTTATCTATACAGAAATATGAGCATATTTGGATACATACTTGTAACTTCCTTCTTCCACTTAGCAGCAGACCAAGAACACGTTTTGATGTCAGCAAATATACATTTACACCATCCTTAATAATCAAAGGATTAATTAATTAACACTGTTTTGTGTTCTTTGAGTGGAGAGACACTGTCATTTATTTAACCTGTTCTCTCTCTCTCCAGACAGCTGACTTAATTTCAATTTTTTTAATTATCATGAATAACATTGGGATGATCATCCTTTGCACAAATACCTTTGCATAAGATAAATTTCTGGAAGGGGAATGGCTGGGTTAAATGTTTAAGGCCTTTGATGTATTTTGTCACATTGTATTTCATCATGTGTAAATTTATACTTCCATTAACAATCTGTGAAAGTGGCCTGACTTTTTTATATTGCTATGTTCACCATTTTTTCTTACTGATTTTATAAGAGTTCTTTATATACTATGGCTATGAACCTTTTGACTTTCATATATTCTATGGTATATTCACTATATGGAAATATTTGTTTTATATTGTGTAATCTATAAATCTGTTTATGGTTTCTGCTGTTGATGCAATATTTAGGAAAGCCTTCCCTCATCATATCTTAAATTTTCCCTTAGATAGTTTGTGGCCTCAGTTTTTATATTTTACTTTTTTACTCTATCCAGAATTTAATGTGGTATATGATTGGAGGAAAGAATCCAAATTAATGTTACTAGGTACTATGTTTTGCCCAACCCTCTACATATGAAATACTACTTCTATTATATACTAAATAATAGTATGAAGGAGCTTTCTGTTATTTTCCACTGGTCCACTTGTTTATTTGCATTCACAGATCACATGGCTTTAATGACTACTGTTTAAGATCTGGCAGTGCTAGTCCTTTCTCACCATTTTTCTTTTTCCAAGATTTTTATATAGTCTTTTCTGGCTTTCTTCCTTTCGAAAGTGAGGATGTGGAGTGCAAGGTACCTTAAAGAATATGGCGGTAATATGCATTATAAGATGTACTGTGTTTTTTAAAAAAATCAGCGTCACAACTTCAAAGCCATGCTCAGTTCATTTCCATACTGAATGGTGTTATTCTGGTACTTAGAGTAAGGCAGGCCCATTCTATCACTAGATCTATAGTATCCTGTTTGCCAAGAGCCTTGGCAGGAGGTTCTGTTCATCCTGTCCAGATGAAAAGGCAATATAGCAGAGTGGTTGAGAGCACCAGATCCAGCTGTGTGACCTTGGCCAAGCTAGTTAACCTCTCTGAGCCTCCATGTCCACATTTGCAGTGGGCGGGGGATGGACAATACACTACCTCATAACATATGCGCTACATCTGGAAAGCACTTACAAGAGTGCCTGGCGCAGAAAAAATATTACTTGAACGTTAACGAGTATTGGCATGTCCCAATGGTCTTGTCATTCCAGGGGTTTGCTGATTTGTCTTGACTTGGAAGAGGGAGATTGAAAGGAAGACATTAAATTAGGAAACATGAGTGAAGTAAAATAAGATTTCACAAGCCTTCGCAAATGTTTATAGGGATGAGTAGTTGTCATTAAGTTGTTATTCCTCACGGCGTCCAGGGCACTGCCATTTAAAGCAAGCTGTGCTCAGACGTGGTGGGGACAGACTGTCAGAGGACAGTTTGCCACATGACGACCCTGAACAAGCCAGGTCATCTGAACCCACTGCAGATTTTACTCAAGACCCTCCTCTTGGCCTTTGTCTGTCCTGTCAGCTCAGACTTGCCCTCGCCCTCAGGCTCCCCTCCCACCTCTGCTCAGAGCAGGTGTCTTCTGTCGCCTGCCCAGAATCCGAGCACCGGTGCGTCTGAGCCCTGCAGTCAGACAGCCCTCGGTGAAGACCCCAGCTCTGCCACAGACCACTTCAGTAGTAAAACTGGCATTTTCTTCATTTGAAAAATGGAGACATTATGCCCTCTCTGCCAGGTTCCCAGGGGGTTAGGTGAGACTAACACACACAAAAGCATTTCGTGCAGTGGTAGGCATAGAGTCAGTGCTCAATAAATATGACTGTACAAATAGGGAATGCTTGATTCTAAGTCACAGAAAACTCAGTTCAAACTGGCTTAAACAATAAAGGAAAATTATTGTTTTATATAACTGGAGATTCAAGAAAAAGCTGGACTTCAGGAATAGTTTGCTTCCATGGCCTAACCACGCCAGCAAGAATTTGTTCCTTGGTTCGCTTGTTTCCTCTCGTCACCCTGCCCTTCGTAGATTCAGCTTCGCCCTAAGCCTGTCTCCCTCTCACGGTCCCCACAACAGCTGCAAGTGTTCAGAGGGAATGAAAAAGGACCACCTAGACATTCCTCCAGATGCATGAGGAAGAACTCTCCTAGGAATCCCCAGCAAATTCCTCTAACTGACAGCTCAATAGCCAGAACGGGCTCACGGGCCTGACCCAGCACCAGCCACTGTGGTGGGAAGATGGGACTGTGCACCCGAGCTTAGGTCTGGACCACAGCCCCAGGTAGAGAGTCACCTCTGTTGCCAGGTCAAGAACCATGGAGAGGCAGGAAGATGGAAAGTGGACCAACAATCAGAGAGAAGGAGTGGGTACTGGGGGGATACTTACAGTGCCCAGCCATCGTTCTGCCAGTCCCCGGTAGGACACAGGTGAATGGATAGACACGTCTCCATTGAAACCTGAGGCCTCAAACTTCGCACTGAGTTCTGGGTCAACGAGGGAAGGGATGCTCAACCCACCATGTGGAGACTGAAAACATCCTTTGTAAACAAGAGCAGGGAACTGGTATTAACAGATACACACTACTACATATAAAATAAACAAGGACCTACTATATAGCACAGGGAACTATATTAAATGTCTTGTAATAACCTATAATGGAAAAGAATCTGAAAAGAATATATATATACACATATATATATATAATATATAAAACTGAACCACTTCACTATATACCTGAAACATTGTAAATCAACTATACTTCAACAAAAACATTTAAAAATCTTAAAATTTTCTTTAAAAATTTCAATTTTAAAAAATGAATAAAAGAGCAAGTAAAATGGTAATAATGATCATATGCATAGTTTTTTTTTAAGTTAAAATTTAAAAAGCCTTTGCAAAAGGAACCCTCTTGCTCCATACCACGTGAGAAGTCATTATCTGGATGTGTGCTGTGGGCATAGGCATAATTGCTGTTTTTCTTTTCAACTCCTTTCATCTCTGGGACTTTTGTCTTTAGGTGGCTCCCTTTCTCTCTGCTTCTCTCTCCTCTTCCCTTTATTCCTCTGTTTAAATCTTATTGGCCTCAAGCACCTGGGAAGAAGTCTGGCAGTGGAGGGCCAGTGGGCCCAGGGCCTGAGGGAGCCCGCCTTCCTTCCCAGCCCATCCATGCTGCTCGGGGAAGCTTGGTCCCCTGAAAGGTTCAATGGCCCAAGTGGGCCCTTCACGCCTCTGGGTTGCTAAGCGACAAACACTTCAAGTTTGGAAATCTTTCTCCACACCGGATATATTATCCTGGCAAATTGGACTTTCAGATCTGGCAGCAATGGAAAGAGTAACTTTTTTTAAAAATAGAGACAATTTAGATGATTTCAAAGACATCTGGTCTCTTTTTCCAGCGCTGTATGACTCTTCTCCTTCACTGAGCTCACTGGATCCAAACACTTCACGGCTACAAAAGCACAAGGTCCCTGAAGAAAGAAGTCTTCCAGTTGTGAAAGCAGACTCACAGAAGGTGCTGCGGGTTGGAAAGGCCTAGAACCGACTAGGGCCCCGGCCCCACGGCTGTTTCCCTCTATCTGAGCCTTATTTTAACCTGGTTTCCTCCAAGTTCTCTTTTCTCTCTGAGCCTCTCTGCTACACACTCCCTTCCTGCCATCCGTCTTGCCCTCCGTCCTCTCTCTCTCCCCCTTTTCCTCATTCCCACCTTTGTCTCTGTAAACTTCCATCCAGTGTCCCCGCTTTTCCCCAATCCTTCTTTCCCCCAAGTTGAGACAACACAAGGACAAGATGAAGGAGAATGGCTCACGGCCAGGATTCTTGGTCTTCTTGCTATCTCGTCGGTGGGGCTTAGAGTTGTTCACGCCTCTTTCCTTCCTAAATGAGAGTTGGGGTAATCGCAGGGCAGAATCTCCCTCCCCTAGGTCTTTTTAAAAAATTTTTCAAGACAAACCCAAACACTAAATACCTTCTCCACCTGCTTGCTAATATCTAGAATTCCTCCAACGGAGAACATCACATTCCACAAAGACTAAGTTTCAAACCTAAATAATAAACAACTCACATCTGGGCAGCTCTTAACAGTTTTCCAAACATGTCCAGCTGTTTTCAACCAGTTCCCTCATCTGACCCTCAGAATAATCTGGAGATGATGGCGGCATTCTTATACTATCGTCTGCATTTCAAAATGAGGAAACTGAGGTTCAGAGATATGAAGTATCTTTCCAAAGGTTGCTCTAACCCAGATCTGTCTGAGTCTAACATCCACGTTCTTCACACCCTACTCAGCTTCTCTGAGAGAGAACCAAGCGGCCTGGTGCTAGGCGGACACGTTTCCCTAATTTCTTTAGTCCCAAGGTGGCTCCCAATTCCCATCTCTCTGAGATCTTTGAGATCTTTGTAGTTATTCCTGTCGCCACCTGTCAGTAGGGTATGCGGCCACCAGATGGCAGATGAGGCTCGGGTTTCATGGTAAACTCCAGATTTTTACCTTCACTATTGGAGCCAAGGGTTTTTCTACATTTTATCACTTTATAATCAAAGCTATAGTTCACTGAAAAAAATAGCTAAACATAGTAGTATCCTCATCTATATAAACTATACAAAGAAGAGACATATTTAGAAGAATAAATACACAGGTTGGTTGTATGCCTATTAAAATGGTTTTTGACTATTGACAAGCACAACTTGGTTTACTTCTGCCTACAGAGTCACAACCTACTTCAAGTTTCCAAGATGTTGGCCAAAGCACTCTAGGGTTACTGTCTTCCATCCTGGCCGTTCAAGTCCCCAAACACTAGCCCACAGGAGAGGCCAGAATGCTTCTCCAACTGAAAAGGACATCAGAATCACCGGGAGGGCTTGTTAAAGCACATGTTTCCTGGTCTCAATTCCTGAGTTTTTCATTCAGAATGGGGGCCTAAGAATCCGTATTTCTAACAAATTCCTGGGTGATGATGCCACTGGCTTGGGGACCACATTTTGAAAACCCCTAGACCAAAGCAAGCGACCCTGTCTGGCTCTTGGAGGTGCCCTCTTTTCTCACCAGCAGTGTGGAGGTGGAGTTTGCCCTCCATGGCCTCCCAGCCACAGTCTGGGGTCCTACTGTGAATGATTAACCAGCAGCCTTAAATACGGTGGCTGGCACCGAACCAGCACAGCTCTGTGTCACCTTCAATACATAGTTCTGCTGCTCAGTGCTACCTTCTGATTAGACATTCTCTGCTATCAATGCCTATCAGCACTTTGTATACCATTCATCCTAGCCATAGAAAATGCCAGCATTTATTAAAGCTGTCATCACTCAGGGCATTGTTGCTTTCATTATCTGATCTAATCCTCACCATGATTCTGTGAGGCAGATTGTCAGCCCCCTTGTACAGATTACAAAACCAGTAAGTTGCAGAGGACCTGCACCAGGACCAAACACCAGTTTGTCCGTATCTTTCAGCCACTGTATATACTGTTCCTAAGTTTTCAGTTTGGATACTACAGATTGGATTCCTTGCTCCCTCAGGTCAGTTTCTTCGGGCTCCTGTAGTGTAGTCCTAGCATTTTCCCCACTGGTCCACATCCCAGCACCCCCGCTGGGATCCATGCATCCCAAAAAGGATGACCCATGAAGTCTTTGATCTAAATCTCTGCCTCAGTTCACTACGCTGGATGGGGAAACAGTGAGAAATGGAGGCCCTGAGGCTCCTCTAGAGTCTTAAGCAACAAACCTAGATTCAAATGCATTCCCCAGATGCTACTTTCTAAGGCAGGGAAACAGAAATCAGACACTTTATAATGAGCTTCTACAAATGTTGTGTTGGTGAGTTGAAACAGCATCATAAAAATTCCTCTCTTATTTATGAAAGAACTATGCAGATGCATTATGAAAGAAGGAAAGAAAGAAAGTGAGGCAGGAGAGGGAAGGGAGAAAGGAGGAAAAAGGGAGGAAAGAAAGAAGGAAGGAAGGAGACAAAGAACCAACATAGGAGAAAAAATAGCAAAGAAACAAAAGGAAATTCTTCACTATTCTTTCATGTCACAGAACATCTTAATAAGAATATAAATTCAGGAACCGAAGGGCTGAAAGACAAGATAATGAGACTAAAAACAAGAAGGGAGATTGAGGATCTAAGGAAACAAATTGAGCACCCAAACCACATCATTAGGAGCTAACACAAAAGTTAGAGCAAGGAACAGGTATATTCCACTGCAAATAAATTATTTCTATGGAGGAGACTTTGAGATAGATAATCATGGCAAATACAGATTAAAACAAAGATATTTGCAACAAGTACGGTGAAGCTGATAGATTTTTTTAAAAACTAATAAATAAAAAATAAGAAATGTCCAACCCAAAGGTAACATTTTAAAAAATAATCTAAATCAAGAAAAAAAATTGAACATGCAAATTGAAAGACATACCATGTTCCTGGAAAATTTAATGCTAACAGCTGGAGCTAGATGTGCGCTAGTTAAACAAGGACACTTGGAACACTCAGTCAGGAAAAGCAAACCATTCATTACAAGGGGTTAAAATCCGGCTCGCCTCAGCCTTCTCCACAGCAACACTTAATGCCGAAAGACCATGTTCACAACATCCTAAGAGAAAGAAAGTGCACCCCAGGATGCTGTAGCCACACAAGAATGTTGTTAAATATAAAAGCCACAGCCTTTCTCAAACCTGAGAAACCCAGGAATATAGCACCCAAGAGTCCTTCTTGAACAAAACTCTGTGACAACGACATTCTGCCAATTAGGAAATAAAGAAGGAAAAAAAGAGAGCTCAGGAATTGAAACCCCAGGGAAAGCGCACTAGTGGGAGGCAGTAAGTCCATTTACTGTGTATGTTAATGTGAAGCAGTATCTCTCAAGGAAGCAAGTGCCCCAACTGCCTTGTTTACTCTGGCAGGATGCGCCACAGACACCAAAAGTTCAGAAGAGCTAGGGTCACACCCCAGCACACCGCATCCCTGCCCCTGGTGTACTTGTTGCCCTTATTCTGTAGCACACACCAGTTTCTAACACCCCATCCGTGTGTTTCCTCTCTTGTTGTCTGTTATCTGCCCCCGCCCCACCCCATAGAAGGTCAGTCAGTCGTTGGGACTGGGATTGAACAGCATGAAATAAGGGAACTATTCTAGTGACAGAGTCGAGAGTCAGAGCTACAAGTCTGGACAACATAAAACTAATCATCTGGCGAACAACATGCAGATTGTGCGGGGCGGGGAGCTGGAAGACACGTGGGAGGACTAATGTCCTAATCTTTCCCAGCCCAGACACGATTGATCCTAAAATTGAAACTTGTTTAAAAAAAAAAAAGAAAAAAAACGATGGCTGCCCCCTCCTGAAGTATTCCATAATCACTTTGATCAACCTAAAGGGTTTCTCACGAAATACTGTCCTACAGTGACGGAGCACGTACTCAGTACTCTGTAGTTTGACTCTGGCGTGTGTTCTGCAGAATTCCAGGAAGGTTGAAGGTAGTACTTCAGATTTTAAAACTGTGTTTAGAATTATCTCATTTCTATTAAAGTGAGTTTGAATATCTATTTTTCTATGTATATATATACAAATACAAAGATAACAGTGATGGCGTTTATTTATTCTCAGTAAGGGTTATTTCTGAGCAGTGCTATGTGGGGTTATCTTACTATACTTAATCTTTAAACTTTTCTCTATTATATTATTTATAATAAGCTTGTATCATTTTTAAATGTCTATTTACTTGGAGGGTAATTAGTTTTGGTGGGGTTTTTTTTGTTTTTTTGTTTTTAAATGGAGATACTGGAGATTGAACCCAGGACCTCCTGCATGCTAAGCACACACTCTACCACTGATCTAACCCTCCCATCTGTCTTTTTCCAATACAGTTGAATGGTTTGCCTTTGTTCTATTTTAAAAAAGGAAAAGACTAGAAGCATCTATGTCATATAGAAATAGTTACAGAGACAGATATACACACAGATACAGATGCAGATACAGATATATACAGAGGTGTTTAGCAACCATAGTGGAAATAACAGAACTTGAGACTGAACTTTCAGCTGACTTGCATTTTTTTCTGTCTACCAGAATGCCCGCTTGCTGATGGAAGGAAGGAACTAGCACCGACCGGAAAACCCACTGGGTGCTTCTCCACAAACATTTGGTTAAGAATGGAGTAGGGATAATCTCACTATTTCAGATGAGAAATTTGAGGCTCAGAGACAGGCTGCGATTTGTCTGATTTGGTACAAGTGGGAAGGATAGTAACAATCATCATAACTGTGCGCCGAGTGCTCACCGAGTCGGGCTCCATGCTAGGCACATCTATGAGGAATCCCCTCTAAATTTCACAACAGCCTAGGATGCCTGCAATTCTTACTCTTATTTTTAAGATGTAGTTCAGTGAGAACTGTATGGCCAAATGTCACACAGCTAGAAAGTGACAGCACCGGGAGCTCAGGCCTGTCCCATGCCCAAGCCCTGGCCGGTTCCTCTACCCTGTGCCCTCTCTAGGCTGGAAGAGGAATGGCCTGTGCTGGTCACCCACAGGGGCTGTGTCCGGCGGCCCTAACTCCATCCAGGTCTCCCAGTGATTACAAGTCAGCTGCTTATGCAGCTCCCAGAGGGGCCTCTGCCACCGACCAAAGTCATGAGTCCCCTGTCGCCGCCTGGGTGTCCCTGCTGAGCTGAACAGGCATATGGCAGCTCTGGTGATTCCTGAGATGGCTTCAGGGCCAGCCGAGGAGCTCACGCAGGTATTTCTTGGGCAGCTCTGACATAATGAACGCTCAGCCAGGAGAGGCCCGAGGGGTGGTCAGTGGGGGTGCAGACAACGGATCCTTTAGAGACGTGTCAAGACATCTGGATTCCAACCCCTCTTCTACCATGCCTTTGTGGCGTGCCCCTGGGAAGTCCCTTGGTGTCTCTGCACCTCATTTTCCCCACCAGTAACACGAAAGTGTTTTACTACTGGACAACTTCGAAAGTTCCTAGTTCAAAACTTCTATGATTCAGTCAGAGAATGAGGTTGTTTTGTTGCTAGTGTCTGGGTGGTTGGGGGGCAGGCTTCTCTTTGAGAAGGTAAGATGGTGGCCAGGGAGCCAAGCCAGCAAGGAGTAGGAGGGCCTGGATTATCTCCAGATGGGAAAGGAGTGACTTCAGGAGGACTGGGCTTCGAGGATGTGGGAAGGGGTCTCTGTCGCAGGCCTTTGCTTTCTCCCACAGGTGGGTCTTGGCAGCTGGACCACAGGCCTTTATGAGATTATCTGCTAATCATGGCCTGGGCATGAGCCCCTGAGAGGTGTCACGTGCAGAATGAGATGCTTTTTTATGACGCAGTAAAAGAGAGGAAATCGCCTTGGCCTCTTGCCTCATCTTGCGCTCTGTAAGGAAGCAGGCGAGCCGAGTCCAGCCTCTCGTTGGCGAGGGCTCTGCGAGCTCAGGGTTTCCACCCAAGGGCTGCCGTTTCATTAGAAGGCTGCAGGCAGGAGCTGGAGGGGGCAGGAGAGACAGGCCCCCTCTCCAGACATTTAGGAGAGGCCAGGGATTGGTAAAACCCATAGACACTAAAAGTTTAGAAGAGCTAGGGTCACACACGCTGCATTAGCGACGGTCTATACTCACCACGGGAGAGTAAATCACTGGCCCCACTGGGGAAAGGAGTTTCTCTCCAACTGCTATGACTGGAAGCAATCTAGTAGATTTTTTTCTGAAAAGAAGACCATATCCAGAACCACAGCTCTTCCTGCTGACCACTCCCACTCACTGGCAGGATGTCTAGTGATGATTTTCACCCCAAAGACAGAACGGTGGATTCAACTACCATTTACTGATTGCCAGCTCTGGGCCAGGAGCTGTGCTGAGCTCGTACACTTTCAAACGGGTCAAGGCAATGACAACACTGACCTGATAGCTTTCCATGTGTCAACATATTTAATCCTCATAACAATGCCGATTCAATCCAACACAGTATGAAGTTGATGTTATTATCAATCCTCATTTTACGGATGAGAGCATTGATTCCCAAAGATGTTAAGTAACATGCCCAAGGTCTCACTGCTAGTAAGTTGCAGAGCCAGGATTAGTCCTGCGTGTGTGCTTTAACGCATCCCAAAGCTGCTTCTCATAACTTACCATTGTAAGTATAGTCTTCAGGTTCTCCTCCCTTCAAGGACCATCTTTAATCTTAATGCGTATGAGGAAACCATTCTCTCTTTCCCCCAAAGTATTAGGAAGAAATCTTTTGCCCTTTGCTTCACCCTCTCCTAGGCTCCTTCCTGGGACAGGCAGTGTGTCTGTTGGGTGAGCTGGCGGGAATGTGACTTCCCTGGGTCCATCCATTTGTAACAGGAGGAGGTGATGGGTGGCTTCACTGGTTAGGGCTGTTGAATCCTCCTGTTGTCAGATGAGGGCGCTGTGATCTTCCATGCAGGCAGCTCAGGGTGTCTGGCAGACCCAGTTTTCCTTCAGACAGCTGACAGCTAGACTAAAGTGCAGAAGAGGACTCTCGTTCTGGTGCCAGGTGCCTCGTCAGCAGGACTGCTGACACTGCACTTTGACCCTTTTGTCTATTTCTCAGAACCCAGAGCAGGGAGGAGATACCCAATTGGCTCTGCAAAACAGAAACAACTCCCAACTCCAGAGTCCAAGCGCCTTTCCTGGGGGACTCCAGGAAGCCTGCCCTTCCAGCGGGCTTCCAAGCCCAAGGATTCCTGCAGGGCCTCCGGTGGGGGTGAGAGTCACCGCAGCCGTTCCTCCTCTCCCCCTTCATGCTGCTAACAGCCACCTTCTCCCTGGAACTCTTTGCCCTAAGTATAAACTTTGGCTCTGATGTAATTTTCCAACACTTAGTAAGACCAGGAAGGACTAAACAATTAGCATCATGTTGGCGAGGATTTGAGAATAATCTGAAGGAAAAACATGAAAAGAGGAAAAAACACCTGAACTGAACACAGGGCATCACGGCCCCTGAAGACCACCAGACGTGGCCTCCATGAGACGGCCCTCTGACCTCCCTTCTTTAGGCTACCCCTTCCCCACCTGCCACCATGTTGCAGGGATTCCCCCTACCACGGAGTGCCTTTGCCCATGAGCGTCTATCCTCTCAGAACTTCCTGGACTAATGAAGAGTGGACAAAAAGTGCCTCACCTCTAGTCTCCTCACCAGTCCTGCCATCATTATCCACGTCATCTTCTAGGGCGCTGCTCCGTCTGGGCTCTTCAACTTTCTCCCTGGACCAGTAAGAAGGAGAAACCAATAAACAAAGAAATGAAACAAACCATTTCTCCAAAGCCAGCCAGCTCCCATGTTGGCACCCATCCAGCAAATCATCCATAGAGAAGCAGTCCCCGTACAAGGCGGCTTCTCTTATTTTCTCAACCTCACCATTTGGGAACAGGAGCTGGGTGTCCCCTTTACATGACCCAAAACTCCATTGAAAGGTTTATCCAAGACCTAAAGCACAGGCTCTCTGCAAAAATGACTCTATCCCCCAGGAGCTGCAGGGAAGATAGCGGTAGACATCACCAAAGGAGTTGGTTCCTCCTGCACAGGGTCCAGGGCAACTACAGAGGGCCTCCATGGCGTTACCGCCTTCCTTATTTTGCAGCTGAGGAATCTGAGGTTCAGAGAATTTAAACAACTTATCTATGGTATCTTCACCAGTAACTGTTAAAGTAACCAACAGACATGAAATCAGACAGAGTTCTTGACACCACACTCTGCTTAGGAGCAACAAGTCACAACTCCTGGGCCTCACAAGAGCTGGATGAAGCCCGTCCCGCACCCCCGCCTCCCTGCAGCATCCTCACACGCACAGGGAGGGGTGGAGGAGGTAAGGTGGTGCCTGCGGGCTGCCTGATGGGGCAGCCTCTGGGACTCTTGTTTTGTGACCGCAGGGAATGTCCACCTCACTCCCTGAGAAGAGCCCTTCCAGACCCAGAATTCCATGGCTTACAATTGGTTTTCTGTCTCAGGTGAACTCGGTCTGACCCTTGATGTTGAAGTCAAAGGTCCTAGGAACCCTAGTCAGTCATTTTGAAGCCATGGGTTACATCTTTACCAAGAGAAGTCTCAGATGCAACTGCTGCCTGAGATTCCTATCATGCTAATGCTTTTGTTCAAAATTCAATCTTTTTCCTGGACAAGGGGTGGGGGAAGATGGCAAGACACAGAGTTAGATTTTTGAGAGGAAGAATCTAGACTTTCTGAAAGAAAAGCTTTCAGGCAGCATAGGAAAGGTGGGGAAATGGCACATGTACTTAAGCCCAGCAAGGTGCATTTCTTCTTGCAATGGTTATGTCACCAAGGACTCCCACCTACACTTGTCCTGGCCTCTATACCCAGTCTCCTCCCAGCCCATGATCCACACCTTTTCTCCAACCATGGTAAACTCCCTTTCAAGTTTTGTTTTGTTTTTTTTTTCCTGATCACTTTTCTCATTGTCTGAAATACCCTTCCTTCTTCTCTTCCACTGGTTAATTCTTGTTTGTCTTCCAAAGGTCAGGTAGGCTCAGGGATCAACTCCTCCAGGAAGTCTTCCCTGATCTGTCCTTTCGTCTGGGCTCTCCTAGCATTCTGTGCACGTGCCTGCTTCCTTCACCGCATGCACTGCCATTCTGTCTACATTGGCACATGCATAAGAATCTTAGGATGCACTGTGATAGCATGAAATTTAGCATCACACATGTCTAAGCCAAGTCAATCAGAGAGGATATTTTTTTAATATCATAAGCCCCAGTATTATAATAATGGCTCCAGTCTCCTTCCAATTTTATTCCTCCCATCACCATAATGACCTACCTCTAAGGGGAAAAGGAAACAGACATTATCATGTCCATTAATCCTATACCTTCCTTTAAAATTCTACACAGGGTGGTATGCTCATCACCCCATGCATCAAACATCCTGAATTACCCCAAATGTATAAATATTTCACAACTGCAGTGGCCCAGCTCTGGCCAATCAGAACTGATGCTAGCCTATCAGGAAAGCTCCTGGGGCCCCAGGTGTGCCAGATAGTCCCTGTTTCCTGCTGACTCATGGGGAGGTGCAGGTCCAAGAGGAGGCAAAGGTATCGAGTTTGGGAGGTAGATGAGTGTTTCCTAACTAGGATGGAAACATTTCAATATTTTAACCACAGTTCACCAGAAATGACAGCCTTGCAGATGTTATAGACCAGAAAGGCATCTGGATACTCATCTGATCTCACTATTATTCATGAGGGCTCCAGCCGATCCCAAGCTAAGAGACAGAATATATGACATTTCCAAACTGTCTCACATTTTGCCTTGAGGAGATAATGTCAGAGAGGTTGTGGGAGAAGGTCCAAATTCTCAGCGTTCCCTCCATTTTTATTTGCCTGTTAGACTTTCTGCTTTTTGAGATAGGCTGCTCTAGCTTCAAGTCTCTGTAAACTAATCTAGTTTATACCCCTCAAGAACATTCAGGGTCCAGGCAAAGGATAATGGCTACAGCATGCTCTCTTTTCCTAGAAGAAAGGATTTTTCAATTCTCAAGATAACTCCCTGATAGTACCATTGCCACTGATAGTAATTGTGTGTTTTTAAAATATCCATTCTTTTCAGTTATTTTTTAATTAAACAAATAATGCATGTACACATTCTTATTGTAAGAGTGAAGACGATATAGACACAGCGAAAGCCCCCTTTAGCCATTCTTCCTCCCCTCTAACTCCCTGCAGTGGTAACCACTGTCATCACTTTGGTCTGTGTCCTTTTGTTCTCTCAGTATGTGTCTCCATACACATGTGTGCATATAGAAAAATCATGGTTTTGTTTTGTTGTGTGCTTTTGTTTTATTTTTACATGTCATTACATGAATTATTCTGCAGTTGGCTTTCTTTACTTAAAAATATTTGAAGATCTTTCCATCTACCTCATTCTTTTTCTCTCTAGCTTAAATTCCATAGATGGGAGGTCTCATCATTTACTTAACAATCCTTACAAATGGGCATGGCTGTGGTTTCCAACTTTTTCCCTATCACAGACACTTTTAATGAGCATCCTTGTACATGCATCTTTGTGTACCTGCATTTTTCAGCAGTAGCTTCTTAAATGTGTGCCCTTTCTGGGTAAAAAGTTACCTGTAATTTTTTGCTCATTATCAATTTGCTCTCCTTTCAGTATTGTTTGACAATACCTGTTTCCCAAAACTCTGGCCAAAACTAGATGTCATCAGTATTTCTTTTTCCCCAATATGATGGATAAAATACGATTTCTCTTTATTGTTTTTATTTCCAACTTCCTCATTATTAGTGAAACTGAGCATCTTTTCACAAGTCTATAGAGAGTTCGCTGTCTATGGATTGCCCATGGGCACTCTCTGGTCAGCAGACCTTAAATGGCCCCCAATAGCCCTCACCTCTTGGTATTCATGCCCTTGTGTAATCCTCTTCCTTTGAGGATGGGTTGGCTTGCTTCTAATGAATAGAATAGGGCAAAGATGGTAGTTTGTCACTTCCAAGGTTATGTTACAAAAGACTGTGACTTTCATCTTGTTATCACACTTTCTCTCTTGCTGGCTTTTCTTCAGTCTGAAGCAAGCTGCCATGTTTCAAGCTGTCCTGTGGAGAAGCCCACATGGTGAGGAACTGAGAGTGGCTTCCAGCCAACAGCCAGAGAGGAATTGGGTCTCTCAATCTGACAACCTGAGAGGAACAGAATCCTATCAACAGTCATGAGCTTGGAAGCGAGTCCTTCCCCAGTCAAGCTTGAGTTGATTACAGCCCCAGCCAACACCTTGAGTGCAGTTTTGCAAAGAGACTCCAAGCAAGAAGACCCAACTAAGCCATGCCTGGATTCCAGACCTATACAAACTGTGAGATCATAAATGTCTCAAGTCACTACATACGAGGGCAAGTTGTTACGTAGCAATAGATAACTAATATGTATCCTTTGTCCATTGTTCTGCTTTTTGTATGTAGGCATTCTGTACAACACAGCTGAAGATCTTTTGCATGTTACATAGGTTGCAAATATTTTCTGCCAATCTTTTGCTTACCATCAACTTTATGTTGTGTCTTTTATACTGAACTTTTAATTTTTGATGTCTTTAAGTGTATCAATCTTTTCTTCTATGGCTTTTAAATTTGGGCTCTTGCTCATAAAGATGCTTGCTACCCCAGAGTTGTAAACACGTAATTACTTGTTTACATCTTTCTTCCAACCTCCACTTAAGTTCCATGAGGGCAGCTGCTCTGAGTCTTGCTCATCTCTGGATTCACAGCCTGAGCCCAATGCCTCACAGGGAGCTGGCATTCACTCAGGAAGACTTTACAAGTCTGCATTCCTCCCTGTCAATAAAGTCTCCCCAGTGTCTAATCTCCATTCCCAGCCTGAGTGTGTATATATCTTCACTTGCTCTTTGCTCAGACAGAGAACAGACGCCCTTCCAGCTCCTCCCATAGCTTTCTCCCAGTGCCCCCATCAAGCACTTCAATGCACATACTCCTCTGTAACTACACAGTCTTGGCACTTAAATATTGCTGGTGTGCTAAAAGGAAAAAAAAAGGGGGAATAAAATAATATGAAGATTTCACTTAAAGCACTGGTAAAGATTCATTGCCCAGAAATGGAAAACTGGACAGTCCAAATTAAATTGGCAGGAGCCACAACCTGAGGAAAGGCTGTCTGAGAGGCAAACACAATCCCCAAGTCCTACCCCCACCCCAGACACTACCATGAAGTCAGAGGCTAATAGGAGTAATGGCAGGAGTAGTGGCAGGAGTAGAGAATTCCAAGGGAAAGGAGCCAGTCCAGCAGTGGACTTTGAACACATAGCGCAAGAAAACAAATTGAGACCCAGAGGGACGAAAAACTGCACCAGGCACCTGGGATGTAATTTAATACAGGAAGGGGTGACTTAAGATCATACACTTTACCCTGCCATCAGGTACATCCCTGAAAGCTGCGTCCCAGAGAGGGGAAGTGCGTTGTCTGTGAGAGTTGGAGAGGGATTAGAGCCCAGGTTCCAGTTCACTGCTCAGGGCTCCTTCTGCACAACTGGAGGGAGGAAGTCCAAGAAGGAGACCTGGCTCCGTGCAGAAGGATGAATATCTTTCTCACTCTACATTTATAGAAGTATGGAGGGAGACATTCCCATTCCTGGGAATTTGGGAGGTGAACCATGCTGGCAGCCAGCATTTACTCCCCAGACCTTCCTGGGAGAAACTGGTTGTTGAAATCTTTGTAGCTGGTAAGTTCACTCAGGCTGTTTGGACCCTCAGTCTGCGCTCCCCATGGTCAGAGGTTTGCTCTGGCCAAGGAGCCTCTGGGCCCAGCCAACCAGGCCTGGTATATCAGGGTCAGCATTGCCTTAAGAGGAAGAACAACCACACATGAGACTAGAGGAAAGGTGGGGAGTGGAGTCCAGAACTGAGGGGATGGGAGAAGGAATTGCTGTCTAATCAGCATCACCACCAACCTCTGGGATGCTCTGTACAAGTTAGAAAAAGGCACTCCTTCATTGAAGAGCTTTACTACCTGCCATATGCCAGAGAAGTATAATAAATACACAAGTCTACAGTGAATGGCATGTCTTAGAGTTTCACAGTGCACACCCAAAACATGTGAGTCAGCCTGCGAGCCACCCACATTCTTCTCAGTCCTGGAACCAGCAGAGCCAATGACATTCTAATCCCAGGATTCATGGGCACTCATGGATGTCCACAGGCACTCATGATGCCTCTGCCTGCAAGTTCTTCCATGTCTAGATGAGTGCTACCTCTTAAAGGGTGAATAGACTTTCTTCCTTGATTATGCAAGATTCAGAGATCACCAATCAGGAAACACTACAAGAACTAAGCCTTGCTTTCATCAGTCCCCAGCCCCTTGCTGAAGCATGAGCAAAAAGGAAAATTCCCCCTGAGCCGGGTGTGGGCCAGGGACTTCCTTGGCCATGGCAGACCAGGCCATTGACCTCTGCAGAAATGGAGGTACCTGTCTGCAAGTGGACAAGCTTCCACAGTCATTGCCTGCACTTACTGAAGTGTGCATACTGCAGGTCAAGAGAATAAAACATTGAAAAGAGATGTCCTGTTTTCAAACTATATTACAAAACTATAATAATCAAAACGGTATAGTATTGGCATAAAAAACAGGTACATAGATCAATAGATCAGAATCAAGAGACTAGAAATAAATCTTCAGCTATATGGCTAATTAATTTACAACAAAAGAGCCAAGAATATATAATGGAGAAAGGACAGTCTCTTCAATAAATGGTGTTGGGAAAATTGGATAGCCACATGCAAAAGAATGAAACCAGGCCACTATCTAATACCATACACAAAAATCAACTCAAAATGGAAAGACTTGAGCAAGACCTGAAGCCATAGAACTCCTACAAGAAAATATAGAGTATAATCTCCTTGACATTGGTCTTGGCAATGATTTTTTTTTTTTGACACCAAAAGCAAAGACAACAAAAGCAAAAATAAACAAGTGGGACTATATCAAGCTGAAAATTTTCTACACGACAAAGGAAATGATCAAAAAAGATGGAAAAGCAACCTATTGAGTGGGAGAAAATATTTGCAAATTATATATCTGATAAGGTGTTAATAGCCAAAATACATAAAGGGGAAAAAGGGAAATAAAAGAAATTCAGGCACTGGCTGGCTGTTTAGTATAGCCTTGCAGCAAAAGCTTGGGGAAGAATAGATCAGATGCCCAGCTATACGCATTCATCCACAGTTAGTTATCTTCACTTACGTGGTTTTGCCACGAAAAGATTTTTCATGTAATTTGGTTATCAGAATTTCCTGGAAGAATGGAGGAATATTCAGTCTCATTTTATAGATGAGAAAATGGGCACTGAAGCAGAAAGACTTGGCCAAAATTACACCCCATGCTAGTAACCACATTGGACTGGGACATAGATTCCTCATCCAGTGCTCTCTCTGGCATGTTGCTTCCCTGTGGCCCCATCCTTCAGGGCCTCCTCAGCCAGCAGGCTCTCATCCCACACACAGCCATCTCACAGGATCCTCCACTCACCCTGGCTTGCCTTGGAGCAGAGGAGCTGGAGCTCCTAGGAAACGGTGCAGGAGGTATGGACTTGGGTAGGTTGTCGGGGGTGAGTGAGGCTAGTCACCACCCCAGAAGTGGCCACTCTGCACCCAACCCTACCAGGAGCTGAAGACAAGCCATATCCCATAGGTTCCATTTTCTTACTCCAGTGGTGGAGTGAGCACGTGAGTTCTGTTATGCGTGTTACTTCTCTTTCACAGTAAAAAGACAAAAGCATGAAGGAAGAGGGGCAATTTGAACATTATTGAATGGTATTTCCCCTCTCCTCCACCTTACCAAGCCCACCTCCAGGACCTGATAGATCACTATTTATGACTCCTTGCTTTGCTTAAAATTAGTCCCCTCTTAGATATTTATGGGGAGAAAAGAGAAAGCAAAGAAAGTAACATTTTAAATCACTAACTATGAGCCAGGAAAGTTCACACTTAAAAACTCACACACACTCCTACCAAAATAGTTAAAATCAAAAAGATGAACAATAATAGCAGCTGCTGGTAGAGATGTGGAGCAACTGGAACGCCCAGACACGGCTGATGTCACAACCACTCTGGAAAACCGGTAGAAATGACCAAAGCTAATCAGATGTGCTCTCTATGGCCTGGCAATTACACATTCAGGTTTACACCTTGTAGAAATGCCTTCTCAGTCTTCCAAAAGAGAGATAAAAGAATGATCATAGTAACTCTACTTCTGTTAGCCCCAAACTGGAAACAAGCCAAATGTCCATCCACAGTAGAACAGATAAATCAATTACGGTATATTCATATAAAAGGATACAACATAAGATATGACATGGATGATTCTCACAGACATAATATTGAGCAAAAGAAGCCAGACACAACAGAGTGCATACTGTATGAGTCCATTTACATAAACTGGAGAATAAGCAAAATCAATAGATGCTGATGGAATTCAGAAGAGTGGTTATCTTTGAAAGGGACATAAGGGTGTCCCTTTCTGGGGTGCTGGAAATAGTCTGCCTCTCATTCGGGAGGAGTGGTGGTTATGGGGGGTATACATATGTAAAAATGTATCAAGCTGTACACTTAAGATACATGTACTGCTATACCTCAGTGAAAGAGGACCAAAACTCACAAGCACTGTAAGACAAGGGTTGGTTCTCAAACTACGGTTCCGGGCGCGCTTCAGCAGCACGTATACTCAGAATGTGGTTCCTAGTACAGCGGCAGCAGCAGCAGCAGAGAACTGGTTAGAAACCCAAAATGTGCGACCCCCCCACAGGCCCACTGAATCAGATGGGGATGGGGGCGAGCAGTTTGTATTTTAACAAGCCAGGGAGATTCGGATGCATGCTTAGGTTTAAGATAAGATGTAGGAAGTATTCGCCCCACTTTACATATGAAGAAACTAAGGCTCATGGAGGGAAAGTTCAGATCCACGTTCAGGTAATTACTAAGAGGTGGGGCTAGAATTTGAACCCATAGCTGGTTCAGTCCTGTGCTTCTCTGACCCAATCACACCACCCCTTTCTACGGAAATGTGGCTCAGCCGGCGGGGAATGTGACGTGAGGCTGCACATTACTTCCATCAAAGAAAAGCCAACTCCAGCTCTGCATACTTGTGGGGCAGTCAGGACAGAAGGGCATGAAGTTCAATTTCACAGATTTTTGTCATGGAGAAAGCCAGCTGAGACCTATTTCCTTGTTTCTCTAAAGGGTGTGATGCAGGAAGAATGGCTGGAGGTGAAGATAGAGACAAAGAGCCTGAGATTTGGCGAACTTTTTAAACTATGTTTAGGAGCTGGGACCTTGACCCAAGTGCAACAGGGAGCCATCACCTGCCGCCTCCACCCAACTATAAGCCCCATGAGGGTGGGCACCAGGTCTGTTTTAGACACCTGCTTACCCCCCTGCCCCTAGCACTGTGCCTGGCAAGTGGTGGGAGCTAAACAGAGATTTTTTTTTTTTAAATGAAGTATAGTCAGTTTACAGTGTGTCAATTTCTGGTGTACAACGTAATGTTTCAGTCATACATATAAACAGAGATTTGTTGAACTGATTATTTTGTGCTGGAGGTGAAATGATAAATTTTCTGTTTCTAAAAGCCAGCTCTGGCTGAGGTGTCGCGAATCCGTTTGAAGAGATCAGAGTTGGAGGCAGTGAGACAGACTGTTTAGAAAACTGGAGCAATGATTCAGGCAAAAGTGGAAGGGTGGAGGGGCAGGGTTGAGGAGCTCTGGATTGGCCAGTCAATGATCTCCTCACAGCTCTGCTTGACCTCAGGCCACTGGCTTCAGTGACACTCTCTCTCAAATAAGGGGTATGTCTAGATGACCTGACCATATTCTGCGAATGCTTTTATCAGCCCGGGCAGACAGACAAACATGCATTTACAGGAGACGGGCAGTTACTTTCAGCACGGAAATTTAGCACCTGCCAGATTTTTGGTTTGGTGCCTCTGACTTCACGGAGTTGAGCTTCATGAAAGCAAATTGGAGGACAAAGAATATTAACTGTAATATCTATTCAAGGGTCCTTTATTAACAGAACTATTAGTGGGGAGCCAGGATGGGGGGGGAAGTCTACACATTTCTGAAATATCTGTTTTCTTCCTGCAAGACAGGGAACAGAATTCAAGCTTTCAAATTGTTTATAAAGTAATCAGCATTAATTTGTTCTGTTCAGGTTTTAATTATACACTGTAGGCCATTCTGACAGGACACCACCACCGCCAAGTCTGTCAGGAGATAATTTCCCACCAGGATGACCACGCACCTCATGAATTATACATGAAACTTTGTTTCCTCGTGACTGTTGCTAAAAGATGCTGTCAGCCTCCTGAAATCTCAAAAGATCTGCAATTGTTTTTCAATAAGTCTAATTAGCAGGAAGTAGGTGGGGAGGTGTTAAGAATGACTTCCCAGGGATGTGAGATGCTGAGAGATGCTGAAAGGGTCCCTCCTCAACTGGTGACCCCAGTGGGCACCATACAAAGTCAGCCTCTTGGGTTGAAGTCATGTCAGGATACTGACTCCCACATAACCAACAGGCAGCAAGATTTACACTTGTTCCCCCTGAGACTGAGCCCCAGCAAGCCAGCCAGAGACTCCAGACATAATTCTGTTATTCAAATGGAAGAAGAGTTTGATAGCTATGCTAATGACTTTTATCTGTGAAAACATAACTAATAGCTTGGTTTACATTTGCGTACATTTATGAGCATAATTTTAGCACATAATTTTATTGCACAATAAAACATAATGCAGCATTAGTCGGCTTCACCAAAAAAAAAAAAAAAAAAAAAAAGAGATACCTTAGAGTGATCTGCACGTAAACCTTCACACCGCATTTATATGACAGTATTATTTAAAATGCTGACCCATTTGAATTAATGAAAGAGTTTCCCAGTTAACAATTAGCTGCATAAGGCCATTTCCTGTAGACATAATATTTGGGGGTGATGCTTATGATTTGCTGCTTAATTCATCACAGCATTGATTGCTAAAGATTGTTTTTCACCGCTGTTATTCTTACAGTTAAATTGGATTGAATGAAGGTGAGCCTTCTCGGTTGCACGCACCAGCTTTCTTGGAGCCTGCGCAGTGTGGCTCCCATTTGAAGAACGTGGAGGCATCAACTAGGCCAAAGGGACTGACTCTGGGCTCGAGGAGGACCTTGGAGATGGCACCGGGACACCCCTCTGCACCAGAGGTCTAACGGAGCAGAGCTTATAGGCGGGGCATGGAGGCAGAGAAGGGTGGGACATTCTGACTGCAGCAATGGGAAACAAGGGGACAGTGATGGTTGGGATGTCATAAAGGAAGGAATCTGCATGACCTGAACTGAAGGCAGAGTCAGAAAGAAGCAAGGAGGTTTGGTGATGCCTAAAGTCAAACACAGCCAGTCCTTCCTGGGTGGCCCCTAGGGGAGCACTGGCTGGACGGGATGTGTTGGAAAAGACTCTTGTTAAAGCAGCAACCTGAGTCAAATGAGCTCAGGGCAAAGACGGAACTTTTAGGCTCACATTACTGGAAAGTCCTGGGTGGATTAGCATCAAACACAGTTGCATCTAGATGCTCCAAAAATATCCCCAGAAGTCACTCTCTCTCTCTCTCTCAGCCTCTCTCTCTCTCTCCCCCTCTTTCTCTACAGTTTTCCATTGCACCTGAAGCATTTTCCATTACGGCCACTCCCAGGGATGAGAAGATAGCCCTGAAGTCTGATGGGGCCATTAAAAGCAGGTAAAGACAGTTGTGATGTAGTGAAAGGAGTTTTGGACTAGGAGCCATTTCATTGTATCATCCCACTGGCCCTCTGGGGCAGGTAATACTGTTCCCATTTTATAGAGAGGAAAATGGAGGTTCTGGGAGGTGAAGTGACTACCCAAGTTCCCACAGCTAATAAGTGGCAAAGCTGAGATTTAAATCCAAGACTTCTTTGATTTCCATATTCTTTCTGTCTTAGATTTGGTTGTACACGTGGGCCGGTGATGATTCTGCACTGGGGGGCCTGTGTCCTGGTACCCAACTCATTCTGCAGGCCCAGGCTATGCCCTCTGGTTGGCCTTTCCTCGTCATGGTTGCTAATAGCGGCTCCGATCACCAGTGTCACTGTCAGCAAGTCCGGAGAAGCAGTGCAGTTAGTTACTCTTACTGAGTCGGCTGATTTCAAAGATGAGAAACTTAGGGTATTTTCCTTAAATATCTACAGAGATAAGGGATCCTGTGGGGTGTATTGAAAAAACCCTGCCTGAAATTCCAGGGGACCCCTTTCCTTCCAGGCCTGGCTCTGCCGGATTTAGAACCAGCCATGGTTTGAAGATTCCTATCTTAATGGTGCCCTCATGTCTCCCGCAGTCACAGAGAGGCCCAGAAACTTCCCACTGTGTTTATTGTTCAGGGAACCGCCATCTGGTCCCAAGTTATCTCGTCTTCGCTTTTTCTTTTTTTTTCTCCCTTTTACAATTTCTTGTCCTTGGTCCTTTGTCCAACCTGCTCCTCTTGGTAATTAACCTTTTTTTGTGTCTCTGGTGGGATGCAGACCAGCCCTTTAGTGGCCTCTAATGACACCCTCTTTGGCTCCTGCTGTGGCCCAGGAGATAATGGCCTCGAAAGCTTTCTCGGCAGCGCATGAGCCTCTCCTGCCCAGCCCTCTGTGCCCCAGCGCCGGGCAAGGTTTTGTATTAATAGACCCTCAGTTTAGAAAGAGAGACAAAGAAAGATGACTTAGCCCGTCGTGTCTAAAAGACACAGCACCACGTAAGTGTCTTTCCCTCCCTGAAGCCAAATGCTCAGTAAGCTCAAAGGCGCTTCTCTAGACTCCCTAGGAGGCACAGTTCAACCTTGATTAACCAGAGTGTTCAGGAAAGGGCAAGAAAGGAAGGAGGGGAGATTGAGGGTAACTGGAAAGTTCTAGCTTACTGAGAGGTAACGAAAAAAGCTTTTATTCCCCCAATCGATATTTCAGACTTTTTCCTGAAAACTTTCGTGAAATCACATGTTTCTATATTAGGATGGGCTGGCGAACATGGTCACTGATCCCTTCTTAACTTTCTCAAGAAGAGGCAGTGGAATCTTTCTCTCTGCTCCCAGAACTCTGAGTTTGAAGCCGGTAGCCCTTAGCTCGGTGATTCATTGGTTTTGTTTGTTTGTTTTTGTACCCATTCTTATTCCTCTACACCTTATAAATATAAGACCTCTCCGTGTCTTATATTCACATATCAAAAGCAGGATGTTTTGGCCCTGCCATTTGGGCCAGAAAGATACTTGATCCTGTGTCATCCTTCTTTATGCCTCTGTTGCCTTTGAATGGGAAACTCAAGTATGGGCATTACAGTCTGCTTCCAAGAGATTTAATTGTGCCAGAAGTAGACAGCTTATTCGTGCCACAAAAATGTCTTAAGTGCCAACAATGTGCCAGGCGCTGTTTCAGGTAGAGCCACTACATCATAGTGGACATTATAGTCTATGGAAAGGGTGTTTCCTGGAGCTGTCCAATATCTTCTCCTGGGTTCTAGATGCTAGGGGCACAAAACTAAACAGAAATGACCAAATCCTTTGCTTTTCTGAAGTTCCCATCCCAATGTGCAGGGACAGATAATACATTTCACAGACATAAGTAAAACAGAGAGTAAGTCAGATGGTAATAAGTGCTGTGGGGGAAACAGAGCCAGAAAAAGTGGTCAGAGTGGTAGAGTAGGGGTATTCCGAGAGGGTCTCACTGAGAAGGTAGCGTTTGAGCAAAGACCTGACAGATGAAGGATGCAGCTCTGCAGGTCTCTGGGCTAAGAATGTCTTAGGGAGAGGGAATAGCCCTGTGGCTGGAGCATGTCTAGTCTGTGAAGGATCAACAGAGACCAGTGTGGCTGAAGTAAAGGGAGTGAGAGTGAGAGAAGCAGGAGAAGAGCTCCAGCAGATCCCAAAGCCATGTTCATTAAGTAAGGCCAAGTGAGGATGGAGGTTCATGCAGAGAGCAGCATGGCTCTCCAACTGGCCACTGGGGCAGAGAGAGGTATTGAGTCAACTCAGTCCTTCAAGCACTGAACGTACATGTTGAGGATGTTCAAGAGATGCATGGCCTGGTGGTGGGTGGGTAAGGAGATTGCCAAGAAGATCCTCACAGCCTGTCCTTGAACTGGGCATCACTCTTGTAGAGTGGGAAGAGAATTTGGAGAGCCATCTTCTTGTTGCTTGCAGTTCGTGGGTAGGAGCTTGGAAAACCACAGAGAACAGATTTGCCCAAGGTCACCTTGGGATCAGTGGCAAAGCTGGGTCCAGGACTCTCAGAGCACAGTGATCTTTCTTCAGTCACTTTCAGCCTGCACTCCCCGATTTGGACCATTGGCTTATCTGGTTAGCCTCCTCATGGGATGGTTGTGAGGAGTCAATGTAATCTGCACTGAGATTAAGTGGTGGGTACCACTGGGACATCAGTCACCTTTGCTGGTCCAAAGGAATGGGGCAGGGGATATAGGCTCCTCTTTCCCTTTGGAGAGAAAGAGGATGTAAGCAGGAGGTAGGAAGGGGCAAAAACATGGAAGGGAGTGACAACATAACATCTGCTGGGGATCCTGGCCACCTAGTCTAGCCAAAGAAGCTTTACTGTGAGCCCCATGGAGAGAGGAGCTGCAGCAGAAGAGGGAGGAACAGATTTCCAGGGGGACTTGATGAAACAGTCCATAACCAACACAGTCTGGGACCCAAGCAACAGGTGTAGGTTGAGAGTGGAAAGAAGGAAGTCCTTCTGCATGGAGTACGGTCATATTCCAGCCTCTGAAGGGTGGCAGACTGAGGAGCTCTGGGGGACCTGGCCGTACTCACTGATGTCAGAGCTCTAGTGACTGCTGCGGGCAGAAGGGCAGGGGAGGAAGACTCTACCACTGGCTGCATGTGGTAATCACAGCCAACCAGCCAGTTCAGGAGCTGCTGGGGGACCATCCTGAGGACCTCCAAACAGGACCCGGGAGCTCTGCAGGACAGGGCAGGAGCCAGTGAAACACAAGACACCACTGCCGCAGAAACCCCATCTAGGCCTCCAGGCTGGAGAGACCTTCAACAAAGTGGGAATATGCTTGTAGGGTATTGGGCACACAAAAGGTGCTCAGCTAACGGTCTGCACGAACCCAACACTCATGGAACTTCCCAAGCAGGGCCCCAGCCAAAGGCCCCTTCAGTTGCAGTGACTAAGAGTCAATGCCACAGAAAGGCTACTGGAGGACTTTGGTGACCAGGAGGATTCTGCATCTCTGTATGGCCCTGTGTGGTTGGGAGTGACCCCCATTATGAACCCTGAGGGAGTTGCCAAGATTGGAAGTTGCATGTGTTTGGCGTGTGTGAGTGTGTGGGTGTGCAAGTGCATCTGTGTGCACCTGCCAAGTTTACATGATTGGTAGTGGGGGCGGGGGAACGAGAGAGAAAAGGTCAGGAAGAGGGAGAGACAGCGGGTCAGGAGGAGCAGAGCAGAAAGCCTTGAAGTCCAGACTGAAGCGGAGGCCTGGGGCCCACCCGCCCACTGGGAAGGCCACGCCTCGGCCTCGGAGGCATGTCTGGCTGGAGCTGGGAAGGAAGTAAAAGGGAGCCGGGGACCCATTCCATCTCAGGTCAGGCAGCCAATTGTTTCTGACACGGGCCAGAGTTCTGCCAATAACTACTGGGCTTATCCTCACATTCGAAGTGAAAAAAAATAAAAGGGTTTCCTAACATCTGTTCCAGATTTCTTTTTGATTTCAGGCAGGCCTCGGTCTCATTATCTTTGAGCATGTGACATAAGCGACTGGGGCAGGCTGGGCCTAATGGTGAAGCAGCTCACAGTGGTCCCCCCAGAGCCATCCCTGCTCCCTAAGTCTTAAGAAGGGCCCTCTGGGCCCCTCTGTCCCTCTGCCCCTCTGCCCCTCTGCCCCTCTGGACTGGCCGGGAGAGGAGCTGCCCCAGACTCTCACCCACACCCCAACGCCCAATCTGGAACCCCCAGCCCAGTGCCTCTGCCCGCATCATCATACAGCCCCCGCCCCCTTGCCCATCTTTATAAATCACTTTAACATGCTGTTACTGTCATCTCTCTTCTAGTCACCCATGTTCCTCCTGTCTTGTCTCAGGGCTTCTTTGCATGTGGCTTCAGGGCTTCTTTGCAAACTGCCATCTCAGGGCCTAGGGATGTGACAGCATAGACAGACTCTGGGATAGGGCAGTATCAGCTGTGCCTCTTAATGGCTACAGTTGGCCCTTGAGGAGTTATTTACTTTCACTGGGTCTCAGTTTTCCAATTTTCAAATCGGATATAACAGTATCCATCTGGATACAGAGCCCAGCACAATGCCTGAAACATAGTAGGTGCTTAATAAATTCAGCCTCCATCCCACCGTGAGGGCAGAAGGTTTCCTCTCTTTTATTCACTGACGCGGTCCCAGCACCTAGACAGGTGCCTGACACAGACAGGGTAATAGCTCAGTAAGCATTTCAGGAAGGAATGCAGGAATTTGAGGGAAATTCTAACCAGCAGAAATAGAAGCCACCCCATTCAACTTAACTCACTAAACTTATCTTAGTGCCCCCTTCCCACACAGAAACCCAACCTTCTCAAATATGATGGAGTTCCCTCCTTCCCTTTGGAGCAACCTCCCATGTCCTCTCTCTGCCGCCCTGAGATGTTGTCCCCCTTTTACAGATGAGGACACGGAGGCCTAGAGTGGTAAGTCACCTACTCAGTGAGTGGAGAAGCTGGGGTTTGAACTCGGTTCATCCCAACTCCAGTGCTTCTGTTTCCCAGCCCTGACGTGGCCTTCTGTCCTGCGGCTCCTCAAGCCACTTCCCAGGACCCGCTGGCCCCCAGCTTGGTGCCCGCGGTCCACTGGTGCAGAGGGGCGGGGTGCAGCTGCCCCTGCCTCCTCTCCCTTCTCAAAGTCCTCTCTGCCTTCAGCTCCCACGGCTCAGGGTCTCCTGTGTTCAGAGGAATTTCTATAATAATTTCTTTTCTCCCTCTGAGTTAGAGTCAGTTAAGAAGTAGGGCTCGAGTTGAGCAGCTGGTGTGACAGTTCGGCAGTTCAGTAAATTTTGGGCTCACTGGGTGGGCGGGGCAGATTTCCCTGGTCCAGGGAGGCTTGGCTTCATCATGTGACTGGCTTTGGCGGGTGAAACATTTGCAAATGTGACACAAGAAGAAGCCTTCATGTGCCCAGCAGTTTGGCTGGGCTCCTGCTCTTCTGCCACCACTACGGCTCTCACCCAGGTGGGCCCCTGGCCCTGGAGGGAGGAAAGATACAGGGAACAGACCTGAGCCCAAGCCACAGCCCTGGGGCCATCCCAACTGGATTGGCCAGGACCCAGATGCCCCACAGGCACAAGAGCAAGGAAAGAGCGATGTTTGAAACCTCAGTTACAGGTTTTGTAGCTTTATTCTAGCAACAAATAAATAAGAGATACAGATGGAGATTGTGAAACCAGATTCCTAACTGATAAGGCTGACTGCCACCCTCCCCCAAGGCCACATCTGTCCCTGGCCACACTCACCAGCCATTACTGTGTCCTGGCAGGTGTCACAGAACCAAACACACCCAAACCCACAGCCAGCAGCCCTGCCCAGAGAAATAGAGATTACTGGGCATTTGGATCCTCGGGTACCTAGAAGCTCAGACCCCTTCTGCTTCCACCATTGTTACTGAACATCTCTGTGACACATCACTGTCCACTTAGGTGACTCAGTGTCGCCCAGGCCGTGGCAGCAGCAGGGCTAGGACTGAATGTCAGGATGGCAGTTGGGCTGTGGAGGGTGTACTGGCCCTGACTCTTTCTAGTTACTGCTCTTTTAGGGGATGCTGCTTGCTTCAGGGGACTCCTGGATCTTAACTTGATTTGTGATCATTCGACTTTCAGCTGAGAGGTAAGCATGGAGGAAAAAAAGCAATCACTAAAAAAATTCGCTATGGGTATCTAACACTGAAGTTTTTCTGTAAAAGCAATAAAAAGAACCGTCTTGTATGTCAGTGAGTTGTCAGTGAGCTGTGAAGGTGGTCAGGAGCTTCCAGTGTCCTGGGGGTGTCCTCTCTGGCCCCAGGCAGGTCCCCCAGTCTCGTAGCTTCACTCTTCTCCACAACGTGGTGACATCTCCCTGCTTCCCCCGCAGAGCTGTGGTGATGTGCAAATGACAGAAAGCCAGGACGTGGATGCACTTGGAAAACAGTCACACCCTGCACATGCAAAACGGGAAAACAGTTCTCACCTCTGGCAACCTTGGTCTCACTCTAAAAGTCAACACTTCTAAATAAAATGTCACTAAATTTTATTTCTTTAACGAGAGTTATCTATTCTGTTCCTTGTTCTTCCTAAAAGAACTGGCTATTTCTATTTTTGCAATGTTCAAAAGACCACAGGCTGAGGAGATAGAGAAACGTGGGTCCAAATCGCCATTCTCAGGTACTGAACGCTGTGTGGCTGTGGAAAGTCAAGTAGTTGCATTGGGCTTGAGTTTTTTCATCTCTAAAATGGGTACAATAATACAGGTCCCTTCAGATTGCCATGGAAGTCAAAACAGACATCAGTATCAAAAGTACTTTATAACTGAAAGTGACATGTAGGGGTCAGATGTCATTATTATTATTTTTCAAGCATCTGTCAAGACCTAGGATATATAAAGACCCAATGCCCTGTGCTCTGGGTGACCAGGATCAGGCTGTGTGGGGGCAGCCTCTGCTGTTTTCCCAGGAACTTCTGCTCTCCCTCTCCAAGGCACCTTTTGCAGATAGGAAATTCCACATCTTTCCTCAGCAGCCGGAACTGAAAAAAGAAAGTGGCCAGAGAGAGGGAAGGAACCGGAGCCTGCTGGGGTGCCTGAGACACTGCCTAGTTTTCCAGAAAGCTCCCAAGCATGCTGGGTCTCCTCGGGGACCAACAGGATGAGGTAATCGCTGCTGAGGTAACAGTCCCAGTCATAAAAACAACACTGTGAAAAACCCATATTGTGGATGACAATGAGAAGTTAGTGCAAAGACTCATTGCCCTTCATTAGCAAAAACTTTGGCAGCGACTTTTCCAGGCTCCCGGGAAGCCTTTGGAGAACGCTGATTCCACCCAGAAGCACTTCATCATTTATATGAATGAAAATGAGTGCAAACAGATTGTCGGGATGTCTGTTAACATCACCTCTTTTTTCTTGCAAAGAATCCCCTCTGTAATTACATTTTGCCTGTCAGTTCATAAATTTTTCTTATTACAAACTGGCCATTATTGATTGCTTTTTAAAAGTACAAAAACTGAGCCCAAAGCAGGAGATCGCTCGGTAAATTCAAAACATACTGTCTTTGGGCCCAATCACCGGTGAGGAGCGAAAGGCAAAGTCTCTGCGTTGGTTGTGAGCAGAGATCAGCCTGCCATACGTTTCAGTTTAGAGACTTGGCTTTGAGGGCTGCGTGTTTTAAGCCACAGTGAAAATAATAAATAAAGGATAAACTTATTTGGCAAACGCTGACACCCTGCAAGCCAGCATCCTTCCATTGTTCTTCATCTGGGTCCCACCGCTCAGAGGCTTCCATTTGGGTTCTTGGCATTTATGACCGAACGTCATGATGAGCAGAGAGGGAGGCGGCGGGGAACACGGGCAGGATAATAAAGACTTGCAGTCAGAGTTTTTAAATAACCAGTAGATCGTGTTCCTAAATCCTTTTAAAATGAGACGGTGTGGTTCTATATTTAGACCTATCTGGTTAAAATGTGAAAGAGTCAGATTTCAAGGGATTTCTGCCTTCTGGAGAAAGAATGGCTTTTCCTCATTGTTCACAGTCTGAAGGCAGTTTCTAGAACCTTTACTGGTCACAAGTGAGGGAATGTATCAGCGGAGGTTTCCATTCTGGGTCTGCTCTGGCTCAGAGGTCTGACGGGGGACACCTGGGGGGGGATCCTCTGCCCCACCAGCCCAGCACCCTGAACACACAGAAATCAAAGCAGGCTGCCAACCCCCAAAGCCACTCCTTTAAGCTGCAACTGTGGAAAATGGGTGGGGAGGGAGAGCAAATGAAAACCTGGACGTGTGTGATCCGTTCCTGATTGGAGCTGGATGGAACCAAGTAATCAAAGCAAGCCACAACGCGGTCTAGGCCAGGCTGCCAGTCTTGGACGGCTCGCTGGCTGAATGCAGGCAGCAGCTACTGATCTGGCTGGGAAACAATGCCCCATTCAGTTCTCAGTATCTGTTCTTAATATCAAGATGCAAGATTGGGGTCCCCATCGGTGAGGAAGCAAAGTCCGGGCCAGGAGAGCAATTATACCTTAGGCGACCAAGTGAACAGAATGGGAAACATAAAAACATTTTTAAAGTGGAAATAATTTAAGGGCCTTCTAAATATCTTAACGGCGTGCTTGGCCTCACTTGGGATTAGGAAGCAGTATTTTACGTTAGGCAGCAGGGCCTTTGTTTTGTGTACATGCGTTTCTCTTTTTAGCTGGGGATCTGAAGAGAGGACTGCGTTGTGTCAGTGTGGCATGGACCCCTCGAGCCCCCGGCGGAGCATGGCATCCCCAGCACTTGGCGAGAAGACAGCGGAGTCGGTGATGAAGCAGACCCAGGCGGAGGCCGCGTCCTGACAGCCTGACACCCCCACCCCCATGTGCGGATTCCCCCAGCCTCACCAGGCTGGGTTTATGGGCAAGGGCTGCTCTCAGAGCACAACCCAGAAGACAGGCAGAAGTTACAGAACGCAAAGGCTTTGGCCATGCCCCGCAGAGCAGGGTAAGGCTGGAACTGGGTCACCCTCTGTTTTTTGTCAGCTCCCAGATAAAAAGAGAAAAAGGACGGCCCTGCTGGGAGGAGCCGGTAATCCTAGCAGAATCCCTCAGTCGGTCCTAATGTTGGCCTCTGGCTATAAATCTGCATCCTGTGAGAAGCTTCCCTGCTCTGCCTGGCCTCAGGGCTTCGCACTTGACTTCTGAGAAAATTCTCTGTGCTGGGCACTGGGGTCAGAGAGAAAGAAGCCAGGGCTGGAGGGAGGCTGGGCGGAGAGAGATGGTGAGGACCGCAGAAATAATGAAGAGGAGAGCACATTTATAATGGGCTCATCCTGAGAGCTTTACTGGCGGTCCCTCCTCTAATCCTCCTCCCTGTGAGATAGGTATTACCATCATCCCAACCTGCAGACAACAAAACCAAGGCTCAGAGATGTTCAGTAACTCGCCCCAGGTCATACAAGCAGAGGCAGAATTTGAACCCAAAACATCTAGCTCCAGGGTCCATGTTCTTAACCATTTCTCACCTAAAGGACTTGAGGGTAGAAGCAGGTCAGAGAAGACATCCTGAAGGAAGCTTCAAGAGGCCAAGCAGACATGTCCTGTGGCACAAGCCCAGTCTGTTAGCGCTCGGGGTTAACACGGGAAAGGAAGATACCTTGACTCTGGCGCTGCCCACACAGTGTGGCTCAGAGTCCGGAGGATGAGAACGGGTTACTCAGAGTGTGGTCCCTGGATGGCAGCCCCAGCATGGTCCCGGAGCTCCAGGAAGTAGAATCTAATTTTTAACAAGCCTGCAGGTGACTCCCAGGCACGCTCAGTTTTAGGGGGGCCCTGGCACAGAACACGGATGGGAGGCAGCTGCCGTGCTGCTGCCCCAGCTCTTCCTGCAGCTGACGCCTCCTCGGGGCCCTTCAAAAGGAAGCCAGCCCCCGACTTCCAGAGCACCCTTTATTTAGGGATGGGCTGGGCAGGAACTGTCTTGGACACTCACTCACCTCATTTCTCATTCTCAAGGGGGCTCTCTTGTCCTGCTTCTCAAACCATGACCTAGGGGCAGATGTCCGACCTCTCTCCCTCTCCCCATCAGTAATCTTCAGGAGCAAAACCAGTCTTCGTGGAGCAAGCACAGACTCTGAAGTCACAGGCTCAGTTGTGAAAATCAGTTTCATTACTCCCTACCTGTGTGACCTTGGGCAGGTTGCTTAACTTCTCTGAGCTGCATTTTCTTCATTAGTCAAATGGAGATGAGAACAGCTATCTCATAAATGGATGGGATAACATGTGTCTAATGCCTAACACAGTGTTCCCTTCCCTGACGGCCTTCCATTACTGATCACCAGGACTGGCACCCAGGTGTTTGGGAATGATGTGGATGGCGCCAACCCAGGAGGCGATCACCTGAGGGTCTCCAACTGACTCCAGCCCCACAGTGGGTGGGACAGGTGTAAAGACAGGATTATCAGTCAGGGACTTCTGAGCACCCAAGATTGACCCATTGCATTCCCGTCTCTGTATTAGCTGAAACCACCTACCGCTTCCTTTCTAGGCTCAGACTCGTGCTAACAGCTGCAGGTGGGGCCCAGGAGCACACCTCTTCTAGGATCCCAGTGGCCTCAGGTGAAGTGGCCTTGGCTGGACAAGTGGTCCAGATCAGACCAAAGGAGACACGGGAGAGGCTGAGACCCAGAGTCTTGCCTCTGGGACTGGAGTTGGCAGCCCCCAGGCGATCTTGTTCTGGCTTGGCATCATCTAAGTCATTCCCAAACACCCTCCGAGCCACTGCTTCCCACATCCTGGCCCAACATGGTGAAAAGGATCCTAG
Organism: Camelus ferus; assembly: GCF_009834535.1. Classification (NCBI taxonomy): domain Eukaryota; kingdom Metazoa; phylum Chordata; class Mammalia; order Artiodactyla; family Camelidae; genus Camelus; species Camelus ferus. The sequence goes on along the minus strand of NC_045705.1, from coordinate 47,487,953 downwards.
GGAGGCTTTCAGGGACCACATCTAAGAACAGCCCTCGCCTCCCCACCCACAGGACAAACATCACACACACGCATCACACAGGCATCATCCTGGCACAGTCAGAAGAACACAGAGACGAGGCAGAGCAGCCTGAGACAGCCACTGCCCACAGAGACCCCAACTCACCTCCTCACCAGTCTTGTACCCTTGCCCAAAGCTCCAAGGCCATTTAGCCCATTGCTGTCCCCAGCAGGGGTCCCTTCCAGAACTGTACTCCTCAAACACCTTTAAGGATGCCTCCCTCTCTCGCAGAGTAAGTGTAATCATACTTATAATCACTGCTATTTGTTGAGAGCATGTTAGGTGCTAAACATATTATGTAATAGATTACCCAAACTGACCCTTGCAAAAATCCTCTGAGACAGAGCATGCTCTTTTACAGATGAGGAAGCTGAGGTTCAGACAGAAAGAAGGAAATATTTGTTCAAAGCCACACAGCCAGCAATACGGAGCCAGGATTCCCACTCAGATCCCTTTCATTCCAAGGTCACGCTCATAGCTGCATGGCTAACAGATGTCATTATCGAAAAGATTTCCCCTACCTTTCTTAGTTCTACTGCTTACCCATCAATTAATTAGTGGTTTAAAAAATATCAAACCACTCAACCACCCTCTTCCCTTGATTTTGCTTTGGCTATGTACCTGTTCAATTTGGGGACCACACACAAGCACTCTGATTTCTCTGGAGATGATCGATATGGGGCTGGCAGGACTATCACCTCCCTCATTCAGCACACTCTACCTACATTGATATGACCCCAACCTTCCTCCTCAGCTGACACACACTGAGCTAACACCAGCACAAGGATCTAAACATTTTTCACCTTCACAGATTTCCAGAGGGACGGGGAGTGAGCCTGCCCCTTTCCTGATGGGGCCTCTGAGTTAGGTTATAGAAGAGCAGTCCCTAGAATCTTCTTTGCCAGTTCAGGCTGTCCCCACTGCTTTTCCTTTGCCCTGAGCCTGTAAACTCCACATTCCTCATTAACAGCAGAGTCAATAATTGCACTTCTTCGACAAGCAAGAGTCAGACCCATCCCCAGGCACCCCAGTTGCCCCAGACCTGTGTACTTATTCAGAATTTATATCTTTTTTAAAAATAACAATTGCTTATTCCAAATGGCAGATGCATCCTCCTGACCTGTAAGCTTTCATTTTTGCTCCAGAGCTCAAGTCAGAGGCCTGAAGCTAAAGGGCCTTCCCGCAGATTCAGAAGGTTCTCTCTGGCCCATAAGGCAGCGCCTTCCTCATTCTTTTCCTAGAAAATGATACGAAAGTTCTCCCTAATTAGAGTCTCTCTTTAAGTTCTGCAGACTGCTAATGAGTAAGAAAGGGGAGGCACTTGGGAGCCCTGAAGAAATTATTTGAAAGCAAAACCAAGTGGCCTCGGTAAAATATCACCATTTCAGTCAAAAGGATTTTTTCCCCTTACACACAACCACCTGACACAGCCCAGCTGGCAACATACTGAGAAATTAGAGACACTGGCTTTCTTCAGAGAAAACGGACCTCTACTTTATACTCCTGGGCTTCTTTGCTTGGCAAATTGTCTCCTTATCAACATGCCCCTTCCACAACCCCTGATCTCTCTCAGCCAAGACAGACACTGGTATCCCCTTTTGCCCAGGGGTCCAGAGAAGGTAAGTGAATTGCATGAGGTTGCACAGGATGTTGACAACTGGCAAGATGAGGGTCATTTCATTCCATCGCTAATAATCCTGAGTCCTGTCTGGCAGGAATGATGCTTTGCAGGCGCTAACTCATTCATTTATTCCTTCATCAAACAGTTACTGAGCAATGAGTTATTCAGCTGCTGGGCAGACAGCAGTGAGCCAAACAAAGTCCCTGCCCTCCGGAAGCTTACCTTCCAGCCAGGGAGCCAACTAGAGGCCGATGCACATCTGCACATCGCAAGGCCAGCCACACCTCGCGCCTTGAGCAAAAATGCATCATGATAAGGGAACTGGGAAGGACTGAAAGTGCTGTTTAGAGGGAATCTGGGGTTGTCTCTGGGAGGAGGTGCAGAGACTTGAGCAGAGATTAATTAAAGGCAGAGACAAGCTTTGCCATTATCTGGGGGCAAGGCCATCAGGCAGAGGGAATAGCAAGTCCAAAGCCCCGAGGCAGCAAACTGTTATGTTCACAAATGGCCAGGAAGCTGGTTGCTGGCAAAGTGCAGGAGGGGAATCTAACTGGAGGCAAGAGGTAGCAGAGGGCGGAGCACTTCAGATTTTATTGCAAACACTCTGAGTTGCGTGCTCGAGAAAACAAGTTCTAATTTCAGTTTGAAAGGGCTTATGTGGCCGCTCTTTGGAGAACAGTCTGGAGGAGGTCAAGGGTGGAGGCTGGCAGCTGAGTAAGGGGCAGATGAGATCATCAAATCCTTCGGCAACCTTAGAAGATAAGTCCTATTATTATGAGGCTGAGAGATTAAAGAACCTACTTCAGGTCTTATACCAGGACGTGGGCAGGCTGGGAAAGAACCCACATTTGACCCCCAAGCCTGAGCTGCCCGGGACTGGAAGCTCAGAGTGCAAAAGACACCAAGGAAAAGGGCTGGTGCTGGCTGCTGTCTTTAAGGAAAAAAGCTCTCTTGTTTCAGGCTTGCCTCTAGCCAGGCCCCCAGAGCCCCAGCTCCCTGGAGATGCACCGTTTATCAGGGCCTCGCTGTGTCCCAGGCACAGGTCAGGGCTTTGACGTACAGGATCTCATTTAATCCTCCCTGTAGCCCAGGGATCTGGGTACTATTATCCCTGTGTTACCAGATGAAAAAGATCTCATTTTCTCAGTGGAGATAGTGAAAACATTCCAAAGCTGCTTTGGGGTTTAATTCAAAGAAAACCTCAGCATTTAATCTACTAAACCAGAAAGTAATCCCCTCTTTGGCTGGCACTGGGAGCCTGGGTCTGCCCACAGTCCACAGTCTGCAGGGGAGATTTGGTGGCTCTCACTCACACACGTGCGCTTGCGCACTGCGGCAACGCTCCACCCACCGCACTGATCCCGACCCATCTAACAATGCCAGCCCGCGTGAGTCCTCAATGGCTCCCTCTCCCCCTTCCCCATCAGAGGGCTCTTGTCTCCTCCTAAAGACCCCCTCTCTCTTCTACTCCTCTAAGCACACACAGCCAATGGCCCCCCTCAGGCCACTTGGCAGCCCCCAAACCCACCTACGATGCTCCCGCAGCTGCAGTAACACACTTACACGTGTTCAACCCCTCTGCACCCGGCCTGGCCCTCTCCCCTCCCTGCTCTCTCATCTGCATCAAAACTTACCAGAATTGGGTTGCTTTTTTCAGGACCTGGTAGAGCGAACCTGACAAGCTGGGCTGGGCTCAGTGGTGCAGAGCTGCTGCCAAGCAGCTGTTGATACCGAAATCATAGGTAATCCTTTCGTCTGTCAAAAGGGACCTTCTGGACAATTGTTTGGTCCCAGGCCGTGAAGATAAGGAATATTGCTGAGCGTGGCAGGTAGTAAGGAAAGGGATGTTTCAAGAGGAGTTGCAAATGAGGTTTAGGGGTATTTCCTAAAATTCTGCTATTCCAAGACGCCTGACCTTGGAGATGAATTCAATCTGATAAGATTTAAGCACCTGTAATGTGTGGGGCACTGTGTCAGGAGCTCACAGTCCAGCAGGGAACCAAGCCCTCAGATAATTACAATGGTGGGCGATCTGCATAGCCCTGGCATTAAGTACATAGTACAGAAGGGCTGAGGAGGAAAGGGTCAAGTCTATCCCAGGAGGGTTCATACTAGCTTTGGGAACAGATTTTGAAATATAAATGTAAATGTACTGACATAGCTGATGAAGAAGGAAGGGCTTTCCAGGCAGAAGAAATAGTGGGGACAGAGGCCAAGAGGAGTGTGGCCTGGGGGGTCTTGGCATTGTTAGTGTGGAAAGGGAAGTGGGCAGAAACAGGAAGATGGTTTTTCCCGGGGATGTGTTTACACCCTGATTTTTCAATGAATTCCTCACCAAACTCCATTTCCCAGCCATCCCTCTGGGGTGAGAGGGTATAGCGGAAACTGCAGGGGCTTCAGCAAGTACATGGGTTTCTGATGGGGTCATTAGCATGCTCAGTAACCCTCCATGGCTCCCTAGTACCTAAGGAATCCAGTTCATACAAATAGACAAAGACGGGGACCCCTGCTAGGTTCCCAGCAGCCTCTCCAACCTCTGACCCTCGCCGCAAATCTCCTGCCTTCTCCATGAAGCTGTCCTTGATTCTTCCTTGCTGGAAGGGTACCTCTCTCATGACACTAGGATGGCCCTCTCTGTGTCAGAGACCTCTGTGAGAGCCATCTTCAAGGGCCAGCATGGCGGGAAAAGCAAATGCTCTGGGGTTATCACAATGCATTGTGTTCGGGGCTGCAGTGGAGATAAGCAGGGCCAGGGCAGCGCAGCGGGGATAAGATTCTCAATCTTGGTAGAACACAGCAGCCTGGGGGTGAAGTTATTAAACGTCAGTGCCCAGTCCCACCCTCAGAGATTCTGATTTTACTGATTTAGGGAAAGATCTAGAAATGGTTACATTTTAAAAGCTCTCCAGGTGACACAAATGGGCCACCAAGGTCAAAACCACTGAGCTAGAGCGTGACTGTGGAGTTCAAGTCCCAGCTCCACTGTCACCATCTGGGGACCCCAGGTAGGCTAAGTCACCAAGTCTCAATTTTTGAAACTGTCAAAGGGGCTAGTACTCCTCTGAGGAGTGCCGGGGGACTGAGATAAAATGCATCCGGCTCCTGGCAGGAGTCCTGCCTGTCGTAGACACTGGTTTCAGCGCTCATTAGTGTTGCTTTAGGCAAGGTGGGCTCCACTCTGCTCTGCGTCCCCCGCAGAGCCCACCACAAAAGAGGCACCTGGGAGGTAAGTGTTGTGTTAGAATCTGTTTAATTGAGCTCCTTGGGCAGCCAAGCACTGCCCAGTAGAGCCCAGCCCTGGCCAGCTCTTTCTGGGGCTTCTCTGAAAACTCACGCTCACTCCTCAGTGGGTTGGAAACCTGGGTCCTCTCCGGAACCCTTTCAAGACCATCTCAAGTGCAAACAGTGAGGGCTCAAGGCAACCGCAGGACCTCTCTGTCCTCTTGGTCTCAGCCTCCCCACAGCACGGCCTGTCCTGTCAACAGGACCCCAGGCCTCTCTCCTGCCTCTTGGGCCCTCTGGCTTACAGTCAATTAATAATAAGATTCTGACCAGTGAACGAATCAGTTTAGATGTGCTCATCTCAGCCTTCCCTGGGACCCTGCCAATCCAAAATCCTATATCCCAGCACCCTGGAAACAAAACTTCGCGTTTTCCAGGAAGACTGGGAGATGCCGACAGGCCTTCTGCTGTTACGTTTATCAAGAGCTGTAAAATTTAAGAACATGTAAGCGTGACAGTTACAATTGCCAGGAATTCATTTGTTGTTGCTGCTGAGTCTTTACAGCACAAATGAAAGAAACCTCTGTAGGGGAAGAGAAAGCCTTCATCCCTCTGACCAGCCTTTTCCTCACTCCTTGTCGCCAAGAGGAAACAGCCTCCTCTGCTAGAAAGACTGTGTTTTCTAATCAGCCACGTCCCTGCTTGGAGAGACCCGACACCCGCGGGGCCTCCCTCTCCGCTTCCCATGGCTCCTTGGCAGGGTTGCCAGGGGACCGATGGTCGCCCCTCTTTAGGGCAGGCCCCGCCACTTTTCTCTCTGCGTGTCTTACATGTGCGACAGCGGTGCCACTAACACGTGGTCCACGGACCAGTGTCCGTCTGTGAACCAGTTTTCACCAGTCTGAACGAGATTAGGAGCGGAGCCCGAATTAAATTGATTGTGTCACTAAGCACACTGTTTAGCTGGGCTGACGTTTTCCCAGCAAGACCGTCTCGATGAAGAAAGCCCGGTGCTGATGTACATTCCCCGTGCGCCGCTCCTCTCAGTGCAGGCAGGAACAGCTCGTGGAGGCCTCCTCCTCCGTGTAGCACTCCGCTGCAGGACGCCCCTCACTCCCGACAGGCTGCCCGGCTGCTGCTAAGGTTCAGATTTGAGCTCAGATGGAGGGAAAGAGGTCCCAGCAGTGCTCCACCCTTGCCATCCAGGCCTCTGCACGGAGCTGCGTCAGGCTTGGCCCAGGTCATAATAAAGTGTGTTTGTTCCTTTCCTCGTGTGTACCATCCCCGCAGCTGGAAGGAGGGGTGATTGCCAGAATTCAGGCTCAGATTCCATCCTCAGATTCTTCCCGATGCCCCTACCTAATTGCATTTGTATTTAAAAATGTTTTAATACATAGTGTGTCCAGGGTTACCATAAAGGAGCCAACAGGTTTTAGATCAGTCCCCCACTTCAGGCACAATCCTTGCTTGCAGGTGGACCCAGAAGACCAAAACTCAGGGACTGAAAAAGAAAACCCCGTCCAAAGTGCATGCATCTACAGAGGTGTGGAGAGGAGACACCACTGGGGTAACGCGCCTGGTCTTCCGGGGCCACAGCCGAGCCCTGGGCCCGCCATGACCAGGCTTGTTCCACAGCGAGTGCTTCTGAGCACCGTGGTGACAACCACACACCCTAACTTGTGGACTGTGCTTGATTCCTTTCACTGCCAGGGCGGATAGCTGAGGTTCTCACATCTCTCAGAATACTCAATCCAGCACTTCCTATACACGGGACCCTAGAACATTGCCAAGACTCAGTTTCTCCATTTGTGAAATGAGAGTGAAAGCAGGTATCACGGAGGGGCAGGCGTGAGTCCTGTGCAGGGAAGCGCTTTGACAGAGGTGCCCTGCTGGGGAGGGGTGTGGCTGGTGCCGCGCGGACTCTGAGGCAGTGGGACAGCCACTGGGTGTCTCCTTGGTAAGAAGGTTGCCCAGGAAAGCCAAGGGCTTCTGAAGTTCTACCAAAACAGTTGGCAACTCTCTGTCTTTTTTTTTTTTTCCTGGACACCAAGAGATCTACAGGAAAAAGAGCCACAGGAAAAAGCCACCGGCCTTTAACCAGTCACTCCGGCCTCCATGTCTCCATGGCCAGATATGGTCTGAGGGGTCCATGTGTACATGTGGCTGTGTATTGTCACTTATTTTTACTGGACTCAGTAACATGCTGTGTACAGTGATGTCCTTCATTCCTTAGCCGGGGGCGGCCAAGTACCTCCAGAGGAAAGTGGCTCAGCCCCAGGTCCTGATGAGATGGCCAGCCGTCCCCCTGCATGTCAGGAGTGAGGGGAAGGGGCCAAGGCATCTTTCTGTCCTCCAATGCCAGGTGCCCTAGGGCTGCCTAAGTGGTACTTTATTACCACCAACTGGAGAACTTAAAAGAACAGAAATGTATTCTCTCATGGTTCTGGAGGCCAAAAGTCCAAAATCAAAATGCCAGCAGGGCCGTGCTCGCTCCAAAGGCTCTAAGAGAGAATCCTTCCTCGCTTCTTCCAGCCTCTGGAGGCTCCGCGTTCCTCAGCTTGTGGCCACATCACTCCAACCTCTGTCGCATGTTCACATACCTTCTCCTCTTCTCCTGCCTCCTCGTCTGTCTCTTACAAGGACAATTTTCACTGGATGTAAGGCCCACCCTGGTGGTCATCCAGGATGAGCTCATCTCAAGATCCTCAGTGACATCTGCCAAGACCTTTCTTCCAAATAAGGTCACATTTACAGGTTCAAGATTAGGTCATGGACGTATCTTTTTGGGGAGGAGGCCACCATTCTCCCACCCGCTTAATGCCACCAACAGTGAGAAGGGCGAACCTAACGTAAGGTCGAGACCACACCTGTTGCTGAATGAAAGGATGAATCTGTTGTGTCCTCTTCAAAGACATTGCCTGATGCCTGCCCCGAGCTAGACCCTGAGCCCTCCTAAGGACACTAAATGAGTGAAACACAGTCCTGAACTTGAGGAGCTCAAGGTCTAGAGGAGAAGATAGAATCGGACAGAGCCAGGTGAATTTTAGCTTCACCTCCTACTAACTGGGCAGCCATGGGGCTCAGCCTTCCTTCCCTGCCTGTAAGCAAAGAAAATAATAGCAGTGGCGGGGGGGGGACAGAGGTGGGGGGAAGGTGTGATGTCTCCTTGCTCGTTTCCTTGCTCTTTCTGCCGTCACTCACCTGACCTCAAAGAGTGAGAAGGAATTCTCTGACTGGTCGATTTGGTAGGACTACCGTGGCCACTCCCTCAGCATCTCTCTTTATCTGAGGAGCCCGCTTGCCCGCTGAGATCATGCAGTTTCTCTCTCCTGTTAACAATTTAGAGATCAGTGCTCCCTCCCGAGTCTGCCTGTCCCCGGACAGTGTGCATGTATCCAGGGAAGGGATAACTGTAAGGCTCAGAATTAGAAGGCCGGCTTGCCTGCCGACACCAGTCACCTTCTGCAGTGTCAGCTTTAACATCGGTGCAAGCAGGATATTTCATAGCAGCAGTCAGCATGGTGGCTAAGTGTGATGTCAGCGGTAGGCATGATATTTGGTCTCTTGTTTGCCTTGCTCTTTGGTCTCATTTCTCAACTGGTCCAGAATAAGTGAGGAAAAGAGGAGTATTTTATCGAACTCTCTAGAACCCTCAACAATTACAGCAGGTGGCTTTTGGAAATTTTAAATAAGATAATGCAGGTAAAAGTTCTTAGCATGCATCTGGGACATAGTAGGTGCTCAGTGAAGGGCAACGAATGCCATCCTCTATCCCCTCCGTCCACAGCACCCCCTCCAGGGCCCTGACACAGAGGCCACCTGGCTTCTAGGCTCCCCGAGCCCGCTGGTCCCGCAGCCAGGGCCCTGCTTCCGATGCCGCCTGCTCCCGAGTGGCCCACAGCCTGGGTGGTAATCAGAGATTCCAGCTGAGTCTTTGATGCCACTGCCGGAGCGGTGAGCCAGGCACTGTTTGAAGTGCCTGCCTGTGTAATAAGGATTTCTAATTCGCTCGAACCAAAGCAACGTTTGCAGTAAAGATCATTTTTGGAATGAAAAATAAATTGTGACTGGAGGGTCTGGGTTTGTTTCAAAAAGGGAGATCACCCACAAGCATCGCGTTCTTTAAGAAGCCACCCGCCCACCCGTTTTAAGATGGAGAGCACGCCACTCAGAATTTCAAAGTGCTGTTAATTAAGAGCAGTTTATTAAAATGTCAATCTTTTAAACCAAAACAACTCTCTTCCCCAGCTTGCCGAGTGAGCTTCCTAGCCATCCTTCCCACCCCAGATAATCCAGCAGGCAGTTTCACTCAGGCCCACGGAGGAGGATCTGCCTGTCCATGGCTCTTGAAGAGCAGAGAAGAACTGTTCCCAAGGATGGCCCCCAACCCCTGTCACCTGCTGTGAGCTCAGCCCCATGGAGCCTGTCTCTCAAGGGACAAGGTGGCTCAGGGACTCAGTGTTTAGATGCAGGAGCCAGACAGCCCGGGTGGAATCCCAGCCCTGTCTGTCTATGAAGGTAGATCACAATACCCACCTATGGGCATGTTGGAAAGATTGAGGTCATGTGTGTGAAAATGCCTGGCAGAGCTTTCTAGACTTTTCAAGGTAGAAGCAGCTGGAAGAGACCTCTGCCCTCACTCTGATGGCACCTGAGAGCCCCAGCTGTCCCTTCAATGATTTAACACATAACCTTGGAGCATCTGTCGTGCTCCAGGCTCTGAGCTAAGCACCGGAGGTATAGACGTAAATAAGATAGCACAGCCTCTACCCTCGTGGACTTGACTCTGTAGCAGAGAGACAGACGTTGACCTAACAAGGGCAGGGGTGAGAAGCCCAGGGCTCTGGGAGGGTAGACGTGCAGGGTGCAGGGACGTGGGCTCCTGGGGCAGGGGAGGCAGAGAACTCTCCACAAAGAAGTGGTCTTTGAGCTCAGAACTAAAGGTCACTGGAGTTAAACTGAGTGAAGAAGATGGCAGAGGGGTCAGCATGTCTGAAGGCTCCGTGATGAGAAACCACAGAGCAAGTTCTGATTCAAGAATTACTTACCTAGCATACACTATGTGCCAGACGCTGTTCTAGGCATTGAGGACACAGCATTCATCAAAATACAAATTTCCTCCTCTCATGAGGCTTTTATTCTAATGGGGGAAGATAGATACGAAATAAATATACATTTTTTTAAAAAGATAATTTCAGATAGTGAGAAATACTGGAAAGGGAATAAATACTTCCCCCAGACAAGGGGATGAAGAGGGACTGAGTCAGGGGAGGGGGCACCCATTTAGCTGGTGTCATCAGGAAAGGCCTCACGAGGTGACTTTTGAATTGCAGTGCCTGAAGGAACGAGGTGTTTGAAGTTCTGGGGGAGCAGTATCCCCTGCACGGGACACAGTAAGTAGAATGGTCCCCAGGCTGGAATGACATGGTGTGTTCTAGAACCATCAAGAAGGCCGGAAGCTGGAGTGGAGCAGTCAGGGAGGAAATGGCCAGAAACCAGGCCAGTGAGGCAGACAGGGAAGCCCGCACAGAGCCTTCCGGGGGGAAAGGCTGGTTTTTCATCCCGGCACCAAAAGGAGCCACTGAAAGATGGGGCAGCAGACATGCCACGAGAATGTCTGAGTTCTAGAAACACACCGTGTGGAGAATGAATAGGGCCAGGGTGAGCCAGGAGGCTGGGTAGCCACAGAGGAGCCGCTACAGGACAGGGATGAGAGGTAGGGGATGAAGGCGAGGGCTAGCTTCCAGAGCCCGGAATAGCCCGTCAGCTCTGCCTCACCTGGCGGGAGGATCACCCAGCCTGGAGTCCACTCTGGTCTCTGACAAGTCCCCTTCTTCTCGGACTCCTCCTGCCAAGGGTCCTTCCCCAGGTGGGCAGGAGAATCACCAGCGTCTCCCCAGATCTTCAGAGGACTGCCACCCTCCCCCATTATAGATCTGCCATCAAAGGTCCCTGAATAAAGGATGGCCGTGTAGTCTCCAGATGCAAATGGCTGGGGTTCAAAGGCCAGCTAGCTGTGGAACCCGGGGTGAGTTACTTAACCTCCCTGCACGTCAGTTCCCTCAACAGTCAAACGGGCAGTAAAATAACCTCACAGGGCTGCCAGTCGCAGAGATTAAGTGAGGTCAAGTGCTGGAGCCCCGGTTCAGGGAGCGCTCCCTGGCATGAGTGATGGCAGGATTAAAGGGCTTGCAGGCCGCCCTTCTCCGTGACCTCCTCCTCCCCAAGCTTCAAATCTCCAGGGTTTAGAAAAACAAATGACAAATGATGTCTCCCCACACCCAGTGCCTCCACCCAATTTGGCTTGACTCAACAGGTCCCCTGAGGAACCCATGGATTTCTCACCTGCCCCACCCTGCACTGGGCCCAAGGCACCCCCGCCCATGTGTGCACACTGTGAGCTGTGAACAGGTGGGCCAGGTGTGAGAGGCACCAGCATTTCCAGGTCCTGTTACCTGCCCTCAGTGTCCCTCTTTCCAGCAAGCCCCTTCTAGGGGCAGGTTCAGGGAGGGACTGTCTCTTCCCTGGTCTCTGCTGTGTCCTAACATCTACCTCATGCTCAGCAACTCTGCCTTAAATCAATGAATGAAGAAATCCATGAGTGAGGGGAATGATTGAAAGAATGAGCATCTTCTCCATAGATACATGGGTTTCTTAAGGGCAATCATTTTTTTATCCCACAGATATTTACTGTGTGGGATCTTCTCAGGTGCTCCTCTAGACCCAGGCTCTACCCCACCTCAGGTCCCAGGGGCCTGACCTGGGCTGCATTATCCAGGCGCCCTTGTCCTGTGGCTTCCAGAGACCAAAAGGCAGGACCAGAGGGAGACCGCTGCCCAGTTGGGTGGCACTTTGGCCAGGGCCCTGCTTTGTCCAACAGCATCCTGGAAATCTCTCTGTCCCACCTAGGGCTGGTGAGCACCCGACTGTCGCCAGCCCAACGGTGCTTCACACCTTCGTTGGCTCCCGTTAACCATGCACACGGTTTATAAATTGTCCCTTCATTACATTCTCTTCACATCCCACGTTCCACTTATTCCCCTTCCCCCTGACATTTGGAGCAGGACACCACTTGGCTCCTGCCAGGTCCCTGAGCCATACGGCCTGCTGTGTCCCAGGCATTCTTCTAGTCCCCGAAGCAAGGGAGTGAATAATTCCTGCCTTCTGAGAACTTCCATTTTAGTGGGAACAGATTGACAAGAAGTGTAATCAGTAAGTAAAATCTGTAACACATTAGAGGGTAGTGAATGCTGAGAGAAGGGGCATAGGAATTCTTGTTGGCAAGGATGGGTTGCCATTTCAGAGGAGACAAGGGAGGCCTCACTGAGAAGGCAATGTTAAAAGACTTCTGGGAGTGAAAGGGTGTGGATTATGAAGGAAGAAAAGCGGAGGAAGAGATATGCAAAGGCCCTGATGCACAATGTTGTCCTCCTTGATCGAGCAACGAAGAGGAGGTACAGCCCAGACTTTCCTCTCATACAGCGCCTGGCACCTAGTGGGCTTTAGTGAACATTGTCCTTGAAAGGGAGAGGGAAGGACAGAGGGAGGCAGTAGTGGGCAGAAGGAGCATTGAATGGCCAGTGTTCTTATTACCATGCCAACCATGGTGTCTTTCTCAGGCCCCCACCCATCAAGGGACTGGCACAGCTTCTTACCTCACACATCACAGGCTCTAGGTTATCCCCAGGTGGACCCCACCCACCCACTGCTAACTAACCCCCACCATGTTTTCTCTTCTGGTGCTCTTCTGGGTGGAAGCCCCCTGCCTCCTGGAGTGTACAACCTGCCCTCAAGAGAGCTGGACAAGGATCCCAGCAGCAGCTCCAGGCTGGGCAGAAGCCCACCATTGAGGAGACCTGGCTCCTGGGGCCTCAGGCCTGTCCTCCTCCCCAGGCCCACTGTCCCAGGGTCCCCTCTGCTGACCCCAGGCAAGACCAGGGCCCCTAAGAAGGCTGGGCACTGGAGAGGAAGGGAACGGGGAGCCGGCAGAGGGCGGCCCTGCCCTTGCCCGGGAGCCTGTCCCTGGGGAGTCTCTCCCTTTGGTGATTGTTTCCCAGGCTCCCTGGAGCCAGAGGAGTATGGAATGTTCTTATCGCTTCCCAGAGAGAAGGCTTTCTTCTTCCTTCACAAAAATGTTAAGCTTCATAATCCGATAGGGAACCTGGACAGGCTGCAGCTGGCGGCCTGGGTCCTACTTCTGGGAACCGTGAGAGGGGGAGTGAGATGGAAGGGAAGGGGGGCAGGGAGAGGAATGAGCCCTGTTTCCCCTAACGATGGGAAACCTTGGGGACCCACCTCAGACCCCCAGACTGCGGGAGATGCCCCTCCACCCACCTCACCACAGCTCTGAACCATGAATGGGGGGCCCAGCCAGGGCAGAGCGGCCCCACCATCTCTAGGTGGCTGGCCTGCCCACTCAGCTCCACAGCAGCAGGCCCCTTCTCTGCTATGTCCCATGTGGGGCAGTGGGTCTGGGAAAGTCCCTCCTCACATTTGCAATCACAGGTCAGAGGACTGCACAGGAGAGGACAGGACGGCTGACGTCAGTGGGGCCAAACTCATCAGAAAGCCGGATCTCCATGGAGCTGGGACTGTGGTTTCCTAGGGACAGGTCTACTTGCTGAAATGGGACAGGTCACAGAGACTGCCTGAGACTCAGAAGTACAATTAGAGCCAGTGAAGATTATACCAAGAAGGGGACATGCTGTTCATCCATCCATCCATCCATTCATTCATTCATTCATTCCACAGATGTTCATTCAGTGATGGCTGAGTGGGGAGCTGAGAAGCCAGCCAGGCACTAACCCATGAGCAGTCACTCCCCTTCTGCTTCTGTCCTGTCCCTGGGCTCCATGAAACATCCCAAGTTGGCTTTTGGAGCTGTAAATGCCTCCAGGGACCAGAGGCTCTGGCAGGCCAATAGGGCCCAGCCATTTCCTCCTCAGGATCCCCAGGTCAGTCTGGTCAGGGGAGAAGATGCGCTGGCGGTCCCATGGCCAGGCCCCTTGGAGCCAGTGTGCTCCCCTCACCTCCTTCCTTAGGGGTGACCATGGTGGGTGATCTCTGGCCCCATTGGTTATTGGATCCAAGGAATAACTGTGCTAAAAAGACAGCAATCAGCTTCAGTTGTGTGCCTGACCAGTCAGCCTCGGTGAGCCAGCCCGTCCTGAGGCTGGGCATCCTGGAGTCGGCCCTTCCCTGCTTACCCAAAGTCGGGTGTGAAGTGAAGTGGGCTCTCGTGTCAACTGGCTTTAGAAAGTCAACACTACATGGGGATCTCTTTCCACGCACTCACTCATTGCAGGCTTAGATATGTGTATAAGTACATTTATATATGTAGATTAAAAGAAAACTTTTAACAATGGTTATCTAAGTTCCATATAAGAAGACTCCCTGTTTTCTAACTGGTAGATTTAGGTACTGCTTGAATTTTTATAAAGCATGCCTTATTTGTATAATAAAAAAAAATGACATTTCTATTCTGAAATTTAAAGTAAACTATTATGTTGTTTTAAGAAATAACATATTAACTTGTGGGGTAGAGCAAGGACTAACTGAGGGAAAAGACCACATCCCTGGGGGTCATGGGAGGGAGGTGTTCCGACGCCACTCCCCCGCCACATGCCCCAAGCCACGCCCCCAGACACAGAGCTACTCCTTCCCAGATGGGGCACCGACTCTTCTTATGTGAGGCAGTGAGGGAAGGGTCCAACCCGGACACCGGGCACTGCACAGGGGCAGGGTCAAAGTCCAGCCAACAGGGCAAAGAGCCATTCTCCACACGAGAGCAGACTGTGTTATCCTCGGGAAGGACGCATGTTCACCTTGGTGCGTGTTTTCGGTGTCGTGGGGAGGGAGCCAGCTGCAGTGCAGCGGTCTGAGGGCACACTGGATGGACACTGTGGCCATCCCTGAGCTGCAGGATGGGGTCTGAAGCAGAGGAGAGCCATCCTGGCATCCATTCAAACCTGGGAGGCATCCAATTCTCAAAAAAAGAAAAGCAGAGTTGGGAGGATTGGGACCAAACCTCTTCCTTTGGGACAGAACTTCCAGGGTAAAGGAGGGAACACAGAGGTATCTGTGTATCCTGGACTTACTGTCCTCACTCTTAGGACAGAAAAAAGAAGCGAAAGACAGAAAAAAGACCTCCATGCTGCTCTTTTGAGATGGGCTCTGCACACCTCTGCAGTGATCATCTGTCACCTTCGAACACGTTTGTGTATTTAGGGAATTCTCCACTTGGAGCCCTGGTCAGAGACCACCTCTTTGTATGGAAGTCAGATTCCTCCCTCCCCCCACTTTTCCAGCCTCCTTGCAGCCATAGCTCAAGCCTGTTACCTCACTCTGTTGACCCGACTCACCCACTTTGGACTTTGGAACTGAAAGGAAATGATGCAACAAAGCAGATGCTGCCTGGAGCCCATTCCAGCCAGGGTGCAGGAGCACCGCGCCCAGCTTCTAGAAGATCCGGGGCTAAGCTAAGGTTCTGGGACATCCAGTCCCCGCTGCTGGCAGTGACACAGAGCTGCGGCAGTGTCAGCACCCTGCAGCGACGGCCATGGGGCTCTCCCAGAGCCGTCAGTTCCAAGAAGCGGTTGTGGGTGTTGTTCCTGGCTGGGGGGGGGCCTCCAGGCCAGGAGCTCTGGCCCAGAGATTCTGCAGATTTCCCAACACCCTTTAATAAATCTCCATTTCCCCCCAGTAAGCCTAAGATGGTTTCTGTGTTTGCAAGACAGAAGCCAGGCCGGAATCAGAAGCTCCTGTGTGTTTGGTCCAAGGAGGGACAGGACGTTCTCAAGAATGGACAGGAATTGCTTCGAGCCACTGTGGACGTGTTAGCTGTGGAGAGCTAAGTAACACTGGTATCAGCATCAGCAGAGAAAACCTCTCTCCACCCCACCCTGTCCCTGACGCAGGAAACAACAAAACAAATTCCAGAGCTGCGTCTGCAGGATGACTCGGCACTCCCAGCGTCTGTAGGCCCAGAGGGTGCTAACATCCCTTCCCCAGGGCAGCTTTTCTGCGTCCAAGGGCTCTTGGTGCCGCCTCAGCGCGGAGCCCGAGGGGGCGCACTCACAGTGTATCTCTGAGAACAGCACCTGAATTCCAGGGACAGGAGTTGCAGAGCACTCCGTGTGAATGGTCTGCTGCAGTTGTGCAGCACAAGGAGGTGGCCCTGGCTGGTCTGGGGCTGTGGAGAGTTCTGAGCTAAGACCCACTGGGCTCTGGGCCGTACATACTAGCTGGGAGAATGAAAGGACTTTTCTATAATCAAAGGGTTCTGTCCTCCCAAAGCTCTCGCCTTCCAGCATCCACATCTCTGGTCCTGCCCCAGATGTCACAGCCTGAGACTCCCTGCCTCCCTCGGCCTAGACCCCTACTCCTCACACATGCCCATTCCCTTAACACCTTCTGCACTGGAATGTCTGCGTGTAAGCGTCTGTTTCAAGGGGCTAATGGATGAAGGGTGTGTGTGTGTGTGTGCGCGCCCACCCATGCTGGAGAAGCACAAGACCTGTCTCCCAGGAGGCTGGCCGGGCCCTGAGATGCTATCAGCAGCTCCTCACTCTTGCTGCACTGAAGCCAACATAAACAGAGCCGCAGAGCCGCCCCCAGGCCGGGCCGCCCTAGAAGGCCCACGCCTCCTTCCCACCCTCTTGGGCAGCTACCCATGGAGCCAAGAGCCAGATATCAGGCTTCAGCTGGCTGGACTCCCGGCAGCTCCTGCTGGTCTGTGCTGGGCCTGCCGCCCAACCTGCCCGCAGGCGCTGGCCGCAGCCCGGGCAGTGGGACCTCAGAGCTCAGCCCATCAGTGCCCACGGCCACCCTCCTCTCCAGCCCCTGGGGTTCTGGCTTGGCAGAGAAGCAGGGTGCGTGGATAGGGGTGCCCTAACTCACTGAGCTCCCCAAGACCTCCAAATCTGCCCAGGACCCTTTCCATGAGGCAACGGGAAACCCACGCGCTCCAGCCAGAAACAGAACGTTTTGAACAATTTGAGGGGAAAAAATGATTCAGACCAATTTCAAGTCATCTGAGAGCTCCAGGGGAAAATCGCAGCCACCTCTTCAGGCACCATTGTGTGCTCGCGCCAAACCCCAGACAGCTTGGACTGCAGTAGCACAAAGGCTGCGAGTCCTCACGTCCCTCCAGCAGGGGCTGGCCTGGCGCCCGGGACTCCGGGCCTTCGGGCCACTGGGCTCATCCTCTCCTCCATGACTCCACTTCTCTGGACTCCCGCTGCGCGTGGTTGATGCTCGTGGTCCCACCCGCTGGCTGGAGCCACCTCCTTGTCCTTTAGAACTCGGCCCAGACATGTTTCCTCCTAAAAGCGCTCCAGGTCCTCCGAGACGGCCCGCTGCGCGCCCTGACATGTCAACTGTGCCGCACGGTCCTGAGGACGACCTGTTAGGAGCCCTTCCAGGGGCTGGGCTCAGAGCAGGGCACTCAAATAGGTCACCCAGTTTAAAGGGAACCACCACCTTACAGGTGGGTGTCAACACTCGTGTCATGGATAGGGTCCCCGAGCCTCAGAGTTGGAGTCGCCCACCCAAAGTCACAGCTGGGAGGTGCTGGAGTTGAGATTTGAAACCAGGCAGTGTGGAGTCAGGCTTTGCCCAAACCATTTCACACCAACTCTCCAGGAGCTGCCCTGGGATGGGAGGGCCTGGCTCGGCTCTGGGGAAGGGGAGAGTCGAGAAGGGCTGAATGGAAACTTCCCCAGGGGAGCCAGGTATTACAGGCCATGTGGACGAGGTAAGTACAGCAGGGAAGAGCGTTCCCAGTGGAAAACACAGCAGGTACAAAGGCCTAGAAAGGAGAAATGGCAGAGGGTGGCAGCTCGGGGCCCTGAACGTGCGGTATGAGAGGAAGGCCCTGAGGAGTGAGGCTGGAGAATGAGGCCAGACTCTGGCAGCACCACTCACCCACCATCCCTAAACACACACACACACACACACACACACACACACACACACACACACACGGCCCAGGGGCTCGGTCTGGGTTCTCCAGGTGAGGAAGCACCACGCCCGCGACAGGAGGGAGGCGGAGGGCCCAGATCTGACTGGAGACGCATCCCTCATGGGCCCCTGTGGAGCCCAGTCAGGGCCAGCCACACAGTCCCAGGGCCACGTAAGCAATGCTCAGGGTGTGAGCAGGCACGAGGGCTCCTCTGGGAGGCACTTAGGAAACAAGATTTAAAATATATATATAGTTCAGTTTCTATGGCATTTGATAATATTCAACTGGCAGAGAGTCTTTTTGGTTTAGTTTTAATTTTTTCCTTTAAAAACAGTTATACATGCTTATAACACCAAACAACTTTTTAAAATCAGACACGAATGAAGTAAGGAGGAGAAGTCACCCTTGTCTCTGTTCCCATCGCCTTCCCTTCCCCAGAGGCCATCGCTGAGATAAACGTGGTCCTTCCTGAACTTTCCTATTTGCATGAACATACACATGGCCATGCCCATGTACAGGATGTTTTCTTACTTAAAAGTTACACACATTCTTCTGCATCTTGCTCTTTTTCTCGTGCAATAATACATGGTAAATATCATCACTCACCCATTCAATTAAATATTCACCGAGATCCTGTGTTACCAGGCCCGAGCCAGGAGGCTAGCAGGATGCAGCAGAGACAGGGAGGCCAGGCCCTGCTGTCCAGCTTCCCCACACCAGCAGGACTGAGGAATGAGGCCGCCTCTAGTAGCTGGAAAAGGCCAGGAAACTGATTTGCCCCCGAGCCTCCAGAAAGTAACACGTCCCTGCTGACAACTTGACAACAAGCCCAGAGAGACCTGTGTCAGACTTCTGAACTACAGGACTGAAAGATAACAAATCTGTGCTGGTTTAAGCCACCAAGGTTTTGGTAATTTGTTACAGCAGCAAGTAGGAAATTAATACAAGAGGCTAATCCTGGAGTTCAAGGAAGAGATGCTGGGGCTTGGTCTAGGGTGGGAGAGAAGCAGATAGATCAACCTGGGTACCTTCCAATACAGAGAGAGAGACTCATGGGGGGGAGACTTGGGGATCACCTGGACATGGACGCTGAAGGAGAAGGGACTGAACCAGGGTGACTGTGGGTTTGGGATGGGCCTGTGGGAGGTGATGGAACTTTACTCTGAAAATCTTGAGAGGCAGGACTCTGTCTCGTTCACCCATCAGAGTGCCTGGAACACAGCAGGTGCTCAATAAATATCTGTTGAATGAATTCACTTATTAAACACAGGGAGAATCTAGGAAGCTTGTGTCTGGGGAGAAGATAGTGAGTTCAAAGGTCAGCACCGTATCTCCCAAGCAGCCCTCAGAAAGATCTGTCAGGATCAATGAACACATATCTGGGGTGGGAAAGAGGAGCCGCTGCTGACGGGCCCCCAGCCGCCCCGGCCTGTGAAGCAAACCTCAGAGAGTGTGGCCAACCAGGGGTCCCCGAGGCAGGCAGGCAGACTGGAGGCGGCTCCGTGCTGACATTACCCACTAATAGGAGGTCCTTATCACCCGGGATGGAGCTGGGTGCTCTACTTAATTCAGGAGAAAGCTACTCTCCGGGAAACAGGTGCCAATTTGCAGCAATCACAATAAGAAACATCCTCTCTCTGGGTGATGCAAGCTAACAAGGTAACAGGGCATTGTGCAGTGGGGAGAGATCAAAAGGGGTTTTTTTCCCAAGCCCATGGTGGGCACTTAATCCATCTTTTGCTCTCTCTCTCTCTCCCTCCATTACAGCCCTCAGATGCACTATTTACAGGGCCTACATTAGCTGCCTTTTCAGATACCGCACTTCCTCAAAACCACTTCAGAAGGAAAGTGAATTAGAAATTAATTTGAGACACAGGCAGTGGCTTTTACTGCCTCCTCCCTGCCTCCAGGCCAGCAGCACCTTCCTGCCTAGATGTGGGAGCCCAGGTCCCCACCCTGTCAACCCCCAGGCAGACAACTCTCCTGACCCTGTGGACACACTGGCTCCAGCCCATGGGGCTGGCCTGGGTGCAGTGAGGCAGAGGGAGGGCTGAGGGCAGGGGTGGATAAGGAGATGGAGCAGGTAAGGTCATGACCCAAGACGGGGCAAAGGTGGAAGCCAGGCTGAGAGGAAGAAGCAAATCTGGGATGTGGATGGTGGGGGGCAGGGGTGGGCATTGTGGACAGCCCTGCCTTCTTTCCTAGGACCCTCCGCAGGCAGGAGCTTCCCACTCTTCTCTGTCTGGACCGCTCCCACCTCCAGGCAGCCCAGGGCCCCTGTTAGGTTAAGGTGGCTGCCTGGGTAAGTACCAAGTTGATAAAGGCCCAGGCCAGCTTCCTGCTCCTTCTCTGCCATCTCCCTCCGCCTTCACCTGACACCTTCAGGAATGCAGCCACCCCTCCCTGATGCACGGGCATCTTCCAGGTGTGGGAGTCCAGAAAGGGCAGAAGGAAGGCAGGAATGTGGGAGCTTTCAGTGCCCAGAGTAGGAGGAGATTTCAATATGGGAGAATGTTCCACTAGAAATCCCCCACCCAGGCTCCTGCTTTTACGGGTAAGAAGATCTGTGAACTGAGTGACCTGCCTGGAGTCCCTGAGACCTGGACTAGGACCCAACATTTCTGACTCACAGCCAAATGCTTTTGCCTCCATTGGATGGGTTTAAAAACCTAAGCAGCAGAACTGGAAAGAAACTTGGGCCTCACCTAGGCTGAGGCTCCTGAGGAGCTGGGGGCATGGGGGGGATAGGGGGATCCCACCCCAGCTCCACTTACAGCAGCATGTTTATTGGGGTTTCCCCCAAGAGTATGAAAGCAAATGAACTATTAAGCGAGGGGAGAAGCCACAGGCCACCCTCCCCTCCCGCTAAGTGTGGGGAGCAGACGCTCACAGCCTCCAGCGGTCCCCCCCTCCCGCCTTCACGCCCCGGTGTGAGTCCCTGCCCTGGGTGTGGGCTGGCCCTTGTGACTCACTTCTAGCAAATAGAATATGGCAAAAGCGAAGGGACGGCACCCCAAGACTAGGTTACAAGAAGATTCTAGTTCTGCCTCTCTGGTCCTCACTCGCCTCTCCCCACTCTCCCTCTGAAGGAAGCCAGGCGCCTTACTGTGAGCCCCCTGTGGGGAGGCCTCTTGGCAAGGAACGGGGGTCTCTGGCCAGCAGCCTGCAAGATTCTAAGGTCTGTCAACAACCACATGGGTGAGATTGGAAGCAGATCCTCCCCAGTCGAGCCTTGAGAACATGGCAGCCCCGGCTGTCACCCCAATAGTGTCCTTGTCAGAGACCGTGAGATTTTTCAAAGGCTCAATGAAGCTATGCTAGGTTTCCTGACCCACAGGAACTTCGTGGTAATAAATATTTGTTGTCTCAAACTGCTATGTTTTGGAGTAATTTGTTACAAAGTCTGTGTTTCACGAGACGGACAAAGCAAGAGAGAGAACAGAGGCAGCTGTGAGATTGTCGCATACTAGGGCGGATTAAGTCAGGAGACCTAGGCTCCGTTTTGGGACCTACCATTGACCCACACTCTGGCCTTGGACAAGACGCATTATTTATGGGCCTTAGTTTCCCCAACCACTGGGGAGGACTCTGTGATGGCTTTAACTGCCTGTGACTTGAGAACTAAGTAGGGAAGCGTACAGGCCTGAGATGCTGGCCTCCGTCACAAGAAGGGGAACATGGAAGGTGCCGACCACCCTGCACCAGCATGGTGCAGTGACACCAGTCTTAAGTGACACCCTCTGACTTCAGGGGCCTGGGGTCGCCAGACCTGGCAGGAGAAGACTCAAGACCCTGAGGAATCTTTGGAAGGAAGAGAGACCTCCTCACTGCCGTCACTGCCCCATGCCCTCTCCATCCAATGTGTCTCCTGCCTTCTGCACTCAGGAACCCTGACTTCACCTCCTTCAGCCAGTCCCCTCAAGGACCCAGCTGGGCTCCCAGCTCAGCCATCCCCTGAGAGAGCCCCCCTCAGGGGTCCAGAGTGCCAAGAGGAGGCTCCAGAGGCAAACACCTGCCCTTTCTTTTCTCCAGGCCCCCAGCTGCAGCATGGGCCTCCTGCAGAGCCACAGGAGCCTGGCTTCCCACCCTTACCCCAGGTGGGGGATGGGCCTCCTCTCCACACCAGGCCTGGGACAGTCCCCAAGGTCCCACTTCTCTCCCTGGAGCAGCAGGAAAGCCTGGGAAAAGCAAGTCGCTTTAACACTCCTAGGGGATAAAAACAAGCCCAAATAAGGGTCCATTTCTACCACATTCCTCCAGGCTGCAAGGGAATGCCAGACTAGGGCCAGCTGCCCACCGCTGCCTCCCCCTCAGCAGGGCCAGGCTGCCGTCTCCAGGCCAGGAAGAGCTGTTTTCCTGGCCGGACTGGCCAGACGCGCAAACTCCGTCCTCTGCGAGTCTGTCATCCTCTCACAGGCTTGGGGTGGGGACTCCTGGGGGACCTCCGTGGCAGGGCCAGGACTAGTGGGGGCTCCCCAGGGGTCCCTGAAGTCCTGATGGGCTATTGTCTGTGGGTGCTGGATCCCTCCAGAAGGCTCTGGCGGCCTTTTGGCTCCAGATGATTCAGCCACCCCACTCTTCCTCTCACAGCTAGTCAGTCCTCCTAAGGCAGGGTTTCTCAGCCTCAGCACTTCGGGCATTTGGGGCTGGTTTCCTCCTTCTTGGGGGGAGCTGGCTGTGCTGTGTATGTCAGAATGTTTGGGAAGCACCCCTGGCTTCCACCCACTAGGTGTCAGTAGCACACCCCCCACCCCCACAGGTTATCCCATCCAAAAATGCCTCCAGACATCCCCCAATTGAGAACCACTGTTTTAAGTGGAATAAAGGACTTTTGCTGGTCTTTGATCAAGAATCCTGGCTGCAGGGCTTTGCAAGAAGAAAGGCAGGTGGCCGAGAAGAAGGAAATCTCACTGGACCCATGACCACAAACCCTAACACACACACACACACACACACACACACACACAGGATCAGAGCTCATAAATGTAATTGAGAAGCCAGTATTAGTGTCCCTGCTGATGAAGTTCAGGGGGGCTATGTGGCTTGCCCGAGGCCACACAGCTCAGCAGTGGCAGAGCTGGGACTCCAGGCCAGGTCCGTGGGCCCCTAAACCCATGCTCTATGCCCTGCTGCCCTCCCCAGTCTGCAGATGGGAGCCTGCACCTCCCTCACTGGCCACCCATCTCCACCTCCACTTTGGGGTGCCAGTTCCCCACATGCCCCAGCTTGGGGTGGGTCTCCTGAGCCTCCTCGGCCGACTTCCCCCTTCCCGCCGCTGCACTGTCCTGATCATGGGTGATCGATTTGCATACCGTATCGATCTCAAGGGCTGTGTAATATGTTTGACTTGCGGCACTTTGCATAATTTTCTGATTAAGTTACTTATTTAACCTATTGACCTTTTCTCTTAATTAGAGTACCTGGGTACTGCAAATGTTGAGTAGTAATCAAGGTGTGCGTTGCTCCAAGTGGAATTCATGTCCTCACTACTTGCCTGCTCCTTCGTGACTCCGGCTTCCCCTGCAGCGGCTCCTGTTGCACTAGCTGCCCCCCCACCCCTGCATCCCCTCTCGCCCTGCCCCACCTTCCCCAAGGTGGGTGAGACGCACACACGTGGAGCCAGGCCCTCTCCGGCTTCTGCTGTCCAGAAGGTCCCCAGAACTCAGGAATGAGCCAAGACAGGACAGCATTGGCTGGAATAAGTATTCCCAGCTGAGTGGACAAATCAAAGCACTCAGGCCAGACGTGTGGGTCAGAGGTTTGGACACTGTATCAGTTAGCTATTGTGCATTACAGACCACTCCAAAATGTAGTAGCCCGAAACAGCACCCATGGATTATTTCTTAGGAGTTTATGGGTTGGCTGGACAGTCCTGAGGATCTGCGCAGGCTCTGATGATTTGGACTAAGCTCGATCATCCATCTGCAGCCAGTCAGTGGTCTGCAGGGCGCTGGCGGGTCCTGGCTGGGATGAGTGTGGTCTTCTCTGCCTATCTCTCAGTCTTCAGCAGCTAACCTGGGCATGTTCTCACAGATGATAAAGGAACAAAAGTGACAAGAGAGCAAATCCCAATGCACAAGTGCTTGTGAAGCATCTGCTTATATTATACTTGTTATCTGGCCATTGGACAGAGCAAGGCACCAGCCCAGCCCGAAGTCAAAGATACGGCAGAAAGC
Organism: Camelus ferus; assembly: GCF_009834535.1. Lineage (NCBI taxonomy): Eukaryota > Metazoa > Chordata > Mammalia > Artiodactyla > Camelidae > Camelus > Camelus ferus. The sequence continues at coordinate 47,463,913 of NC_045705.1, read as the reverse complement.
TCTGCCCACAATGGGAGGAGCAAAGACCTTGGCCAGGTGAGCTTTCTCTGTCCACCTTAGGGGGAAGAGGTGCCTACTTAGATGTTGAGAGTCTTGATGTAAGTGCAAAACAAGGGTATCCTCCTCCTCCTGCCTCCCCCACCCTGAGCATCCACCCCAAATGCCAAAGCCCCATGTAGTGAGCTTGGGGCCCAGGGAAGGGGGTGCTTGAGGGTGCAGTTTGCTAAAACCTCTTGCATCTACTTCTTAGAGGGTCTGGATTAAAATACCGTTTCACGGGCTCTTAAAAATCTTCTTGCTCTTCTGGGTGCCCTGGGGCAGGGGAGACTGAGAGAGGCTGTCTCAGGTCCTCTGTGCCCCTGACCACCACCCTCTCCCCCACTGTGGCGACATTGTCTCCACTCTGCCTGCGCTGGCCCAGGGAACCCCAGCAAGGCCCCTGCCTCCCCCAGCTCCAGGCAGGACGGGGCATAAGTCTCTCCTACTCTAGCCCCAAACCTCTCTAAAAGGGCAAGAGTCAGCCCCCAGGGAGGCCCCAAGACCACCCTTCAGAGACCACAACCCCCCGCCCACTGCCAGCGTCATATCTCCTCTCCCCTCGGTGGTAGACACTGACAATTGTCCACCAAAATCTACACTTGTTCCCTCCCATAGTAAGAGCTTTTATTTTTTATTTTTTGTTTTATAGCTTAATTGAGATATTGACATATAATATGTCATATTGTATATTTTTGCAGCCATTTATTGAGTATTGCATATATTTAAAGTGCACAATTTGATGAGTTTGACACGTGTACATACCCATGAAACCATTGCCACTATCAAGACAATGATCACATCCATCACTCCAAAACTTGTTTCATGCCCTTTTGTAGTGCTCTCCTTGCTCCCTCCTCCCTTGCCCCTCATCCCCAGGCAGCCCATGATCTTTATGTTAGTAGAGGTTAGATTGTATTTTCTAAACTTTTATATAAGTGGAATTGTACAGTAGGTACTCTATTGTCTGGCTTCTCTGGCTCAGCATAATTACCTTGAGATCCATCTATATTGTTTCAGGTACCAACAGTTCACTCCTTTTTATTGTTGAGTAGTATTCCTTCACATGGATGTACCATAATCTGTTTTTCCGCTCACTTGTTGGTGGATAACTAGCATTGTTTCCAGTTTGGGGTGATTACAAATAAAGTTGCTACATTCACACAAGTCTTTGTGAAGACAGACGCTTTCATTCTCTTGGGGAAATAAGTAGAAGTGGATTGTCTGGATCTTACAGTAGATGTGTATTTAACTTCCTAAGAAACTGCCAAACCATTTTTCTAAGTGGCTGTACATGTCACATTCCTACAAGTGATATATGAGAACTCCAGCTGCTCTGCATTCTCATCAACACATGGTATGACCAACTCTTTACTTTTCACCCTTCTAGTGGGAGTTTAGTAGCATCTCATTATGGTTTTAATTTGGATTTCTCTACTGACTGATGAGCATATTTTTATGTCAATAGCTCTTCTTTGAAATTGGGCACAGGATTGCTCAACTACAGACCATGTCTTTCAGCCTCCCTTGCAGCTAAGTGTAATCATGTGATTAACAAACTGAGAGAAATTGATTTTTTAATTTCACTCATACTTATTTAAAAAAAAAAACTACTTGCCCCTCATTCCATACTTTGTATCAGTTTGCTCTTGCTTCAATAATACTGCATAAAACCACCCCAAAATTCAGTGTCAAATAAACCCGAGTATTTATTTCTTGTTCCCAGGTCTGCAGGTCTCTAAACACCTGCTCTGTTCCCAACCAGGGGTCAAGTTCATGTCTGCCTCACGTCTCACTGCCACACCAAGTCCGGGAGGCAGCAACCTCACTGGACAGGTCCTACTCACAGCTGAGGTCAGAAGCTCCCAGACGATCAAATGGAAACTTACAACACCTCTTAAGATCTAGATTTAGAACTGGGGCAGGGAAGTTATTCCCCCTGTGAGGGTGAACCAACAAGAAGTGAAAATTTGCTGGACAATATAACCTCCTAGTGTACTTTTCCTCTTCCCACAGGAAGGAACATAGATGTGTCTGTGACCCACACTTGACCATGAAGCTGAGGTTATTATTCTAGGGATGGGGGAGCCACAGGATGGAGGGCACCTGGGTCCCTGAGGGTCCTGGTGGAGCCGAACTGCCCACACACCTGCTCCTCTCTCACCCGAGGATTGTGCAGCTGAGGATGCTGTTACCTCCATCTTCTTTGTGACACCTCAGTTTTAACCCTCTTTGTTCCAGCACCCCAGACTGCACCCAAATGTACGCTCCAGTGTTTTCTTTTCTGACACAGGGAAAATTAGTTTTTGTTTTGCTCTGCTTTAATCTCTTCTCAGGTGGAAAAAAGATTACCCAGCAAGCATTCTTTCATGTCTAGCAGCCAGAAGAGGGAAGGTCCTGGGGTCAAAATGCAAAAGTTAATACTTCACATTACTCTCCTGCCATATGACCTATCCTGGTGGGTGTTTCCAGCAATTCTGGGACCTGGCTTGTCATATCTGGAGCACCACCTTCGCTGCTCTCCCGTCTAGCGTGTTCACCTTCCTCCCACACAGAGCTCCTGGCCCTGCTGCCCCTCGTCCTTCCTTCTCCAAGTCTGTGGCTGGTCCTGCAGAGCCAGGTGCCAGAGCCAAATCCTTTCCTCTGACTGGCAGTGCCTCCACCCAGCCTTGCTCCACTCGACAAGCACTAAATAGCAGGCTCTGGCATCTCCTGAAGTTCGGCGCTCATTAGCACGCTGGGAGGTAAGTGCAGGCAACCGGGGAGAATTTACCCTGCAGCAACAGGCTTCTCCTGGAGAAGCCAAACACACCCCAGCAGGTATCCAGCGCAGAGGTTGGGGGCCTCCAACTGCCTCTGGAAATCTTCCTCTTCCCTCTCCATGGAGCCGACCCCTTCCTCCCTTGCTCTGGGTCTTCTGCAGTCCCAACCCCGTTTTTGTGCTCCTTTCGGCAGGTACGCCTGTCAGGCTCTTCTCCAGGGGAGCTTCTGAGAGCCTGGGAAATCGCCCTAGTCTGCTGCTGCTTCTCCTCCCTGCATACACTCTCTGGCCTCTAGTAACTCCCCGCCATGGCAGGAAAGCCTCCCTGCCCTCAATGCCCTTACCTTCTTCTCTGTCTGGCAAACTGCTTCCCAGCCTCCAGATCCTGATTTAAAGACACCTCCTCCAGGAAGCCTGCCCCTCAGGTCCCCCCACACAGTGGTTAATTTCCTCCTCTGGTGCCCACTGGTCCACGAGCATCTCTATTCTAGCTCTAGCCCCTCAGTGTCATTAGGTGTTCATCTGGTCCCCGGTCTATCAGTCTGGGCTTGCTTCAGGGGGAAGGTCAAGATCTTTTTTTTTTTTTTTTTTTGTATTTGAGTCTCCAGCACCTGGCCTAGTGCCAAACAAATGACAAGTATTGCGCCCACGTTTATGGATGCCCAGAGGAACGAATGAGCAAAAACAGACACCTGAAGGGCACACAGCCAGTCAGATGCGCATCCGCTCGGATGCGCTCTCCCTTTCTAGCACTTACTTCTGTTGAAGTATGTCTTACATATTTGCTTACAAGCTCCTCTTCCACCCGCCTGTAAGCTCTGTGAAGACACAGGCTGTGTCTGTCTCATTTGCAGCTGGATCTCCAGTCCCCAGCTTAGAGCCTGGACCTTAGAAGGTGAACCATAAATGTCTGTTGTCTAAATGAAAAAAAAACGAATGACTATTGGATTGGAGGACAAGAGGGTGTGTGAGTGGGTACCAGGATAAGAGCAAGAAGCATCCCGTCTAGTTTATAATTGAGAGAGACCTGGCCACTTCTTCTTGAGGAGAAAGACTTCCACTTTTCACTCTTAATTTCATAAAGATAAGGCCCAGGCTTAATCTAAAAGGGTAGGTTAAGGAAATTGAGGGTCAACCACTACAAAATAATTATGAAGCATCTGCCCCGTGGATGGGGGCATATATATCTGTACTTTAATATTTTTTTTTAATTGTTAAAAGAATGCCAGTTTTTTCTCTGGTTCTGTCTTGTTAGTCCTGATGAGTGAGAGGTGGAGGAGACATGGCCTTGGACCCAGAGAGAGAAAAGAGACAGGAGAAGATGCTGAATGGAAGCAGCAACGCTGCTCCTCAGCCTCCGCCTCCGCCCACAGCCGGCGGGCCCCCAGGACCAGGGAGAGAGGCGGGGACAGGGCTCCTGTGATGGGCTGGAGAGGATGGCCACGGGACTCTGATACAGCAGGTTTAATTTTAAGTCTTCTTACAGTGTGCCTCAATTTCCTCAGGATATCCTCAGTACAGTCCAGTACCCATGACAACTGTGTGTCGGGGAACTCGGAGAGTAAAGAAAGCTGCTGTGTCCATGCTCGGAGCAAACTGTTATAGGGGGAGGAGAGGGGACCAGAGAAGCAGGGACAGCCTGGAAAGATGTGGGGAGAAGCCCGCAGATGCAGCTCACAGAAGGAGATGAGAGCAACAATGACCACAAGTCAACACTCCCCGCTAAGCCCCCGGGAGATGCAGGTGGGGCTGAGATTCCCTCTGGTCAAGCAGGGTGAGGGCCCCGGGGATCATACTAGAAATAAAGGAAAGAATGCCTGCAAGAGCCCGGAGAATGGGAGGGCACAGACTATTAATGGGTGGGTAGATGGAGTGATGGATGGATGGATGGATGGGTGGGGGGGTGGGTAAATGGAGTGATGGATGGATGGATGGGTGGGTGGATGGATGGATGGGTGGGTGGGGGGAATGGGTAGAAGCAGGGTGGGGCAGTGGACAGAAGAAGAGATGGATGGAACAGCAGAGAGTGAGTAGATAGATGATGGATAAGTGGCCATTATTACTACTTCTACCTACAGCTATGTGGAGTGACTGGCCACCTGGATGTCTGACTTACAAAGGAGATGGGCAAACGGGCTGCCCATCTGGAAGTCACCGCACTGCCTAGAGTCCTAACAAACAAGCCTGTCTCTCTGCTTCCTGGCCCTCTGCCCTGGCAACCCCTGTCCCAGGCTGGAGCATGGATCTGCCTCAATCAGCCCAGGGGAGGAAATCTCCTAGTTAAAATATTCAACGGCAGCAGCTAAGAATGCACACTGATTAGCCAAGTGGATCCCAGGCCTGCTCCTCCACTCCACAGCAGAGGCCTGATTACTGAAGGAGGAGGTTCAATCAGCACAGCCTGCAGCCCCTAGACGGGGCCCCAGCACCGCCAGCAACTCACGGGCTGCCCCTCCTGGACAGATGGGGCAGGCAGAGGCAGTGACTGCCCGTAGGAAGTCAGTCCTGCTCCAGGTCTCTCTTTCTAAGACTGGGACCCTATCAGCACCTCACAGTCTGCCAGGCAGTCTCCTGGCCAACCACCTATCACTGAATCATTTAATCATTTAATCATCACAGTACTTTGAAGCTGATAATATTACTACCCCCACTGTATAGAGGAGGAGACTGAGGCTCAGTGAAGTCAGGCAGGCCACAGAACCAGAGCTCAAACCTAGGTTTTAAGTCCATATATAATACTGTCCCTGGTACAGGCATCTGACAGTGAGGGCGCCCAGTCAGGGACCTTTCTGTCCCAAAGGGCTGACCAGGTAGGAGGAGGCTAATCAGGGAGCCACTCCTTTCTGGGAGCATTATGGCTTCTCCAAAGGAGACAGCCACACAGACCTCCATTCCTAGGCTTAACCACAGCTCTCAGGCCTGCCATCAGACTCTCAGCCCTCGAGGACTGGCCCTTCACCCTGCCCTACCCCCTTGCCTCGTAGCCCTCACATCTGGAGCCTCCTGAGCTGGCATCACTGGGTCTGAGGGACCTCCACCCATCCCAAACCCTCTTCTTTGTCAGAGTCTAACAGGGTGCTGCAAAGTTGCCCCAACTCAGAAGATGAGCAGGGGTGGACTCCGTCTCCCCCAGCCTCCCCCAGCCTCCCCAACGCCTGGTGGGGCCTGTAGGAGCCTTCTCAGTCCTCCCAGCTTTCCTCTATCTCCTGCCCTGCCCACATCACTCCCGTGCCCCAGCCACACCCAAATAAATGCCACGCAACTTCCCAGTCTGCTCATTCTGCAGAGTGCCATGCCATTCCCTCAACTTGCTCCTCCCTTCCACCCAACAAACCCCAACTCCTTTTTTGAGACTCAACTTGAGTATCATTTTCTTGATGGAGACCTTTGAGCTCCCCTCCTCCATCCACCCCAAGACTGAATACCCACTCCCTCTTTGGGTTCTCTCGGGTCTGCACCTCTCATCAGACATACGCTACCCTGCACCTGAGCCAGATACGCTAGGGGAGGGAGAGATGAAACAGTGAGCCTCTCCTTGTGGCTGGCCCCATTACTTTACTTGCAGAACCGATAACCCCAGAGAGCACTCTTGGGCTGGGTTGGATGGTCAAGAGAGGCTTCTGATCCAGCCTCCCACTGTGTCCCAGCCACCTATCCCCAGGGCAGTATCAGCTCCAATGCGGAGCCATGGCCACAGTCCAGACACCCCTTCCCCTGTGGTAAGTGGTCCCTCAACTATCAACTCCATGGCAGCATAACCTCTTAACTGAAGGCCACATTTCTCACACTCTGTTGCAAGTAGGTGGGCCCTGAGACTAAACTCTGGCTAATGGGCTGTAAGCAGAGAGTAGAAACTTGCTTAAATCTTTTTAAAGGGAGCCGGGATGTACCCTTTCCCTTTATTTTCATCACTCGCTCCATCCTGCTGCTGGGCATGCAGCTTCGCTGCCTAGAGCTCCAGCTGCTGCTGTTGATCATTTGAATGAGAACCACATTCTAGGGATGGAGAACAAGAGCTTAAGAGGAGCAAAAACACCTTATCAGCCACGCATTATTTACCTCCAGGTTTGTGAATGAGAGCAAAATAACAATTTCCCTTCTTCTTCCTTTTTATTTTTTTTTAAGCTACTGCTTGTTCACGTCTCTGCTGCATGTAGCAGAGCCCAGGACGGGGTCCCTCTCCTGCCCACTAATCTCCATTGATATCATCTCCAGGAGCCCTCAGAATGGGACACGGTCAGATTCTCCAACCGCTCCCCTCCTAACAAGCTCCACAGTCCTTCTGCAGACCACCTTATTTCTATTCTAAAGATGGTCCTTAATCTCCACAACCATGCTGATAACTTTTGAAGACCACATACCAAAGAAACGTGAGAGGTATAACCTTTGTCAAGCCAAAACCTGTGTTATAAAACTCGAGTATTAAATACAGTAATAGTGATGAACTCTTAATCATAGGGTGATTTTTATCTCTTCCCTTTTCTATATAATCTCATTTTCTTTAATGAGCATTTATTACTCCCAATAATAAAAAGTAAACACCATAATTTTAAAACTCTGATACATTTCAAATTAAAAACTAAAGCAATGCCTCTGAGGACAACCCAAAAGTCCAGAGGATTATAGGTATTTCCAGAGCTGGCAAAACAAGGAGTGATGCCTCTCTTAAGGTACCATGCACAGAGGGTGTCTTTGCCCAGTCACCATGATCAGAGACTCACATGTGCTGCCTCTAGTCCTCATAAATCCCAAAGGCAGGTACTATCTCCATGTCACAGATGAGAAAACTGAGGCTCAGACAAGTAAGTTATTTTCCTGAAGGTTGTTTGTCACATAGCTGATCTATAGAGGTGGAATTTGAACGCAGGTCTTCCTAAGTACAAAGCCTGCGCTATTTTACCATATGAAGCTATTTCATTCGCCTGGATTTGTGGAGTAACTGGACCCACCACATCATGCTTATAATAGTTAGTAACTATCGGTTACATATGGAAGAAACTCCAACCCAGACCAGAGTAAGGAAAGGGAATTCACAGGCTCACGAAACTGAAAAGTCTGAGGGGAATCTCAGCAGCAGTTTGGCTGGACCTCATACCTAATCAGGCCTGTATTCCTGTCTTTCAGCTCTCTTCATCTTAGACTTCTCATGGGAGCAACCTGGGCGTGAGCACTGACCCACAGGTATCGGGGTTTACATCCGAAGGGGGAAAATCACGTATCTTAGTCCCAGAATTCTGAGAGGAAGTGTCTTTCATCTTACTGGCTCTGTGCAAGTCACGTGCCCATCTGTGAACCAATCACTGTGGCCTCAGGAATGTCGGGGGTGGTGCTATCCCCACCCACAAAAAGTGCTGAAAGTTGAGATGAGATTTCCCAAAGGAAATTCCAAGGGTCATTTAGCAGAAGAAAGGTGCAAGGATTTCGTGGGCAGAAAACAGGCACCCTTCAAGCTCCCAGTGCCCATCCACAGCCTTGGCCTCTTTGGGACCACTTCTTGGTGTTAGTGCTAGAAACAAACCCACCACTGATGCGTGCAGCCCGTGGAAAAATGGCTTCTGTAGGACCACCTATTCCTTCCCCCGATGGACTTTGTTCTTCTTGAAATCCTTTCATGAGGAGCAGCCGGCATCACACATCTATCTGGATGTGGACTCAGGACCAGAGGCGTTTGATGATTTATTAATTGACCTACCAAATCTCATGCCTCCCAGTGGCCCGTGCTAAAAGGCCATTTCATTCATTACTCTGCAAAATTTGAGTCCATGAAGCAGATTCTTTCAATTACTTATTACAGAGGAATTTCCTTTGGCAATCCAAGTCAACGAGCATTTATTAAGCACCAATTATATGGCATGGACACCGGGCTGGGAATGCAAAGATGGAGGTCACCCAGATCCTGCTCACAGGCCAGCGGATGGGACAGGCCTGTGATAATGTTGTCAGTGCCATGCAGACAATACTGGTTTAGTTGCCAGGGCAGCCTTTAGGAGCTGCCACAAACCGAGTGGTTTGAAACAACCGCAATGTTCTGGAGACCAGAAGTGTGAAATCAAGGTGTTGGCAGGGTGGATTCCTTCTGGAAACTCTGAGAACAAATCTGTTCCATGTCTCTCTCCCAGCTCCCAGCTCAGCCATCCCCTGGGAGAGCACCCCTCAGGGGTCCAGGGTGCCCAGCCTAATCCAGGATGAGCTCACTTTGATGATCCTTAATTTCATCTACAAATACCCTTTTTCCAAATAAGGTCACATCCACAGGTTCCAGATGGATATCACATTTGGGGTCCTCCATTCAACCCACAGTTAACACTGTGCAGGGTACAGAGAGGCATCAGAGAGGGGAGTGGTTTCTGTCTTTACAAGGTGAGAGCAGTGGTGTCCCCATGGAGGAGGGCATGTGGAGCCCTTGAGAGGAGAGCAAAGGGGAACAAGGACTTTGCAGGAAGCAGCAGGGTCTGAGGCAAAGGAAAGAGAAGGAGCATCACCTTCAGGAAGGAATGGACGTGAGTGGCTGGGGCATGGAGGGAGAGTGACAGAGATGAGGTTGAAGAGGGGAGTGGGGCTGGACCTTGCTGGGGCTGAAGAGCCTTGCAGAGGATCTGGATTTGACCCTACAGGCAACATGGAGCCACTGAAGAGGGAACCTGTTTGTTCCATGTAGACCAGTACTCGGCTCTAGTCAAAGGCTCCTTTCTTATGGATTTTGCACATTTCCTTTGCAAGCTTGGCAAATAATAGATTGTGAGTTACTTGAAAGCAAGATTCACATTTGATTTACCTTCGTATCCAGCATGATGCTCATGTATAACACACAGTGCCTGCTCAGAAAACATGTCCTGTTTAACGAAAAAGCTGAAGTGAACTGAAAAGGTGATTACTGAGGGCAGGTGGCCTCCAGCCCTTGCCGGTCGGTGGCAGCGTGGGAATAAAGCACAACTTGTGTTTATGAGATTCTGTCCAAATCACAGCTCTGCTGCTTAGGAGCTCTGTGACCTCAGGCAACCCCTGCACCCTCTGGTTCTCAGTGTGTTCCTCTGAATGATGGAAATAATCATCGCTGCCATAAACACCGCAGGTTAATGTCTGAACTTCAGGCGTGTGTGGCCTGCCACATGCAGCCTCCACTAAACAGGCATTGGATCTGAAGAGGCTGAAGTGCTGAAGGGGGGGCCCAGAGCCGGGTTGGCCACGGCAGCTACTTCAGCAGCTCGGAGGCCAGAGGCTCGGTGACACGCCAATGACGCATCTGGCATTCAGGCAGCCCCTGGCTGTGGCGGTGTCAGGGATGACGCTTCCGTGACAAGCCCTGGAGCTGCCTCTGCAGCTGCTCACACACGCTGTGTGGTTGTCCCTCTGATGGCACCCAGAGTTTCTCAGTCCCCAAGCCAGAGGGTGGGCTCCAGAAAGGCCAAGGTGCAACCCTGCCCCAACACAAAGGACCAGGAGGCCCTCCTCCCTGACCTGGGTCCACCTGGCCTGCTCCCAGCTCCCAGCTCCGCGGGCTGCCTGGGAGGCCCAGGGACAGATCCTCTACAGTGCTTTGTGCTCCATTGGCCTCTCCTAGGGTGCGATCCTGGCTCTGCTCGCGCCATCCCTCTGTCAATGAGGGACATCCACAAGGGCCTGCCTCACCATGACCGCCTGTGCCATGTGAGGACCAGGTTAACACCCCCTGTTCTCCCTGGCGTGTCCTCACTGCTGCAGAGCCGCAGCTCCTAGGGAAGCTGGGACAATCAGAACATTTCCCTGGCGGATCTGGATTTGGGGCCCTGCAGGATCAGGCTCCAGGGCTCCAGCACCCGTTGGCACTGGAGCTCACACCGGAGCCGCGCACGAGCCCCAGCTGCGGGAACACGCGGCCCTGCGGAGAGGAGAACGAGGCGCAGGCAGGAGCCGAGCGTGAGAGAAAGCGACTGCGGCGGGGAGGCCGGATCTCGCCCCTTCACGTCCGGCAAGCCCGGCCGCCCTTCCTTGTACCGGAACTAGATCGAGTGCGTTTCGATTTCCTACAGTGTGGAAATCCCTGCCACAAATATGCTTCCTCTTCTGGCTACACCTGACTCTGCCTAAAAGGACCAACTTGGGTTGTTCCTGGTGCCCTTGCCCGCCGCTGTGCGCGCGGTGCTGATGCGGGAGGATGGCAGACAGCACGCACTGCGCCTCCTAAGCGCCTGGCAAGTGTTGATTCTTTAAACTTTTGCAGCAGTGATTTCAAGAAGTAGTATTTTAGGTCCATTTTTTGGATGAGGGACCTGAGGTACACACAGAGGTGTTAAGCAATTGTGCCAGCGTGACCCAGCATTACCTAGAGGGGTTGGCCTCTGGTTGCAGAGTCCACACTCGCAGCCGCGGCTTTGCTGCTGGTCTGAGACACAGAAGTGAGTAAGACTGGTTTCTGCCTGGGAGTCTGGTGAGGAGCCAGCAGAGCAGGAGATACTTTGTAACCACTGAGATAAGCAGGTAAGAGAGGGATGTTGCCAGCACAATGGGTCACACAAGAGGGAGCCACCAACAACCCAGGATAGTCAGACCTCTTCACTGGAGGGTGGCCACTGAGCTGGACGTTGAAAGATGTGTAGGAGGCATCAGGGTAGAAATGGAGGCGAGATCATCATAGGCAAAGGGAACAGATGGAGCAATGATGTGCGGAGAGGAGAGCCTGGCATGCCTTTCTGGCCCATGAGGACCTCGTTCCCTTCTGAAATCCTATAGCACTGCCTGGGGGTGCTCACGGGCTGATCAGATGCCCATGGACAGGTGCTAGTCAGGTCTCCTCGGTATCCATAGAAGCACATTTGCGTGGCTGGTCCCTGCCTCTTTAAACCTGGTGTCCCACCCCAGGACTGTGTAGCAAGCTCATCACCAAGAGGAACAACCCTTATTGCCTCAGAGCCTTTCTGTCCTGGCCCAATTCCAGAGATACCAGCCCCTTGTAGCAGGTCTTGCCTTCAGCCCCTCCGTCTCCCTTCAGACCTGCCATCTGGTCCTTCCCTCAATGCTGACCTCACCCAGGAAGTGCCTCTGTCCATCAGGTAAGACCTATGTCTGAACCACCCAGCACTCAGGACCCTGCCCTGTCCCCAGCCCAGTGGTTTCTAATGTCCTGGCCTGACTGTCCTGTTCCAACCAAAGGGGCTCAGTTAGAGCGTGGAATTTGTGTGCGGCTTCTCTGTCTGGCAGTAAGGCCCCAGTAAACTCTGAAAAGCTCTCCCATTGGATCCTGCACTAATTACAACAAACAGAATTTTTATGTATTGCTGGATTCCCTAGAAATTAAGAGAAATTTCCATGAACTGATATGGACAAAAAAAAAAAAAAAAAAAAAAAGAGAGAGAGAGAGAGAGAGAGCACGACCAGCAAACTGAAACTCACATGTAAAAGGCAGGGTTTCCTTGAGGCAAATGTCAACACTGTGATAAGAAGACTAAGCCCTGCAAGGTCTGGGGTCCGACCAAGACTTCAGCTTTGATCAGGGGACCTACTGAAGGGGATCAGAGTGGATCCAGATCTCTAGAGCCCCTCCGCTCTCAGCAGAAGCATAGATCAGTTCTCTCTGAAAAAGTAACCTACCAATCCAGGTCTGATGGGATTCTCGGATAAGCTCAATTCAAAATGAGCTCACAATAGAAACTATCAAACATATCTGAAATGGGTGAGAATCCGCTGAATGACAGATTCAGACCTTCAAATGCTTTAGATGTTGGAATTGTAATACGCAGTACACCATACCCCTGTATGAAATAACCCTATGTTAAATAAATAAAGAGCTAAAATATGGAGCTAAAAATGTGCCGGGACCAAGAAACTATCAAAATAGTCGACAAATAAGAAAATGAGTAACACAGAACTTATAAAAGCAAAAAAATAAAATTTTTGAAATTAAAAATTCAGTGGCTGAGTTAAACAGCAGGTTAGACCCCACTGAATAGAGAACTGGTGATCTGGAAGATAGAGCTAAAGAAATTAATGAGAATGAGAATGTAGCTCAGAGGGGAAGATGGAAGCTGTGACGGGGTAAGAGACATGAAGGGCGAGATGAGGAGGAGCAACAGGAAATGACAGGGAGCCAATACTCAAAGAAGTAATGGCTGAGATTTCAAGGACTGATGAAAATTATGAATCTACAAATGCAGAAACATAAATATATCTAACAAGTCTAAATAAATACATCCACAATTACAGTAGTGAGCAAGCAGAAGAACCAATGACAAAGAAAAGCTCCTAAAAACAGCAAGAGAGCAGCAAATCAGATCTTCTTCAAAGGAGTGACAGTTAGACTGACAGCAAAATCCTCAACAGAAATGGAAGCCAGAACACAGTGGAATATGACCATCAAAGTGACGGGAGAAAAACTAGCCAAGAACAAAAAACCCAAACCAAATAAACACTAGAAACTCATTTCAAGGATGAGGGCAAAATAAAGACATTATATTCAGATAAACAAAAGCTGAGTTTACAATCAATAACCTTTACAATCAATGACCTTCACTAAAAGAACTTCTAAATAGTGAGCTTCAGAAGAAGGAACATGGTCCCAGAAGCACAAGAAAGAACGAAGAAATTGGTAAATGTGTAGGTAAACACAAACCAGACGTTATCTCTGTGCTGAATATAATCATAATAATCACAACAACAATAACAGTATAAAAATATGCAAATATGAGGTTTCAAAAAGGCAGACCTAAAATACTCAGTGACAAAGCCATGTCACTCAGGAGAAGGGTGACTGTGTTAAAGCATCTGAACTTTCTTTTGTCGTTTCCTGTCCTGTTGAGAAGAGACATTATTTAATGAATGTTATTATTTAATTTTCCTGTCCTGTTGAGAAGATATTATTTAATGAATGTTAAGTGTGCAAGGTAAAAAGCAAATGCAATATACAAAATAATAAAAATTAAATGTTAAGTTACAAAAATGTAATGTTTAAAGTTAAACCAACAATAACCATATTTTAGCAAGAAAAATAAAGCAAGAGAAAAGATGTAAAGAAAAGGTGAGGCACTGCAAGAAGCAAATATAGATATATCAACAAACACAACAAATATAAAAGGACTAAAGTCACCCATTAAAATATAGAGCTTATCATCCTGGGTAAAAAATATAACTGTACGCTATTTCAAAGAAATAAATCGAAAACACAAAGACGTGAAAAGGTTGCAAGTAAAAGGATAAAAAAAATACTAGATCAAATTTAACTAAATAAATCTGGGATAGCTGTATTGATATAAAAATAGACTTTAAGACAAAAAGCACTAAAGTCATTACTTCTTAACAGGTTTACTCTCCAGGGAGTTATACAGGCTATTAATTTACATTCACCTAATAAAGTAACTTTAAACTTGTTGGATATATAGAGAAAAAAATGAAAAGTTGCCTTTATAGTGGGAGAGTTCAACACATCTCTCCACTGACAGATGAAGTGAAGAAAAATTTGGGAAAGATACTGACATTGGAACAACCTAATTAACTAGCTTTATTAAAACTCTATACCCAGTAATTGGCTGGTGCATATCTTTTCAAGCACATAAAGAACATTTATTAAAAAAAAAAAAAAACAACCACATGTTAAGCTATAAAGTAGTTCTCAACCAATTGCAAACACATTCCTATTGTGTAATTAAGGTATAAGTCAGTAACGAAAAGATACCCAAACAACCAAAACAGCCACTACCAGCCTGCCCAGGCCGGCCAGGCAGACCTGCTTTCCCACGTTATTCAGGGGTGGCAGTCTCTCCCAAGTCGACGCCTGAACCTTCCTTACGACGTTGTCCTCATCTGCGCGGGTGAAGTTTGGCCATGGACACATTTATCTGCCAGCTTGCAGAAAGAGAAAACGTCCAGGGCAATTTTATTTTAAACTCACATTTACTGGTGCTCATTTAATCACTTGGATGGGCCGCATTCGACTCGATGGAGGCTGAGAATGTCATCTCTGGCTGGGCAATCCAGTCCAGGAACACACAGAGATCAGAGCTGGAGGACCAGCCGGCACTCTGCCACACGCCTGACTCATTCTCTGAAGTATAACATCGTTACCAAACCCACGAAAGAACAGTCAGAAAAAAGAAATTGCTGGCCAATCTCACTCATGAAAAGAGATATAAAAGTGTAACACAGGAATAGGAAAAGTCCTACTCCAACAATTTAGAAAATATATAAACAGAATTAACAGGTTTTTTGAAATGATCATCTCAGAGTGGATCTCCAGCCAGGAGATTCTTGCAGAGGAGACATTGAAGACAATGATACACTGACTCCTGCAAGGTCCTGCAGTAACTGAGGGCTCCAAGCTCCCACCTCCACTCCAGCCCCTTGGATGCTGCCCAGACGTGTGACACAGCCAGGATGCTTGGAAGGGACACACCTTTTGTAGTTACATCAGCTATTTCCAGTTTTCTGAATTCAGTACAAATCAGACAAGCCCTTGGCTTTCTCGTCTTTTTAACTCGGCTCATGCGCGCTGGGACAGCTCTTCCTTTACAGAGCACCCTGATGTGCAACATTCCTTAAATTCTCACGGAAACCCAATGAGGTCGGTGATATCACTGCCAATTTGCAGATGAAGGGGCCAGAGTTGGCTTCTTGGATTACTTTGGCCATCTCCTCATCCCTAGGGAGATGCCTACTGTTGGGTCCCTAAACACAGTCCCTGCAGAATTGTACCTCTAGCTCCCTGCGGGAACACCTCCCGTTCCTGAAGGCATATCTGAGGCCAAAGGACAGAAGCTACAGGTGAGAGGGCAAAGGGCAGCAGGCTGGGTTCAGCAAGTGTGATTCCTCCAGCTGTCCCTGGAAGGAGCGCCTGCCCCCAGCCTGCTACTTTGATGTCCTGGATTAAAGACTACAGCAGGATTCTAGCTCTCCTCTCCTCCCCTCTGCACCACACGCAGACATACACACACACGCACATACTTCACACGTTATTTATAGTTTTATAGACGGATGGGAAGCTCTGCCATAGGGGAAAGAGGCCTGGATTAGGAATCAGACGTCCTGCGTTCTGATTTGGGCTCTGTCCCTCACTTGCATGTGATCTTGGACACATCTCTTCACCCTTCTGAGCCCCGTCTACAGTGCACCCCCTGAGGCTTCTGTGACGTGCTCCACAGAGAGGGATGTGCTGGTGTCAAAGGGAGAAGATGCTCTTGGCAGCATTAGGATTTTTCAGTCCAGGAGGAAGCTCTGGTCTCTGGCTCAGCAGCTTCTCTTGAGCATTGGCTTTTTGGGGATGGCCAAGGGACCCACAAATCCTATCTGTATTAAGTAGGATAGACATTCAGCTGTTGCAACAAAACCTCAAAATGACAGTAGCTTAAGTTAAGAAAGAGTGTATTTCTCTTTCATGTAACCATCAACCCAGGCTTGTTGTCAGGGCTCTATCACATCAGTGGCCCAGGATTCTTCCATCTGCTGCTCTGCCAACCCATGGGCCTTGCCCTCACCATCTGGTTCAAATGGCTCCATGTTCCAGGAAGCAAGCTGGAGGAGCGAGGGCTCCCCCTCCCCCTCCAAGGCACCGTCCAGAAACTGTTCACACGCCTTCCACTCAGTCCCACTGGACGGAACCTAGCTGTATGAGCACACCTTGTTACAGTGCAGACCGGAGCTACAGGCTTTAGATGCGCAGCCACATACCCAGCTGAAAATTCTACTACTATTGAAAAAGAAGGACAGACATTGGAGGGCCGTTTTCAGTCTCTTCCACACCATCCCTCTCTTTCCACACTTCAGGGGGGTAAGGAACTTCTCGGACTGAAAATGGCCTTGCTGGTAGTTTTCTAGATTGGCATGTGTGTTGAATTTGTGATGATTTTTCAGAGGCTATGCTCAGAGACACCAGGTCAGAGAACCCAGCAAATACACATGGTCTCACACACATCAAGTGCAGAGTGCAGTCGGGAGCATCCCCCTCCCTGCTCTCAGATGAGAAGCCTGCACCAGCCGTTAAAGGACAGAGGCAGGAATCAATACAAGCATCAGCAAAGGAGGGCCCCCAATAGCTACAGACACGTGTCTGCCCAGCAGGCCTCCCCCGGCCCTGGAGGTCCTGTCCTCAGTCACCCCACCTTGCACCAGCTAGAGCAAAAATGACTCTCCGGACACTTCGCTAGTTTTTGCCACCACAGGCTTCCCCATCTGCAAAAGCAATGACCGAGAGCGAGCTGGGAACGGGGCACAAAGCTCAGGCGCAAGGACTTCCTCCCCCTCCGTGGGCAGTTTGGCAGATTCAGGGACTCGAGGACACCAGAGCTGGCAAGGTGTGTGTCCAGGGAGACAGATCCAGGGGCTCAGGAGTCCCTCACAGAGAGCTGCAGAGCCCTACTGAAGCCTGACTGGTCCACGATAAGGGCCAAACATGGCCTCTGGCAGCAGGGATGCTGGGGACGGCACTCCCCTCTCCCAGGGCCCTTGTGCGGAGGAGAAAAGCTGAATGCCAGTAGTTGCTTAGCCATTTATAAAGAGCTGTTTGTGCCAGGCATTGTGTTAAAGGCATTATGTGTTTTTTATAGAGAGAAATTTTGTCTTTAATGTTCACAAAATCCCTGTAGAGAATGAGGAAACCAAAGCTAAAAGAAGTGAAGTAAGTTGCTGCAAATCACTAGTCAGTAAGAGCAGGGTGGCAGGATCCAAGGTGGCTCTGCCCAGCTCCCAGGCCAGCCAGCTTCTCCATCAGCAGCAGAAGCCAGCACTTCCTACACTTCTCTTCCATCTCAGCCGTGACTCCGCACGCTGCAGGACCTCGCTCAGGACCTCACTGCTCTAACCCGGCATCTCCCTGCCTCCCCAGCTGCCCTGCTCCACTGTTTTCTGTTTCTTTTTTTCTTTAACCGGTTTTATTGTTCCTCTTAGCTTTTCTCATCACTTGATGTACTACGTGCCTGTGCATTCGTGTTTTGTCTGTCGCCGTGTGTTAGAATGGAGGCTCAGTGAGGACAGGGATTTTTTCTGGTTTTATTTGCTAATGTATCCTTAGTGTCCAGATAAGAACCTGGCAAAGAGTGGGCACCGGTAACATGTGTGAACGGATCTATCTTTAAATCAACATCTCGCAGACTGTACAAATGGGCACCCAGTAAGTGTATTGAATGAATCAATTAATCAATGTCTAGCCAATGGTACAAATGCCTTAATTCCCCCACCCCCGCCTCTAGGGACAGGCTGAATAAAGTCTTATGTGCGTGTGTGCCCACAAAGACACATTCAAAAGGTGTGAGGGGTGGGACTGCTCAGCACCACAGAACCTTCAGGCTGCCGTGGGCTGGCTTGTCTCCAGCTTGAGAAATGGAGAGGTAACCCCGTCAGAGGGATACATCTCTGGGGAAAGCAGAACCTTGCCCCCCAGACACCAGAAGCCAGGTACCTCTTCCCGCTCCCTCCCAGGAGCCCTTCACACTCAGGAAATCTTCCTCTCCCAGCAGAGGCTGAACCATCCTTCAGGGTTGGGGCCCCCCCTCTCCCTGTTCCCAGCCACTGAGCCCCTCGAGAGGACAGCTGCCTCAGCTTCCCCAGAGCAGGACACCCAGGCACTTGGCATCCCCAACCAGCCTCCACTCCTGCAGCACCGTGGGTTCTGGAACGTTCTGAGGAATGGGCTGCTTTGGCCAGCCAGAGCAAACCCCAAGAATCAGATAAACACCAGTGGCCCAGCCTCCACCCCTCTCGGGGCTGATTCATGAGGCCCAGGCGTGCCCATTAACTGCCAGGCCGGCCCTGTGCGCTCAGAAAAATATTGCCGCTGCTCTGGAGGCGGCGGCAGCGTTTCTCAGAAGAGCCGCGGCCATAATAACAAGGCGTCCGCCTCCCCGCCCGGGAGCCCATCAGTTATTATCTGCAGCACAAACACCTACCACTTTGTACTAACATTTTGGCAGTTTCATACAAACAGAGCACTTAGCGCTGCCCCATAACTCTGCACTCTTGCTGGGCCCCAGCTCCCAGCTGGCACGGGCAGCCAAGTGGTCTGTAGCAAAAAAGTGCAAAAGCAAATGAAACGTTTGGGGTTGTTTTTACGGGCCTCTCTGCAGCCCCCGCCACTCCCCCCTGCGACCGTGGCAGACACACAAGTATGAGTTCAGTCCCTGCACAGCACAGTTTTCGGACAGGCCCCGGTGACGCCGGCCCCAGGGATTACAACAGGACGGATTGTGCGGCCCGAGTGGCATTTTCCGTCCTGGGCCAGGGGCTTCCGCTGGAGGCGCCTGCGAGCCGCAGACTTCACGTCCGCCCGCCGCCTACGCGTGGCTGCGGCGCTGTCCGCGCGGCTGGGCCCCCTGGCACATGCTGATCCAGCGGGAAGGACAGCAGGCCCCGAACGCGGCCGCTGGCTGCCCAAATATTTGCCTCCCCAGCCCTAGCCCAGCAAGGAGCCCAGAGCCTGAGCAGTTCAAAGGCCTTGCAGCTTTTCCTGGCAGTGCAGGGGGGTGAGGGGGAGGATTCTAAAAGCCACAAGAGGTGGTGGAGAGTGACTCCTTGGGCCTGGAGCCTAGTCCGCTGCCCAGTGCATGGGTTCTTCCAGCCTCCAGACTAGAGAGGTGACTTCAGGGCCGGGTCAATGGTCTGGCTGCCTCCTGTCCCCTGTCCATGCCCCTCCCCTCTGGCCCATAGCTGTTGCCTCTTTCTAATGATCTCTGGATCTTTCAAAAACTGAACATATTTAAGAGAGGTACTGTGGAGGTCCTGCTACATCTCAGGTGTTATGCTGAGCCCTTATGGCCCATACCTCATAAATCTTCCTAATAGTCCTATGAGAAGGTAGCATTGCCCCAAGGCAAAAAAACACTTATGCTCAGAGAGGTTAAGTGACCTGTTCAGGGTCACACAGCTCATGAATGAGGATACTGGGACAGATGCCCAGAACTGCCTCAATCCAGAGGATTGCTTTTGCCTTCTGCTGCCTCCTGAGAGAAATAGGGAGCTCAAGAGAGCTCCTCGAGAAGCTCAAACACCCTTGCTGACTTGGGGATGGCACAGTGCATGTGCTGTGTAACACTGGGCAATTGTCTTCTCCTATCTGGTCTACAGTGTCATTGTCTGTGCAGTAAAGGGTCTCTTTTACTGTCCCCTTAGGTCTCGCCTGTCTCTTAGACACTTGACCATAGTGAGCTCTGCCCTTCAGAACATACCCACTCTTCACTTGGGGCTCCCCATTCACCCCAAGATTGCTTCATTGGCCTCCAGCTGCCTCCCTGTCTTCAGTAGGCACCCCCAGCGTACACCCACAGGAGCCCATGTGGGTCTGCAACTGGCCACCATGTAATAGCTACACTCTTTGGCTTGGGGTTCCAGGCCTGTCAAAGTCTGGCCCCCATCTCAGGCACAAAGTATGCTGGGACCAGACCCAGAGGGTAAGAGGAAGGAGAAAGGATCTAGATTCAGGATAAGCAGGCAGATGGAGGCTGACCTGGGCCAGGGCTCGCTGGGCTTGGTGGAAGATCCAGACACAGGAAGCTCTTGGCAGTGGCGGGGTAATAGGCAGCATGTCGGGAATTCAAGGCCAGGTTCAGGCACAACGGCAGACACAGCAGGGGCTCACCACGGCTTGGGTCGTCTCAGGACTAAGTCAGCTGCTGAGGGTTCAGGCCAGGGCTTGGCCCCTGAGGGAACCAAAGGGCTAATCAGGGAAACTGAGGCGGCCATCAGTTCTCAAGACACAGTGGGGTTGGAAATCTCCCGTTAGTCCTCACCCAGGCCCAGTTTGCCTCCCACCTTAACTCCCACTCCCCCAGGATGGGCTAGGGCCTGAGACTTTTCATGCACAGCCTGCCACAACCAGGACTGACCTAGGAGCCCGTGGGAAACACATATCGGTATCTTAATAGCTCCAAGTTTCAGCTTCTTCAGCAGCAAAATGGGAAAAATCATGCTTACCCTTTATGAAGTGCCATTGCTAGGCAAAGGTGATTGACAATAATGTTGATAATAATCAAAAAGGGAATAGTAAGAGGCCTCCCCTCAACCTCCCCAAGGCATCCAGAGGGGCCTAAGGGCCAGAGCCCCTCTGAGACCAGTTAGGGCTCTGAGTCTCCTTGCCAAGTGGAAACCTCAGCCCCGGGGTGGCCCGTGGGCCCTCTCCCTGCCCAGCTGCCCAGGCCTGGGAATAGGCAGGCCCAGCCCACCCTAATTACTCCCATTCTAGCATCTGCCTTTGGTTAAATGAACAGCTCCTCTCGCAGTCTTGGAACATCAGCCATAAACAGAGCATCTGCATGGCGGATGCTGACGTTTAAAAATAGCCCAGCCCTGGGAACCGCATTTCCCTGCCCTCGGGAATTCCTGGAATGGGAGAAGGACCGTCTTTTGCGGATTTAGCCCTCCAGCAACACGCTCGCAGTCCCCAGGCCAGGACCAAAGAGGGGCTGCCATGCTGGTGAAGTTCCTCAAGGAGCCACAAGGTGGCGTCGGGGCCGCCGCCTGGGGGGTGGGGCGGGAGGGGCTCCGGGACGCCCCTGCCTTTGGCAATGCCCGGTTCTCCCACCACTTGGCCCTGGGAGTTGGCTGCGGGCAGCGGCTTGGCAGCCTGCGGCTGGGGGCGGATGGCGAGGCTGGTGTGGGGTTTCAGCCTCCCCGGAGGGCCCTCACGGCTGTGTGCTGAGCAAACGTTCGGGCCTGATGTCGGCAACATGCGGAACCAATTTTCGGGGAACTCAGCAGCCAAACCATCCACCTTTGGGCGGGAAGCAGGATCACTGTCAGCCCTGGGGGCTCAGTGTCTCCCGTTTGGAAAACCAGAGCGGTCTCCTCGCTGTGGAGAGGGCAAGGCCATCCGGCTGTGCCGGGTGAGAATGCAGAGCCTGGGACAAATGCTGAACCCATCTGCCCTGGGTTGGGGAATTACCGTCTGGGCCCAACTGGCCACTTTTTAATGAAGCATCTACTATGTGCCCAGTATTGCCCTGCATTTTCCACACATTCTTGGCCTTAATGGAAGCATCTACTATGTGCCCAGTATTGCCCTGCATTTTCCACACATTTTTTTTTTTTATCTAATCCTCACAACCAGGGAATCTCAGGGAGAGTCAGCCAGGCTTACTGCCCAGGGTCCCAGTCTTTAAGGGGGCTCTAAAACATCACCAGAATAAGCCAGAAACGTGAAATTAATTCAGATCACCACACAGAGAGAGAAGTGTAAACTGATTCTTCTGCCACCCCAGCACCCCCACTTCCAGAGAGGCCTGGAGGCTGGAGCCCTTCAGAGCATCACCAGGGCCCCAAGTGTCCTTGCCTGGTAGGTACCACAGCATAATCTCTTAGGCCACCTCCACCTCCTAAGCCACCCCCACTAAGTGAACGTAAAACAAATATTTAAAGCACATATATTTGAAACACAGAATTGTCATCTTTTCTGGGTTTCCACTGTTTGGCCCTGGACACTATTGTTACCACTTCCATTTTACGGATGAGAAAACTGAGACCCAGGGAGTAGGGCAGAGGTAGACCAAGTCCCTGTGGAAGGTGGGGGCCATAACTGGAAAAGGAGTGGATGGTATGACAGGCAGGCAAAATCAATAGACGGTTCTCTCTCCTTCATGGACCTGTACTGGGCACTTCACTGATCTGCGACTTCAGTGTGTGGTGGGAATCTTAACAGACCTTCCCTCTTTGAGAATCAAGTGATGTTCAGAAATTTGAAAGTGCTGTGTATGTTCATTAGTTCCAGAATTGACTGTAGTGCAGGCTGTGGTGTAGAGTGGTCGGGAGTAGACTGAAGGGGCAGAAGAACCCTTGGAAGAGTAAGTATTCCCAGGAAGTTATTCCAGGACTAAACAGGAAGAAGCAAAAGAAAGAAGGAAAAACAAGATGTGGCTTCCAACCAAAAATTTGACAGAACCTCCCTGAGAAAGGAAAATTCCATAAAAAAAAAAATGTTAAGGAAGGTCCCCCTCTTACCTACTCCCTGCCCGTGCCCTCATCCTCCCATCTCCTCAGCCAGGGAATTTGGCCACCCCTGAAAGTGAGTGGCAATGAGTGTAAGTGGCATTGAGCAAGTGTGTGTCCATGGGAATAAGCAGTCCGACCCCTGAGTGTGCAGCACCTAGGTGTGTGGAACGACCGGAGGAACGTGAGTCACACGGAGGGAGGGTGCGCCTCATACTCGATGGCTGTGCATGGCTGGAGGAGGTCAACACATCAGCTCTCACTGCTCACTGTGCCTGGGATGGTTTGTTCAAATACGACACATCTCGTGTTGTCTCCCCTCTGAGAAATGAAGAGGGTGTGTCCCCCATCCCTTCCCCCGCTGCACGGGCAGAAAGGACGGGATGATGGTGATGGATCCCATGGTAGTGGGGTTCCAGGAGTAGATGCTGGGGACAGTTCAACACAGGGAGAAAGCTAGGGAGGAGTCTTGAGAGCAAGACAGGAGGAGGCTTGGGAGCAAGACAGCCCACTTCTCATCTGCCGGGCTGTGGCTGTCCTCTCCCCTCACTCTCAGTTGTGTGGAGTTGTTTTTTCAGGGTCGTTATAATGGTCCCCTCATATGAACTTGTATGCAGAGGTTGTCTCAGAATTGGGCAGGAGGAATAATCACAGTGTGAGGGAATCTTATTAGGTAATTAATTACTCATTCATCAGCATGGCTCTTACAGATTCCAGATTTCACATCCACCACCTCACTTAATTCTCCCAGGGGAGGTTATAATTTCCATCAGATGATCTCGGAAGCTAAGGCTAAGGCAGTGTGCTCCGCTGAGGTCAGTGAATATTTGCTCAAATGCCTCTGGCCAGGCCCTCGTCTACTGGACAAGGCTCTGGGCACTTAACTGGGCTTTCCAGGCCACCTGGATCAGGCACACACACTAAGCTGCCTCATCCAGCACCAGGTCACTCAGCTGTCCTGGTTCTAGTCATGCACAATGTCTTGCTGTTCTTTAAAAAGTTCTTCTGGAAGAACCTTCCCCCTTTCCTGCATGACAAACTCCTATTCTATTTTCAAGACCCGCTCTAATATCGGCACATCTTGCTCCCCAAGGAAGAGTTGGACTCCTGTCTTGGTGTCCACTGCACCGCTCACGGAGTCCTGCTGAAATTCTGACAACGACCCTCGGACCTGTGATTCACCGAAGTCTGCTTGAGACCCATACTGCGCTGGGCACTTCTACATACCTTACCTGTGGGTACCCTAAGGGCCGGGGGTAGGGTGAGGCGGACGAGGCACTCACTTCGTGTGCCCCCCCAAACTCAGTAATCAAGATCATGTTAGAAGTTAGTATTTTTAAAAATAAAAAACAGCACCTGTTCGACACACACAGTATTCTCACGAGCACACCAGCCAGCATTTCCCTTTTATACATGCCTGGCTCTTTCCTTAATAAGGACACTTTGTGACCAGGGAAATGGTTCTTAGTCCAAAGGTGTATTGGGAAGATGTCTCAAAAACAAAAGGGTTTATTAATTTTTTTAATTGAAGTATATTCAGTTTATAATGGATCAATTTCTGGTATAGAGAGTAATGTTTAAAAAAAAAAAAGTAGTTAAAAATGCTTTCCAGGTGATTCCTGGGGATACTAGAACTGGTTACTCACTGCCCTAAAATATTCGGCTCCTGGGGCTTCTAAAGGACTTAACTCCTTATTCCCCTCAATGCCAGCAAAATGACAGCCAGAGTTGCTATAGATTCAGCCAACCCCAGCCTTTCTTTTCTGCTGAGGCAGCTTTCCAAGCCTTCCCTTAGAAAGTGATGATTAATTCTATCTGAAGGACAGATAAGAATGAACAAGAAAAAATTTGGGGAAGAGGGTTCCATTAAGAGGGAACAGCTTATGAAAAGCTTGAAAAGCTCTTTTAACCTAAAGTAAATAGAAGGAAGGAAATAATAAAGATGAGAGTGGAAATCAATGAAATAGACAAAACACAAGCAATTGAGAAAAATCAATAAAACCAAAAGCTGGTCTCTTGAAAAGATCAATAAGATTGATAAACTTCTAGCAAGACTGAGCAAGAAAAAAGAAGAGAAGACAGAAGCCCACACTGGCTGCTCAATCTCAACTCTCCTTCCCCTTTGGCTCCGTCTCTCTCTTGACTGCAGGAGGTGAGCCCTGCCCCGCCAGCCCCATCTGGAGAACCCAGTCCAGACAGGCCAGACTTTCCCCGCGGAGGACCAGGCATTCAGGCACTGGCCTCTACCTCCACAGATGGCTGAAAGGCCTCGGTGGGAAGGGCTCTTCTCAAAGGGCCCTTCTTGCTTTCTGTACTTCCCTGTTTCGGGGAGTCCCAACAGGAGACCCAGACCAGATGGTTCCCAATCCATCAACTCCTAGGAGCCAAGCGTTACCCTCATACCTCACTGAGCACCCTCACACAGCCTCTTCCTGAAGTATTTGCCTCTGTGGAATCTCAGGTTCCCAAGGAGTCTATCAAAGGGGAATACCACCCAAGAAAAATGTTTCAGAACCTTTGAAATTCATAGGCTCCCTTAAATTTTCACAGGACAGGGGAACAAATTCTTAAAGGAAAAGTTAGAAATATGAATATCTCTTGGTATAATTTGCCATATTTCAATTCAGCCCCATAGGACATCTTTGGAATTGATTAATGGAACCTAGCTTCCAAGTAGCTGTTGGCATCTGCTGACTCAAAACTGAAAACCTGGCCCCTCCCCCAGGGCTTTGAGGGTAGAACTCGGAGGCAGGCAGCCACTGAGCCTGCTTTGGAGGTTGTAAAAGGGTTTTTTGAAATTCCCCAAACATTCTTTTGTATATGCCCCTCTAGCATAACCTCCCAACTCTCCTTTTCACCAGATTACTCTAAGTCATCTTTTAGGTCTGCAGTGTTCAATATGGTAGCCACTAGCCTCATATGGCTTTTTAAATTTAAATTTAAGTAAAATTAAGCAAAATTAAAAATCCAGCTCCTTAGTCTTACTGATCATATTTCAAGTGCTCGGTAGAAACATGTAGCTAGTGGCCACCATTTGAATCAGCACAGACGTAGAATGTCTCCATCATTGCAGAAAGTTCTGTTGGACAGCATTGCTCTAGCCTAGATATCACTAAGCCCCTTCAAACTGATGTTGGACTAATTTTTGTGAGTCTTTTGTGAGCTCCATGGAGGCTGTACAGCAGTGTGGGGACTAACAGCCTGTATCCGCCACGGTGTCCTACCCAGTGTTGAACTTGGGATTGGCTTTCTATAGATACCCACAATTCTAAGAAGGGTCAGGTCAGTTCAATATGATTTGTTGAGCATCTGGGCTGTCCTGGGCCCTATGCCAGGTGCTACAGGGTTTGAAATGATGAAATGAGGGCTGTGCCCTTGAGGAACTCACTCTCTGGGGTAGAAGGAGATCATATAAGCACATACTAACCTGATGGACACCAGGCAGAGGAGAGAGCCCATGGTAGGAGCCTTGGGAGAACAAAAGAGCAGAGATTATCACTATCAGGGGAGCTTTAGAAAGCAGTCTATGTCCAAGTAAGTTCTGAATGATAAGTGGGAGTTCCCTGATGGCCTGATGGAGAAGGGACATTCAGAAAAGAGGAACAGCATGCTCAAAAGTAAAGGGGCAAGACCCGTTACCATGCACTGGGGAACAGCAAGCCAGCTGATACTGGTGACCCGATATCATGTCTCAATCCCCACAGCGCTTGGCATGGGTTAGCTGGTCAACAAACATGAAAATAATATGAATATTGGCTCTAAAACTCAGGGATGCAAAAGCTGCAACTTCAGACCTCCACTGAATTTCTCTTTTGAACCCCCTTTATGCTGGGATATTGAGAACTCAGAATAAAAGGATCCCAGATGGCATTATTTGGGTGCTGGATCCAGCCTCACTGGTTTTGGTTTTGTGAATCATTACATTCTTTTTCTATTTGAGCTACTTGGTGCTGGGTTTTCTGCCATAACGTGTCCATTTACAGGGAAGGACACTGAGACACTGGTAGTTCGAGCAAGCCGCTCTCACGCTGAGTGTGCATCCGAAGCACTTGGAGGACATGTTAAAACACAGATTCCTGGCCCCGCCATCAGAGACTCAGATTCAACAGGTCTAAGGTGTTGCCTTGAATTGGAATTTCTAACGAGACCCCAGCTGATGCCCCTGGCGCAGGGACCGTTTTCTGTGAGCACTGGTTTACCACTCACCGAAGGTCGCTTTGCTGGGCAGTGGCAGTCTGGGATTTGAACCTGCAGATTCCAAGCTCAGCATTTTTTTCAACTCATCACCTTTAGTAAACAGGATAGGAGAGTATTTTAGCAGCAGGATATTGAATGTATTTCTCTTGCTTACAACCAGAAGACCAGCTCTAGGGGAAAAAATCCATCACATGTAAGTTGTTTATAGAATAAAGTGCAATAATTTTCAGCCACCTTTGCTTGATTATTCTCCCTTTAAAACACCAGCCTTGTTCCTTCCCCAGCTATCTTTCACCTACCAAAGGCATCTCCCTCTTTGCACACACAGTACTTCATTATGCGGGCCACTTAATTACATGTGTAAAATGGAATGAAATTTCATATGTCCATATGGAGTCGTGTTAGGTAATATTTTTATAATGTTGCTTCCAGCCATCGTGTGAAAGTTATAACATCATTGCCACATAATTTCTTGGAAATTCCCACCTCATACTGTATGGGTAATGCTAAAACCAAATAAACTTTCCTGCTCCCTCCCCCAACAATCTGATCAACTGCTCCTAGCGTGGAGGTTAAATTCATGGACAATTCAAGAAGATTCAGAACCTAAAATTGCACTGAGCCTCCAAGCCCACCTCAAAGGTGGGGCGAGGGCTATGGCTCTTTCCTTTCCCATCCTCCCGGAATTTGGAATATCAGGTTAGGTGCTTTGTTTTTTCTATAGGGATGGGGTAGGCGAAAACCAAGGATGTGAGCAGAGGAAAGCCTGGAGGGCAGTGGGAGGGACCTCAAGGAGGGCATCCAAGACCAAGGAGAGGGAAGGCTGTAAGCCAGGGCTGCACAGCAGCAAAGCCCTCCAGAGGCCCGGAATCAGATCTGGGTTAGAATCCTGGTGGAACCCAACCCACTGAAGAGGTGGAACGTAAGCTCCTGACGGCTGGAGTTCGGTTAACATTTACGGGTGCTGACTAGCATGCTGGTCCCTGCACTAAGTGCGGAGGACACGGAGACACGTTAGGCGCTTCCCTGAGTGGGAGTCCCTGCCAGGCAGCTGTGTTGGACGTTGGCAGGCAGTGGAAATGTCCACCACATCTAGGTCTTAAGCAAAAGAGTAACATGATCAGATTTGCAGTAGAAAGACCACCTTGGCTGCAGATGGGGTGGCGGGCTTGGAGGCATGAAGTCCAGGTGGGATGTTACTACAAGGTCCAGAAAAGCAATCCCCAAAAGCTCTGAACCAAGGCAGAGCTACCGGGGAGCAGGGGAGGGCACAGTTGAGGAATATTGAAGAGATGAAAGCTGAGGGATATTGGAAGGACAGTGGAAGAGTCTAGCTGACCCCAAGTTCCAGGTTCAGGCCACTGAGTAGCAACAAAAACTCACCCTCTGCAGCTCACACAGTTTGAAGCACATAATAGTTGTTATTTCTATGATGGATTAAATCGATCATCATCAAGCTATTTATCTCTTTGAGTCTTTCTTTTCATTTCCAAGAACCTCACTGTTGTGAGGCGTAAGTTCAATAGTGTAGATAAAAATGCCTAGCTCTGTATCTGGTACAGAGTAGGTACAAAAGAACTTTAAGTTCTTCACCCTCTAAAAAAATCACTAAGGATTCAGAAGACAGCTAACAATGTCAGATTGAACGCAGACATTTTAGCTCTGCTTCCTCCTGAACCATCACTGAAATATTTGCAGAGGGGTGTTTTTAAAGGCAGAGGACAAAGGGAACGGTAGAGAAGACCTTACCACTCAAGTTGCAGAAGGCAGAAGGCAGACAGTGAAATGTAACTGATTTTGCAGGCCCAGGAAAGCGGACGCCCGAGACAGCAGCCAGGAACTGCAGAAGCAAGATGACTTGTGTGGCAGGACCCCCTAGCCCTTAGAGTCTAAAGGCTCAGGGATCACTACTGATGTCCCTGGAAGTGAAAGCAAAAGTGAGGCGAAAATAGAAGAACTGGTTGAAAGTCTGTTGAAGAAGTGGATGGATCCTCTCCCTGGCTCTGCACACATGCCGTGACTGCTCTCCGTCTCTCTAGCAAAGATGAGAAATCAGTCTTTATAAAGGTGAAGCAGAGAATCTCTAGATATCAGTCACCAAAAATGAGGGATTAAATGGACGTCAACATACTGAGTATTTCCCAGCTCTATTCTCAGGGGTCTGGTATCCAGGCAGGAGACTGGAAGGTCTTTTCTGGATGAATCTTACAGAAGATCCAAAGAGGCTGACATCAAGGGCGTAGGGTACAGCTGAGGTGGTTGAGTGCATGCTAAGCATGCATGGGGTTCTGGGTTCAATCCCCAGTACCTCCTCTAAGAATAAATAAATCAATAAACCTAATTACTTCCCCCTACCAAACAAACAAACAAATAAACAAAAAATTGAGGCTGATGTCAGTTCTCCAAGGAAACAGCCCAGCCATGTCACTTATAGGAAAGAAAAGAAATGACAAGTCCCCCCTCAGACATGCTACGTCCCATGGGGTTTTTTGGACCCGACTCTTAGACGTGAATAGAGAGCTGAGGCTCACCAGCCACATTAGCAAGACAACAGAATAAGCAACCAAAATATAATCTGCACAGGGACTTAGATCTTTGTTTTATCTCCAAGTTATGCCAGATTCCTAGCTGCCTAGCATATAGTAAGTGTTAAATAAGTATTAGTCAAATGAATGAATGAAGCAATTAGGAAGAAACAGTGATCATGCAAGAAGAAATTAATTAATATTTTCAGAGGGGTAAGAAAAGTTATCACTTTTACAAAATCACTAATACAAAGCCAGGGTGCTATACAAAAGGAAATTTTAGGCAACAAAGAACAGCGCTTGGAAGATAAAATTGAAGATATTTCTCCAAAACACAGAGAAAAAAATACAAAGAGATAAAAAATGGAAAAGAAAAATAAAATTAAAAGACCACCTCCGGAGGTTTAACATCTGAATTTATGAATTCCTGAGAAAGACGTAGAGAAAACCGTGAGGAGAAAATCATCGAAGAAAATATTCAAGAGGACTTTCCAGGCCTATCAAGTAACTGATCTACGTTGGAACAGAAAACAGTTCTTCAGGAAGTTAAATGGATAAAAGACTAATGTGTTTGGACAAGTTGAGTGGATATTTACATAAATGGAAGCGCTATGTTTGTGATTAGTACATGGACAACTTCATAAATGAGAGAAACTAGATAAAAGTCTGAAGTGCAGGAAAAATAACTCATGAGGGAAAGAGAAGTTAATCAGAATCTTCCACAGGTCTCAGCTGCGAACGCTGACTGAAAAGTAGGTCTACGAAGTGAAGGTCAGAGTAGAAAATCCGCTGTTAATTCTTGAAACTGAGCAACGGGGAAGCAGCCATATTAGCCGTCTTTCTGTGGAACTTAAAGCTGAGAGACCGCAAGTCTGGAGCCGCAGAGGGATAGCGCACGGAAAGAGACTCCCTGGGAGCAAGGCCAAACAGGGCAGAGAGGAGAGATAGAGACATCAAGTCTGGAAGGCCCTGTTTGGACACCTGTATCCAGCCACACTTGAAGCCATGCTATCCTTGCACTTTTTCAGTTATGTAAGCCACTAAATCCCTTTTAGCTGCAGAAGCTATTTAAGTTGAGTTTCTGTCACTTATAATCAGCAAAATCTAAATAATGCAGCATTTGATCTCACCAAAGCTTTTTGGGGTTTTGTTTTATTTTATTTGAAAGAGGGGTTTTCTCAGCTGTCTTCAGCTCTGAATTATCCCCCGAGAGGGCCTATCAGAAAACTTGATGCAATTATATATCTGACTGCTTTGACCCTCACAATTGCAATCAAGAGGTTAATCAACATTCAGCCTTCTTTAGTGTGTCCTCTATTTCTTTCATTGTGGCTATCATTGTGGAGTTGACTGGAATTTAAGGTTAAATTGAACTTCCTCTAAACAGCATATTAAAATTTGTGAAATTAATTTCAATTCTAAATTTTGCCTGGACATTTTAACTCTTTTGGTCACCTCTTAACCTCCCGGATTTTCTTGGTTAAATTAACTGGATTTTAGCCATTTCTTGCAGTAGAGTGGCAAAAAGGGAGAGTCCCAGATATTACACTCTGCTTGGCAGGCATTTGAAATTCAACGGCCTGAAAAATAATCCAGTTTCTTGAGCTGTATTTATAGCTGCAGTATTTATCCTTTGGTATGTCTTATCTGACACGGTTTAAGATCCAGACCACTTGGCTTTTCTGTAGCTCTGTCCAGGGCAGGCATGTTTGGCTTACATCAGTGAGCAATAAACTACCTGCCTTCCTGGCATTTGCAAAGGGTCCAGGTTATCTCTGCAGGTGGCAAACCGAAGGTGCCTCCAGACCCGGGACTAAGGCTGCTCGGGAATCTGCTTCCCATTTCTCCAGTGACTCAAGCCCATTTATATATTTAGCAGGTGTTCATATTTTCAGTACTAATAAACAAGTGCTTTTTCTAAGTGAATTAATTTTTTAATGTATAATAAATGCATTCAAATGATTCCATAACATTTTTTATCCAAATATGGACGATATGAGTACTTTTTGCAATGAAATGTATTGTAACTCAAGGGTGAATCAGGGCAATATAATGTCATATCGTGAAGAATGAACAATTGGCTCATCCGTGGATCTGGATCCTAATTATTCTTTGTGATCATATAATTATTTGTTTGTTTTGTCCTAACTTTCCGACCTGCCTGGGTCATTCATCAATAAGATCAGTGCTTCTTTAATTTCCAAAAATATATCTAAATTCTACACTTTGCATTTCATGATAAGGATCCAGCTCATTTATTCTTTTGATATAATGACACTTGTAACAGAGTTTTTATTAAAATTAACATGTAATAATACTTTAAAATAGAATTATAAATATGATTCAAATAAAAGAATGTGCTAAATATCCTTGCTTCTTTAGATCTGGCTTGACTATGTATAATAATATCTGCTACCTGATTAATGTTAATGCAAAGTCAGAAATTTAACAGATTCTTTGAGGGTTGACATTGTTTTTCTCAATCTATAACTTTTTGGGTTTAACTGATAATATAGGTCTTATTATGGACTAATAGAACATCAAACTATTATTTCCCAAGGCTGAAGAATGCTAATTTAAAAATACACTGTATGGTTCCTAGAACTGATTATTGCCACTTTAAAACATCTCTTGTTATATTGATAATAGCAGTGTTGACAGACATAGCAATACAGGTAGAACATTACCAAAAGGGATAGACTCGTATTTTGCTGATTAGTGACAACATTAGTTTCGAAGGTGAAAAATCTTTCTTCTTTTTATGAATAAAGCACAAACATAGAGTGCATAAGCATGTAGTGTACTTGTCATGTTTAAATTTCTTGGGTAGTAGAAGACTATTTGGGGGAAAAGTGTCTAAAAAGTCTCCTGCAGTGGTGACAGTGAAAAAACAAAAAGGTTGAGGAACTCTGAACTCGGTGGGGAGAGATTCAATTTGAGCTGGAGAAATCTGAGAGCAGTTCACCTAGGCAGAAGACCACCTTCTGACTCCCTGAGAGACCCTGACCAAGAGACTTGATTTCTCCCAGGTTCTGTTTCTTCTGTGAAACAGGGAAGATGATACCTAATATTCAGAGCCATTGTTAAAGGTCAAACGAAACCTTTAGTAAAGTTTCTGTATATAGCCGACTCAGGACTTCGCAGAGGTTATTGAAGGAGATGCACCTGGAGTGGACCCTTAAAAGAAAGATGCTGACTGAAAGATATAGGGGAGGGCAATTTAGACAGGGGACATGAGTGACCAAAAGTCCAAAGAAGTGGGAGTACACATTACAAATAAATAGCCTGATGTATGACGAGAGCTAGAAGCCGTGGAGTTAGGAGAATAGGCCAGAAAAAAAAAAAAAAAAAAAAGCCAGTGGCAGAGTATAGAGGACTTTGAATTCAAGGATAAAGAGTTCATTCCTTTATTTTTTCCATTGTTTTAATAATACACACGTGTTGAGCACCTAGTATGTGCCAGGACTGTCAGATTAAAAAAAGTGAATGTGACACAGGAATTGATGAGATTCCCATGACACAACATGACGTGACAAATGCAACCAGATCACTTCAGTGCAGTTCACATTTTCTGGATAAGAGAGGAATATTGAGAGAAGGTTTCCCACAAGAGGTGACATTTGGGCTGGACTTTGAAGTATGGGAGGTGACGGTGACAGGAGAAGTGAGAGAGGGACATTCCAAGGCGTGGAGCTTACAGGTAAGGGGCAGTGCGCATGCATCAGTGCGCATGATGTGCGCATGATGGCGTGTGGATTGGAAAGTGAGATCCTAGCCTGCGCTCACTGGGAAGGACCCTGTGGAAATGCAGACAGCTTAGGCTTTGTGTTGGGTGTTACACCTTGACTGATTCCGTGAGGGGAAGACCCTCATAGGGAGCAGTGAGGAGGGGATAGAGTGGGAGTGGAAGAGGGAGCAGAGACAGAGCTCACAGTCCTTACTGACTGATGGGAAAGGGGGCAGGATCAGGGTTGCCCACCAGGCGATGAGTTTATATGAAGCCTGGTGGATGAACAATTCACATGGGGTCCTAGGAGCCCTACTGCCAGGATGACATGTGATCAGACCCTTCCCCTGATTACTCCGTTCACTGGGCATCTCACTCTGTCTCTCACTTCCAGAGTTAGAAAAGGTGCCCCAGAACCTACACAGCTCCTTGTTGATCTGCTCAATGGCCACTCATCCTGGTGCCAAAATACAAAAATTGGGTAGGTGGACAATGGACAGAGGGATTATAGAACAAGCTCTTAAGAGAGTCACCCTATCGGCCAGGTCTCTCATGGGCCCTCAGTCAGGGCCAGGCAGCAGGCCCAGCCAGAGGAGGGGATGACGGTATTGGAGCTGCCAAAGGCCACCGTCCCTAGATGCCTCAGTGTTCCCACAGTGATACAGCCCAGGACTCCCGGTGATAATCAGGGTTCAAATGGCTCCCCCTGAACAGAGATGTTTCAAATAAAACTGTTTTCCAGATGAAATAACACCAAGGTACCCCTATAGGCTCCCTCATCCCCATCATCTAAGACCCTGATACTTGCTGCCATCAGTACCACACATGGAGGCCTAGTTGCTGCCATGAACACATTCATTCTGTAAACAAGTATTGAGCACTTACTCTATGCCATGCACTGTGCTGGCAGCTGGGAGGACCAAGGCACAGTCCTTGGTTTTGGTAACTCGTTATCTAGCAGAAAAGACAGACACAGAAACAGATTATTACAATGTGGCAAATGTGGTCACAGAGGTCCTTCCAAAGTGTCATGGGAGCCGCGAGGGAGAGCCTGACACTGTCTGGGCTGCTGGGAAAGGCCTGATAAGGTTGTGATATCTGGGGTGGAGTTTAAAAGAGGAAAGGAAATTTCCCAAACAGAAAAGGGGACAGGTTTACTCTAAGCATGAGGAGAAGTGAAGTCCCCACGGTCATGGGCAGGCTGAGGGGTGTGAGAGAAGCAATGAGGTTGAGGCCATGTCCACGTGGGCACAGGGGAAAATGAGGCTGTCCGGTCTGCTGACACTTGACTGTCAGGAGAGGAAGTCTGGTCAGCTGTGGAAAGCCAGAAGACTTTAGGAGAGGATAAGAGAGGGAGGACAGATCAGACCTGTGCTTTAGAAAGAAGATCAAAGGCAGTGGTGAGGATGGACTGGAAATGAGAAACGTGTGGCCTGGAGACCAGCTCGAGGGAGGAAGGGGAATCCCAGACGGGACCAGGTTCTGAACTAAGCCTCAGCCAGTGGCACCACGGCTCTCCCCCAGCTGAGACATTCTCTGATCAGAGGAGGCAGGCTTCACTTGTGTGCTCGAGGTGTTTTACATGTGCCACTTCATTTAACTCCCCCAATAACCTTGAGAGGCAGGGACTATTACCCATTTTATAGAGAAGAAAACTCAGAGGAGTTCCTCGGGGAAGGTCACAGAGCTGGCAACTGGCAGAGCCAGGTCGGTGTGACTCCGCCCTGTGCTCAAAACCCCCCGGGGCAGAAGGGAGGGCCTTGGAAAGCTAGGTTTTCAGGACTTACAATGGTTTGCAGCAAACATACAATTTGACTGTGATAAAGAAGAGTTCCACAAACCCTCAGCTTTTCTCTAGTGAGGCATTTTTCACAGGAAATGCCAAAGAAGAAGTTGCTAAGCACCCCCTCTAGCTCCCCGAGCCCTCTGTCTCCTTCTCCAGGTGTTGGTCACTAACCTCTGGAATCCACAGCATTGGCTTGATGGGTTGGCCGGTCTCCTTTAAGGGCCTGCCTCACTTCGGGCTGCAACCCCACTGCCAGCCCTCAGACCCTTAGAGGCTGATATCATTCGCTCCTCCTCAGCCAACTGAGGGCTGGGTGAGACGGGAGCACCCCTCCTGTGAGGCAGCAGCAGCTGAGAAGTCAGCCCTCCGCTCCCAACTGCAGTGGAGGCGCCGGTTCCAGAAGTGCGGCCTTTTCCACTCTTGCTGCGAGGCTTGGAGAAGTTGGTGTCAGATGAGAGGTTGGCCCTTGAGATTTGTTCGTACAGGGAATGCTGGGAACTCTTATAAACTGTTTCACTCTCATGAAGAAGTCAGGCAAATAGGAAGTGACAGTCTTTCTCATCTTCTCTTGACCAAAATCCACCTTGGAGCCTGTTCCTACCGTCTAAATCCGCAAGCATTTCCTGCTGCAGCAGTGTATGCGCCACAATGAAAAAAGCAGGCAAGTCCTCCAGGCTAAGGGGGTTGCGGGCTTCCGAGACTTACCTCCCAGCAAGGCAGATGCAACAGCGGGGAGCGGCGGGGGGCCTGAGCTGGGGGCACAAGCCCAGAGCTGAATGGGCTCCAGGGGGTAACAGTTTGCAGGGCACAGACAAGGCCGTACACAGAGGTCATAAAACAAAATTTATCTTTAATTTGTAAGTGTCAACAGCAGTACAAAAGATGGAGTGATGACGACTAGATTAGGGTAGAGAGGACAGTCTTGAGGTAAATGAGCATAAATAGGCAGTTCTTATAGACACTCCCCTGAGGGGCCTGGGCCCCATCATGGCATATACATTATCACCCAAAGATGGCATGTTTAACACATCAGGAAAGCACCTTGTGCAAAAAGGAAAAAAAAAAGTAGCTAAGGTGCCAACATACACCAGGATAGATAAAGACAGTGTGTCTTTCGATTTTGTCTTTTCCCTTAATTATGAGGCAGAGGAGGGGAAGACTTTGAAAAGTACCACTGAAAGATTATTCAATGTTGAGCTTTATCTCACATCAATACTGCACAACGAAATCCAAGAAGTCTGTGTATGCAACAAAGCTAAGAACAATGATTCATTCCTTTAAATTTGAAGAGATCCTTTTTTTTTTCATTTCTTTAATCCTTAGCAAACTTTTTTTCCATTATTAAGAGGAGAGTGTGAGAAAGATGTGATGGCAACCCTTAAGGTCATTTAAAAACTTTACACTGGACTGTACAAGATTTTTTTTTGATAAACTATTTACATTTTCAGACTTTCAAACATATTCAAAGCAGCAATAGACACTAGTTTTTATGGTTTCTGTTTTTTTTTTTTCTAATTGCCCAAATAGTTACCAGCCATGGGCCAAGTAGGTACCTGCGTTATACATAGAATTTCTACAAAGAAAATCTGCAGCTAAAATTTGCTCAAGGGCGTATGAAATGCCCTCAGTGTCCCAAGGGCCGCGCACCCGCAGCGTTGCTAGAGGAACCAGCACAGTACCTTGACAACAGAGTTGTAGTTGCCCCAACAGCCCTACACGAACTTTACACTTTGAAACAGCAGCCAGCATGTCAGTCCAGCATGTCAGTGAATTGTGCTGATTAAATTAACATAGAATACAATCTCACAATATACATCACAAACAAATTACAATGTCAGGAAATAAAAAGAGTTACAGTAAGATAAGTTATGTAGTAACAGCTTATAAGCTTGTCTAAGGTAATAAAAATTTTACATGGCAAATACAATAATGAATGAACATAAATGCTAAGCATTCTAATTTGCTACGAGCTGGAGAAGGGTACAACAAAGACTGCACTTTCAGAAAAAGCAAAGACACATATGACAAAGGAAGACAAACGGAGAATGCACATGAGCAGATCTGCAATGTGCAGCATACAAACAGTTAAATATTTGCACATTCCCCATACTCCAAGAGCACCAGCACTGAGGCCTCACTTTATGATGCTTGTGGTTCTTCAGGAATAAGAAACTACTGAGCAAGATACGTCACTGAGTTGCCTTCAAGCTTTCATACTGCCAGGGACGCCAACCAGAAGAGTAGCTCCAAGTTAGAAGAGCGTTACCTTTCCACCCCTCCCCCACCCACCTCGAGCCCCGCCCCAAAGGTGCCAGCGTTCTGAATACTTGTTCATGAGCTTTTGGAAAGAAATCTGTCCCCAAAGGAAAAGATGGGATGGGGACGAAAAGGAAATGCGTCTGCATATCAATTTCAGTGATGTTAGCAGGAGGTTACGCTCAAGAGTATACGGCATCAGAAACAGAACATAAGCATAAGGAATAACAGAGAGAAGTTGTTTATTCAGGAAGAAAACAAGACAGGGGGCAGATGACTTAAGGAAATGATGCAAGTGCTTTTGTAAAAGGACAAATGAGGTCATACAATATGATTATACTTTGAGAAGTGAGCTTAAGTGCCAACTCAGTCCTTAGACAAACATGTACAAAATCAGGCTACAGCAACCAATTTTTCGTCATTTTCTCATTAAAAAGGAAGACCCAGTCATAATTTCAGTACATTCCCCTAGCTGCATTCTTTGCAGTTGTTGGCACTTGGTACAGGACTTCTCATATGGTTTAAAACTACTAACTGATTCTTTTTCTTTTCCCTAAATGAGTAGGTAGAGGTCACCTCTTTGCAAAATGAATAAACCGAGAGAAGCAGCCTCAGCTATGATGTTCAAGTGACCAGGCTGCCTTCCTACTGGGGGTAGACGGGTTTCCTCGGAACAATCCTTGCTTTCAGCTGGTGCCTGTGCTCCCCGCTCGCTCAGGAGGGTGTGCTCTGGAGCAGCAGCCTGGCTTCACAAGGAAAAGAAAGGAGCCTTTAATTTCAGCCCTCGAGTGATCACACCCTTTTCAAACACCCAGGCTCCAGTGGGGCCGATGTTCAGGGGAGGCCAGAGTTGGCTCAGCAGCACTGCTAGCCCACACCTGAATTTAGAACTTGGCCTGAGGGCCCGTGTCAGGACCCTGGCAAATCAAATCAGGCCTGAGGACAAGGCTGGGGAGTATCAAATAACAAATGAAGCAAACTGATGTGCTCCTAAAAGGGCGAGCTGAATATACATGGAAACAACAAAGCTTTCGTATCTTCCTGGAAAAGATACTGCATCACATCTGCCAATGAAATAGAGAAACTGCCTGCCTGGCTGCTACTGTCCACAGACTGACCTTTTCTTTCTCTCTCCCTCCCTCTTTCTCTTTCTTTCTTTCCTTCCTCCTTTCTTTTCTTTCTTTCTTTTTCTTTCTTTTCTCTCTTTTCTTCCTTCCTTCCTTCCATCCTATTGCATAGGGTCCATTTTTTTAGGACAGGATTGTCTGCCAGTGTCCCTATTCTAAGTAACAAGGAAAATCCTGATCCTGCAAGTTCTTTAATAAAATGGACATAATTTTTACCTTTGATTTGAAGATACTATGAAATAGGGGGCACTGAAAAAAAATTGATGAACATTCTTTAATATAATTGGGATGGTGGGACTTTTATTAATGGCCAATCTCAGGCAGATTTTTACCTTTATAATGACATTCAGCCTTCCTGCTCTTAGATGGTCACAGAACTACCTTATAAGATTTATGTGGATTCACAAAGCAAACTGACTCTCTCCCAGATGTACTGGAAATTCACCATGTTGAATCCATCAACTTTCTCTAAGGGAAAAAAAAGTGAAAGTCTGAGTCTGTGGACAGTGGGTTCTAAGCTGTATGAGAACCCGAGTGAAGGGTTTTCCTGCTCCAGCTAC
This sequence comes from Camelus ferus, assembly GCF_009834535.1. NCBI lineage: Eukaryota > Metazoa > Chordata > Mammalia > Artiodactyla > Camelidae > Camelus > Camelus ferus. Next base: position 47,425,066 of record NC_045705.1, on the reverse strand, counting down.
GGGTGGGACTCTGCTCTCTCACTGTGGCTGATAATTCACTACCCTGTGAGGTACAGTGACTCATCAGCTTCTAGTCTGGACCAACATGTATGGATAGAGAACAAAAAGGAAATACATAACTTACATTTCACTAAGTATTCATGAACCAAAAATAAAGTCTATTTCTATGTTATATTTACACAATTAGAAAAATCTAAAATGAGATGGTAAATTCATAAAAACTTTGTTTAAGCCCCACTGAAAATAAAACGAAGTGATCCCTATGATTGTCATTCTTAATTTCCACGGTATTTAGAGCCAAACTTGGCTAATAAGTAGAATAAACTGCTTATGTGCAGAATTTAGATTCAAATACAGCATCACTGTTTGACCCAATGAAAGAGACGTTTACAATCAGATCATTCCTGAATAGCCTTTCATTTTTAAGAACATGGCTAGAAGTAACTGAACCCCAGTACTGAGGCAGAGCTGGAGCTAAAACAAAGTGTTCATACACACATGTATTTTGCATAAATAAATGAAATAACAAGACATAAAAATGACTCAAATCCGGCAACTGTGAGGCAAGCCCACACGAGTCGAAACAGATGACTTTTGTTCATGTAGTTTTCGTACAACAGCTTCACATTAGTCAGAATTGATAAAAAATACCATTTATATCCAGTGCTTATAACACTTACGAAACAACATCTGTGAGTGTGTGTGTTTTTTGTTGTTTTTTTTGTTTTCTTTTTTTTGTTTCTTTTCTTTTCTTTTTTACTACAAGCAAAATCAAGTTTCAGTCCTAAAGAACAGTCCTTTGTTCTCCACCAGCCCAGAATATTATTTTGGCATGGTCATAAAAACAAACAGAATTACCCTACCATTCTAAATGTTTGCCTTTGTGCAAAATTAATTACATACAATACAATGCTAGCCATGCAGCGCTCTACCTATGCAACGAAATAAAAAAGGAGGGGGAGAGGGCAAAGCAGAGTCAAAGAGAAAGAGGAAGAAACATGAGAATGAACTGAGGAGGAGAGGTATGTAATCGAAAGAAATCGGTAAGACAATAATAAATACTTTTTTTTCAGAAAAAATGACCTCCTCCTCATTTGAAATACAATGTACAAAAACAAAGTTCCAATCCCCAACCAATATTAAGAACCAAACATTCCTATCAGTACCTTAATCAGCTTATAGAGAGCACTCCCAGCTAATGACATGGACAATAATGTCTTGGCGAGACCTATTTATTGCTATTAGGTATGGCCTTGAGCACTCAAATAAATATGAAGGTATACTGTTCTCTTCCAAGTGACAAAATGGCTCAAGAACTCTGATGGGGCTGTTCCTGTGTCCTGTGATCAGATTCTGGTTGTCCCATGAGGTGAACTGTCCTATTTTCTGACATCCTCCCATTGAGCTACTCTGGCTGAGGCCACCCCCCGCCCCACAGGCAATCAGTCCTGGTTTCAGGAAGGTCAAAATGGCACAGCCGAGCTCCCTGTAGTTAGGAGATTGGGGACAAAACCTCACTGCCTCCCAGCCCATCAGTGCCTCTCCAGAGAAGCCCCTGTGTGACAAGAGCAGTTAACCTTGTTCACACGTAGGCATGATCCCCATGTGGCCACAGATGGAGGGAGCAAGCCAGAGGCACTGTCTGCTGCCCCAGGAGTGATCTGTTCCCCAGGGTTAAGAGTAGGAACAGCCCATATGGGGAATGTATTTCCCCTCCTTCTCCTTCCCTGCAGTTTTCTTTCATTCTCCAGGTATCATGACTATTTGCCTCTATCTTTGCTTTGAGGCTGTCATGTGGCTTCTTGCCTCCTGGGGATTTTGCAAAGCACTCCCTAGATGTGCCAGATGGGACAAGGCAGCTCAGTGTAAAGGTGCCAGCCCATGACGGCACCACTGTTGACTCCTACATGGCCCGCAACTTTGGGCTTTAAGATTGGGTGCAGGACTCTCCTGCCTGGCAGTCACCACTGTTGACTCTTGCTGCTGAGTGGCATTCAGGATTAATGCCACTGATGCAGATCCTACCACTTGTTGCTTAATTGAATTAAGGGGCAATTCTGGCAAAAGATTCAAGGTCAAGGCGAACCTCAGGGGCATATCTGTTAAAGTGTAAGACTCTACACCTGTATCCAGATACACAGCTCTGTAGCCATATATACAAGGATGTTCAAAAACAATATAGGTATTTAGTAGTAACTTGTTTCAGAAATGCTTCCAGATGATCTGGGGACATAAAATTACTATGTACATCTTTTGTATCTAGCAGGAGAAGGAGGTGAAAATGGCTGAAAAGTTATTTGGGGAAGGAGGGTGAAAAACAAGAATTATTAAATTAATGCCACCAACAAATTTTTTTTAAAATAAATAGTAAGTGGACCCGTGACATTCTGGAATGAATAAATTATTTAAGAGAAAAATGTGTTAAGACTGAATGTCAGGGTTAAAGGCAAAGGGATAATGGATGTAGTGAGAGGTGGTCTCAGGCAGAGAAGACCACCGTGTCGGTATCTGGTGTGGTGATCGCTCTGGTGTGTGGCCGTCATATCATGTCACACACTGATGGCGCGTCAAGAGGCAAACACAATTGGGTACACGCACTGTGGCAACCTTGTTCATTCCTTACAATATCTTGTCTCCAGATTCCTGAGTACTTTACCATTTTCTGGAAAAAAAAAGTGTGGTTTGCTATTTTATTTTAAGATGCCAAAGATTGTCTAAGACTTTGCAGTGTCTCCTTTAAGACTTTCAAAATATTAAGATTCAAAAGTTATGAAAAAGTTTGGCACATTCAAAGTTTCACTCTACACGTGGACAAATGGAATTCCGAGGCCTTTTGAATATGCTCTACATGCAGCTGCACACGCCGTGGACTTGTTCTGTTTCACAATATGAAATCCTCAGTTGTTTTCTAAAATAATTCAGAATAAAAACACATTCACAACCTGTAGGCCGGCACAGCATACCTGAGTGAGAATGTTTAACCCCATCTAAAACAGTAACTTAAACCTTTATCAACATCCAAAAGAAAAAAAAAAAAAAAGTAAGACAAAAAATATAAGACTTGTAAGACAGCTATGGGTTGAGATAAGTTTTCAAGTCCTGGTGTCTCATATTTAATATGTCTTCACCTAAATTAAAAACAACAATAACAACAATAACAATAACGACAAAAAACTCAAGTTCATGAAAAATCAGGGAAAACTTAATCTGTCTCACACTTTACGAAACAATTAAGACCATTCTGCTGATGTAATTGTGGAGCCACAAATGCATGCGGGCTCTTTAAGAACTTTTTTGTTGGGGGAGGGGCAGTGAAATGTCAGAGTATTTTAATTCGGCAAACAAACGCTCCTCAGTTGGCACTGACAGCTTCAGGGGCTTCATTTTCACTGCTATAGTCTGATTTGGGATCATCTTCGTAGTCGTCATACATTTCCATTTCATCCTCTCCATTAATCATTTCATTTCCAGCTAGGCTTCCGCCGTCTGTCTTCATTCCATAAGTGCTCTGGATGACCGGGAGGCTGGGCTCTGGGCTGGCGGAGGTGCTAGAGCAGTCAGATGTCATCTGAGGTGACGGTGTGGTAGTTGCCATAGTAATAGCACCAGGATACACAACACCTGTTCCTGTGGTGATTGGAATCTGAGGCTGTTGCCTGTATAGATTCAAAAAATAAAGCAGAGGGAAATATCTACATACATCTGTTCTTCTGTGTGGCACTGGAATTCATCCCCCACACGTTCTAAAAAGGGGCTCTGTGGAAAGTCTAAGCAGATGACAGAATGTGACAAAGGTGTTTCCTGGAGGGGTCCTGCAAGTCTCCCTGACGCTGTGGTTGGAGTTAAGAAACACAATGGAAGGAATTTATTGATGGTTTTGCGACATAAAATTAGGGTCCTTATAACATGACAAATATGGCAAAGTTTCGATAACTTCTGGCATTTGGAACAAACACTGTGGTTAATTCCACAAAGTTACTTGCGAGATCATTTTTAAGATCTCCCAGAACATTACAAAATATAGGCTGGTAACATGAGACATGCTACAATGTCGCTCGCTGTTAAGCAGGCTTGTGTCTTCACCTTGGTTTGAGAACTGTACAGTTCAAGAAAGATCAAGATGAGAAAGTATCCGGTATATCCCAAAGAGTCAGATTTAGCAAAGCATGTATTTGCTATCTTGTAAATGTCTATCTATTTCCACGGCTGAACTTGTAGGGAAGCCCCTGGAAGCTTCTATTTTCCTAATTATGGAAGGATCATCTTGGGTGTCATTACTCCTGTGGCCCTGGGCTAGAGCTGGGGTTGGAGGAGTCAGGAGTGAAGAACAATGAGAGCTCCTCCAACCACTTAACAGGAGGACACACGTCTCCTCATCCTGGATCCCAGCAGGGGCTGAGGCCTGGTCACACCAGATCACTTCGTCATAATGTCACTCTAGTTCAAATAAACCTACCAGACCCTTTATGAAGGTCAGTCTCTCCTTCTGCAGGGAGACATGGCTATCTGCCTCTCAACTTCCCTGGAGGCATTATAACTGGTTGAAAGAATTAAAGACCTACTACCTAGCTCAAAACTATGACTGAAATATTATTCTCATGGCTTTAGCATTCACTGAGTATTTCTCAATCGTTATGAACAGTAATATTAAGTTCACTTCAAAATGTCATTGTAACTCTCCTTTCTGAGCTTCAGTTTCCATGCATTTATAAAAGCTGGGGTCAGGGAAGTCCTGGAAGGTCCTTCTACCTTTTAGTACTTGGCTTCAGATCAGACCATCACTTGAACCATTCTTATTGACCCCTTCATTGAAACTTTCTATCCACCTCAGTCTAACAGGAAAAAAATCTGAATTTGTGAAGAACTAGCTTACCAGCGATCCTTTGACACTCCCTAAAGGAGCACAATTTCTCAAAAAGGCCTGCGTGTCCTCCAGCCTGGTAGATGGAGAAATGACACAAATGGCCTGGAATCACACTGTGGGATATCTGAAAATGCTATCTTTAACAACCTCTTTCAAACACTAGGAGGCATAATCATGATAGCTTAACCTTTGACTAACATAATATATATAATATTTTCATATGTATTACCTCATTCAATTAACATGGCAACTTTATGAGGTATTATTAAGCTCAGTTTTCAGATGAAGAAAATGAGGCCTTGCTCAAGGCCTTGCATTCAAAAATCAGCAGGGCTGGGACTTAAACCTAGGTCAACAGACTTGAAGTACATCACTCTTCCTTTTATAGATATTCAACATACAGATACACTAAGCTCCCTAAATGCCATAAAAACTCCTGGTTTCTACACAGCCTGTAGGTATCCAGCCGATACTAAGCACCTGATACTGATTCATTGTGTGTGATGCTCAAGGTAATTTTTTTTAATTACTCAAAAGATGATGACGATAGAGGAATCTAAATCCATGTGTAGAAACATCTGATAAAATGCTGGCTTCCCTTCCATAGAGTCAAATTCTAAAGATAGTATACTTCTCGTTTCCTAAGTTTTGGGCAAATTAACACAAAGTAAATTACATGCTAACCTACCCAAGACAGTAAATGTCTCATTAATTTTTTTTTACTGAATTTCGATAATTGCAATAAAAATATTTTTGCTTCAATCACAAAATGCCTGTAGAGTGATAAACTTTTATTGTAATATTGACCCATTTTACAGATTTCCCAATTTGGTGAGCTAATCTAAAATAGAAACTCTACATACCATATACAAACTATCAAATGGTATATTTTCTTTTCATGAAGGACATTTTCTTTTCATAAAGAAGAGATCATAATTTTCTGCAAGATTTTTTAAGTAAAAATATCTATATGTCTATTAAATAAATTTGAATTGAGCTCCTATTATGTGCTACGGACGATGCTTAGATGCTTTCACTGTTATCTTCTTTAATCCTCACAATCACCTGAGGGGTCAATTATTATTTCCCCTATTTTATAGATGAAGTAACCAGTTAAGGTTCAGAGAATTTGCTGTTTGTCTAAGGACACACAAGCCCCACATCCAGGAATTGAACTCTTCCTTATTTCACAAATTCTCTACTGAGGATATCAAGATTGGGGTGAGAAAGGCAAGTTCACACTATCAGAAAATTAGTTAACAATTTGAATCAGAATCCAAATATATATAAAACTTCTTATCTGATGTGGATGTCAAAATACCATTTCAAACTTACAGAGGCAAAACTGAATTCCTGATCATTCTCCCTTATAATGGCTCCTCTCATGACCTTTCAGATCTTGGTTAATGATTACTTCATCTTTTTGGCTGCTGGGGCCAATCCTATATCCCTATACCCCATCCATCAGCAAATCCTATTGGTTCATTCTTAGGAATATTGTCCAGAATCCCTCCACTTTTGCCATCTACAAACCTAGTTCAAGCCACCATCAACTCTAATCTGGTTTATTGTAAGAGCCTGCCTCCTTAGTTCAGGTCACATCTCTTTCAGACAATACTCAACATAGTAGACAGAGTGATCATTTTAAAACCTAAGTCAGATCACAATACTCCTCTGCTTATAGACTTTTCAATGCCTTTCCATCTCACTCAGAGTCAAATTCAAGTCCTTTCAGAATTCGGCTCCCTACCACCTCTCCTCATCTCTCTCTACTACTACTGCCTTTACTCATCGCATCTACTCATTCTGCTCCTATCGCTCGGGACTCATGTCTCCCAACAAGCCAGGCACAACCTCTCACCATCTTCACGGCTGCTGTTCTCCCTGCCTAGTTCTTCTCCTAGACATCCACCCGCGTGGCTGGCCCCCTCACTCCTCAGGTCTTTGCTCAGGTTTATCTTCTCAGTGAGGTTTTCTGTGGTTCTGGTTTAAAATTGCACTTTAGCCTCTCAAACCCCCTATCCTGTACCCTCCTTTACTTTGTTCTAAGGCATTTATTACTGTTTGATATTTATTTATTAATTCATTGACTTTCCCCACTAGACCGCAAGTTTCATAAGGACAGGGATTTTCACTGATACAGTCCCAGAGCTTAGGCAATGCCTGGAACACAGGAAGCATTCAACAAAAGTCTGCTGAATACATGGAATAAATGAATGAACGAGTGAGTGAGAGGGAAAAGAAATGAAAAGGCTAGGTAACCTATTTTGGAGAAGAAAAGATGTAAAGAGCTTAGCTATAAGGGAGAGAGGGTGGTGCGGAAGGAATGTGAATATAACCATCTTTAGATCTTGAGTGATTTTCTTCACAAATAAGGAAGAGATTTGTTCTAGAAAAGACCAAAGAAGAGGATCAGAACCAATCTATAAAGTAGGAGGCTTAGTTAAAAGAAAAGAACTTTCTAGTATTAAGAGATGTTCCACAAAGAAACTAGCTCCCTTGGAAAGTGGTGAGCTCTCTGGCCCTGGAAGAGTTCAAGCCGAACTTGGAAAGGACTCCCACAACTGCTGGCTGCTTGAAGGATATGACTTCTGAGGCCCCTTCTAAGTTACCACTGATTCTGCGGATGCAAAATCATAAGCTAACTGTCATGCTGGCCTTGCTCCCTCACTGTCATTATCAGCATAAAAAGAAACTAAAAAAAATTAAATGAGCATAGCTAGTTATACTTGAAGAAGCCTGGCTTTCAAGGGTTTCCAAAATATTGTCCCACCCTACATATCTTACTTTTCTTTACTGTCAGGGACAATTCCTAGGCTAGCCTCCCTCTTTATTATTGAACATTTTCATATTTCCCCCATGTGTTCATGCTCTCCTTCATGCTAAAATAGGAACCTGTCCTTCACCAGCCTGCCCCCTACCCACATCTCAAGTCCCCTACCTCAAGAATGGCCTTTGGTTGGTCCTAACCCATAGTAATCTCCCTTCCTCTGAGCTATATAATCAAAATTAGTACTTCATTACACACTCTGTGCAGCACTATGCAATGTATTGTGTGTGTGTGTGTGTGTAACAAACTGTTATTTGCTAACCTATTTATGTATATGTCCAGCTTCTCTGTTAATAGCATTCTCTGATAACTCACTGTGTGTAGAACTGATGCCTCATGCACTATACTAATTTAGTACAGTGCTAGGCACACAGCTGGTTTCCAACAGGCTTTTACCAACTGACCGACTAATCAATTAACAAAATGGAAAATCAAGCTTTGTCTATCGGAAATTACTTTCCTAGAAAGCATTTTTCCTTCCTCTACAAATCAATTGTGAAGTCAAAATTCAAACACTGCAGATTTCACAAACAGGAATAGCTGGCAAGCATTGGGCTTTACAAATAATGAATGTATGCATCAAAACAAAAGTTGTGGATGTTTGTAAAAGTATACATGTGCAGCTGATGTGAGCAGAGATGGCTAAGGACCCTCCCTCCCAGCCCAAGAGTTTAAGCTGGCCCTGACAGAGTCCAGCGTTGTTGCATGGCTTCCAAATCACAGGAACATTTCTGGAGTATGGTCTAGCTTTTGCTAACTGCAGTGGAATTATTTATTTATATTGTCAAAGCCCCTGTCTGCTGATCTTTCAGACCCTCACAGTATCTATAAATGAAGGCAATGATGTTTGTTTCACTAGTAGGTAAGCCTATAAATTGCACATCTTTTTACATTACCTATGAGAGATTCTAATCTGGCTTTCTCTACAGGAAGACAATACTGAAAACAGAATGTCTAGTCTATGCTAATCAATTAAATTTATAAGCATCTTATAGGTTTGATTCAGCCTCTTTAAGATTCAGATCAAAATAGCAAGTGTTCATACCATTTATAGCATAATGCAGCAAACATAATTCTTTATAATATGAAATATATACCTGACACATAGCATCCTTTCTCTAGAATAATATTTGCTTTAATTGGGGCTTACTATGTGTCAGACACCATTCCAAGCACTTTAGATATATTAAATTATTCAATCTTCAGAAGGATCTGATGTAGGTATTACTGTCATCCCAATTTTTATATGAGGAAATTGAGGTACAGTTTAAGTAAGTTTCCCAAGGGCAAATGGAGAGTTTAGAGGATAAGGATTGCTAAGCATTAGTTCCTAGAGCCAGGCAGAAGCAGATCTAGTATTTGAGCCAGAATAGTCTGGTTCCAGAGTTGGTGTTCTTAACCACTATACTATACAGCCTCTAAACAATTTGTAGGCTCTAATTGAGAGGTATGTGTAATGGTGAAAAGGACATATGTTTCACATAAGCCTGGTTTCAATCTCAGCTCTGCAATGTACTAGCTGTGTGGCCTTGAACAAATTATTTAACATCTCTGAACATTCTGTTTTTCAACCCCAGGATGCAGATGATACTTCTTATCTTACAAATTTGTTGTATTTGCAATAATCTGTATAATTCACGCTAATTATTGTTACTCAAAATGTAACCCCAATTTAAATATTTTATAGTATCTGCATAATTCTCTATTAGTTCATAGGTAAACTATTGAATAAGCTTCGAACAAATTGGAAGTACATTTCATGTGGCCACAGTTCTTTGGGGAAAGACCCTAACAAATATCATTTTAACATTAATGGTACTCCTGTCAGGATTACTGCAAAATTCTGATACTTAAGCTATCAACTGAAGGGGTTAAATCCAAGGCTAGAGCTAACATTATTCTATTTCATATATTGATAAATTCATTTCATAATAATTGAGTAAAAAAGAAAAAAAAACTCACTGAACTTCCAGTTGTATCATCAGTAAAATGCATGACAATGTTGAACAATATATGTCATTTTATTGGCTTGAAAGTTATGCACACCTTTTCAAAATCAGTTATAAAAATTGATCTCACTCCCATTCCCTCAAGAAGTCAATAGCAGTATTTGAATTTTGTGTTTGGTTTTTCCTCTTCTAATAACCTTGCATCTAATGAAGATCAGTTTCCAAAGATGAATCCAAGGGAGTTAATAATCTATAAAATATAACTACCTGGGAGAGAATGCGAATCCTTAAGTGAAGACATCACTTGGCTTCACGTAGCGAGTATTACCTAAGCTGGGCGGAGGAAGATACTCAGCACTGAAGATTAGAGAACAAGACATTCTGGCCATTGCCTGCATGCCTGTGGCTCTATTCCACAGACTAAAATAAGCTTTCCATAGAGGACCTCCTACACTAGCTACCAGGTCCTTAGTCTCGAAATTTCAAAGCTCTTTTTATGCCACCGTATACCACAACAAAAGTCCTTATTTCCTCTAGGTTCTAGGAGCTCTTCCTCAAATGGTAAAGTCATACTTGTAACTGTGCCAGGACAGGATGACAAGGCACATTTTGAAGCAACGTGGTAAAGACAGTTCCTCAGTCATTCGGCATGACAGAGGCGGAGGCCTGATTTAATCCCTGGCTCCTTCTCACCTTTCAGCAGCCATAGGACCTCCTGGGGCCTCTATTTCTTTATCTTATTTACAGGATTATATAATTTGTATACCTAAAACACCTCGTATACAGTAGGCATTCAATAAGTAGTAGATGCTATTGAGTTGTTCTAGCTAAGTTCATTTTACATGTATTACTATGGAATGAGGTATTTTGGTCCAGAGCTGTCACCAATGTCCCTTTGGTAAAGAGGACTAAATTGAATAGAATTACCGCCATCTCCTATTTGGAACTAAGACAGTACCTTCGATACCCTTCCAGATTATGGCAGAAGGACCCATTATGCAACACAGGGAACATGACTGGGGAGAAGGGTGGGAATCACAAAATATCTCAAATTTAAACTTTTGATTCTCTGTTCAAAGGAGGTTATATATATTCTCAGAGATATACTAACAGGATTAAAAGAAGACATTACACAGTCTTAAATTTGTATTTTGTTACCTACAACTATACTTCCTAAAGTACACTGTGAATTGGGGTATTTCATAAATCCCCTAATTAACACATGGATAGCCCAATTACATTGCATTGTACTTTTGTGTTAAAAGCTTTACTTTAGAAGGTGCAAACATTTATAACACAGAAGAATGTGACATCCTATTTTGGCATGTCTTCATCTGTTAATATATTGGGATTCTCAAATAACAAAGCGGTTTAAGCCTCTCTTTACCTAGAAAAAGTTCTGCCATAGTGTAAAGAAATTCATTGATTAACTAGTGTGACATAGGTAAATCCATGTTTAATAGTAATAATAATGACAGGAATTCACCTTTATTGATATTGTACTAAGTATTACACAAAGCACTTTTGAAAGCATTGCCTCATTGAATCCTCTCAACAATTGTATGAAATAGATACTATTATTCGTTTCATTTCACACATGAGAAAACAGAAAAACAGAAGCTTAGAAAAGTTAAATAACTGTGGCCAAGTAGGTAGCACAGTCAGTGTCTGAAACTCGGTGGTCAAACGCCAAAGCCCACATTCTTCCCCAGAACACTCTGGTGTATTGTATAGATTAGTGACCCACGCAGCTTTCGTTGGCCTTTTTTTTTTTTCTTTTTCTATTTTTACTATTTACTTTTCCAAATTAGTTTTCTGTTTTTAAACACGTGCTTCTGAAACCAACTTTTTGTTCCATGAAGTTATTTTTTGAGTGTCCTTAAAAATAAATAAATAGTTCTTTACCGCTCCTTAAGGTATCTCTTTTCTTCGCCTCTAAGTAAAGCTTTCTCACATCCTTGGCACAGCACAGCTCCTCAATTCCCCTTTCAGTTAACAGTGAACACAGCTTCCTTTTTACTTCCTCCACGTCTCTCTCTCAAGCCCTTTCCCAAGTGTCTCTCCAGTCTGATTCCAGCTGCCTTAGGCTGAGGCTTCCAGAACGGTCTGCTGGTTTGCCACCCCCCTGTGCTTCTAGGTCTGGGTAAGCTGGAACCTACAGGCATCCGCATCCCCACTTATTCTGACTACTGTGGTTACAAGAGGCCTCTTCTGAATGCAGACAGCCAGTCAGCCAAGTCGAAATTTATACCAGAAATCTATTACCTAATTTTTAAACAAAATGACATGAAATCAGACTTGAAGATATCAAAAACATGTCTAGTTTCTGATTTAAGCAAGAAAATCCACATTGTTACTGCTTCTACCACAGTATAATTTACTGCAACAGGAGTTCTGGATCTTATGCCAAAAATGAGGTCCTCTAACCAATGTCAAGGCCAATTATCTTGTGGTAGATCCCACAACAAAAGCAGACTATTGTGATTAGAGTCAGAAGCACCACCCAGAGAAGCTGGAAAGCTTCTGGGGATTTCTTAGGGTTAGTTTTAATTTTTTCCTCCCTGTGTGTCTACTTAAATAAACTACCAGAAACTTTGTGTGTGGGCACTGAACATCTTAGATTAGCCTGGGAGACAATGAAAGGGGTGAGCAGTTGGGAGTGACCTGTTGCAGGTTTGATCTGATTTGATTTGAGCAGGAGCCATGCTGCAAGGCTGTGTGCTTGTGACACTGCAAAGATTACTGTAGCTGAGCCACTTCAGTATGTCCCAGCCTCCTCCCTTCCCTAGTCTCCTTCCCAAACACCCTGCCAGTAGCCATCCTGGGGCTTCCTACTGGGACGGGAAGGCCCAGGTGGCTAAATGCAGGAGCACTTACCCCACGGTGAAGAACTGCCTCATCTCCTGTCTCCGAGACCTCATCAGTTGCTTATACTCCCCGATCCGGAGCTTTTTGCCGTCAACAATGCAGGTGCGTTTCGGTCGAGGTTTGTATTTATAGTTCGGGTACTTCTCTAAGTGGATCTTGCTTAGCCGGGCCTGCTCCTCATAATAAGGTTGCTTCTCTTGGTTGGACATGGATTTCCAGCGAGACCCTAGACATAAAAATAGCCCTAAATACCTAAGTGCTCAAAGCAACACACTCCCGGCAAATACTGCTTACACTTCCCGCCACTTCACTCACCTGCGCTCTGAGCAGCTCCCGTCACCACAACCACTGAGCCTCACAACCAGTGTTTTAGACTACAGAGCAGAGAATAACGTTGTACGTGACACATGCATTATGTTACTTCTCTCAATAATTTAAAGTTGATGCTACAGTAAGTATATTGTTTTAAAATATGTCTTTGCTGCTTAAAGATTATCCCCTACACCAAGGTCTTGCCCTATCCTTCTGCCTATCTTTCTCAAGAGTGTTAAAAACCTAAATTTCCTAAGCATACTTTTGAGTGTTACAGAATTCTCAGGAAAAGCTCTCTTAGTTCCAGAAATTCAAACATCTCCCCACACCCCAAGCATCTTTAGCGAAGCTCTCCTTTGATAGGATGTCAGCAGATGTTGATATTCCTCTGTATGTAAAAACCTAAGGTGCACACTGTCTCCCCCGGCCTAGGGTAATTAAAAAGGCTAAACCTTACTTAAGAAGTTATAGCTTTAGAACCGGAAGGTACAGTTGGAATTATATATACCATTTTCAAGTACTATAAACATTCATTCAAAGCTGTACCAATGAAAGTACAAAAATTTTTAATATGGTTTACACAGGAAGAAAGAAAAGTATTCACTTCTCTAATATTGTTTATAAAGAATTATCTAAACACTTGACGAAGAAGGGATGTGTTTTTTTACGTGTATCGAATTGCATTTTTGTGTCTCGCTGGTGAATAAAGCGGTAACAGCTGTGCTGACTGGATGTTAGCTATTCTTCAGTGGAGATTTTTCATACATAAACAAATGGAAAAGTTGTACAAATATTCTCTATAGCCAGCAATATCCTGGTCTGTTTTAATAGCACATCCATCCCTGTTCTTTCCTGATTGTTGTGCAAAAGTTGTGTAGAAAGTCTACAGGGATAGGCTTCTCTGTTCCGCTGGTTCCCAGCTTAAAGCCCCAGTTAACAGAGGATTTTTGGTGCTCTTGAAATGCTTGTGCTGAAAAGTTTATATTTTAATGAATACACTTATTATATTCTTAACTTTTTTTCACAGAATGCACACTAGTAATATAGATTCCCCACAGCTGCCAAAATGGAAACAGAGAGGTTCTGTGCCCGTTTGAGAGCTTACTCATCCTGCTGCTAAAATGGCAAAAAAAAAAAAAAAGGAGAATTTCAAGTTAGATATCAAACTTTAGGGATAGAGAAACACTAACTTTTCTTTTGACTGTCCATTAACGAGAAAAAAAATTTAATATATCTACAAGGAGCATTATGGTTTGAAAGATTTTTAAATTTATTAATTTAGTTTATAAGAAAATTAAATTTGTAAGAATAATATAAGAAGAATGTGTATCTCTGAAACTCTAAATAAAACCCCATTTAGTTGTAATAACATTTAGTGTTCATCTTGAAATTCAAAAGTCAAAATGAAAAACTTGTATTTTAACATTTCACCACTATTTGATCTTATGTATGTTTTAAATTTTCTTAGAGGTCACTGACTGCCTCAAAATGTCTCAGAATCAAGTTAAATTATTTATACAGTGACAAAACATGTGTATTTGTGTATGTCCAGATCACTGATATTTACTCAGGTTAAATATTTATTGCTTTTGAACAAAACATTTAAAAAATGAAAACCACAGTTTAAGTCTCTAATGTTTTTCGGCTTCTTAAGCGGCTCCCTTTGAGATTTTGTCACATCATGATAGCTTAAATAGAACAGTGCCTTCTGTGTTTTTTCTTCTTAAAGAGGAAACATGTTGACTGTAATGCTGCATGTTGAATGAAATATGTTCAATGTGTTGAGCGCAATAATTCCAAACTGTATAATCTGTGCTGGCAAGCTTTACACTAATAGAACAAGGCTTGAGTTTAATCCGGAGAAACGGGAGAATCACTCTGGCAATTTACCACAAAATGGGCCTCTGCCCTGTGGTCTATGTGTTCAACTCGCTGCTATGAAATTTGAACTAGTCATATCTTATTAAAGTAAATGTAGTTTTATTTTACAAGTTTCAAAGTTATCATTAGAGGCACTGTTCTACACTCCATAAATTTCACACTATTTGGGGGCTCACCCCTAGTCCTTGGTGAGTACTTTCAGAGGGACATATGAACCCAAGAATACTAAAGCAGAAAACTGTAGCGTCTATGAGCGTTTCCAGGGTTCCATAGCAACTTATGAGTTTTAAGACTGAGTTAAAGAAAGGAGATAAAGCTCGTCTCCATGACTCTTAGTTAGCAGTGAGCTCTTAGAGTTGCCCTATTAACACATACAATAAATAGTTTTGCCTCTAAGGTAAGATTTTAGTCAGTCCTGCCCTGGCACCGGTGGGTGTTCTAGCTCCTAAAGGTAAATGCTACATTGCAGCATGATGGATGCGGAGATGACACAGTCTCCCGGGGCAGCTTGCTGAGCAACACCTAACTTCTGCAAACCACAGCCTCCCTTTGGTGTCAAATCAGGCCCCTTCTTGCCACTCATGCGGTAGAGGATCAGCATCAGGCACTGCACTCACCTAAGATTTTGCTAATGTTGGAGTTATGCATGTCAGGAAAGGCCTGAAGGATTTTCCTCCTCTCATCCTTCGCCCAAACCATGAACGCATTCATTGGTCGCTTGATGTGTGGCTCGCTGCTGGCCCGGCCACGGGCATCCCTGTAGACTCGTGCTTCAGCCACAGTGGCACCTCCTGTTGGCCAACAATAATACTGCTGTAGTTTAGCTGCAGAGCCATTCATTGCTTTGCTTCCTGTAATGTTAGGGCAGGAAGAACAAGATGGGGGCAAAGCGTTATCATCTGGGTAATGCAGCACAGCTTGCCACCAGGCTCGGCTGTTTTCCCCAGGCCCTTCTCTTCTTTTTAAGTGAAGTCTTGGAAGCAGAAGACAGTTTCAAGTGACAATGCTACGGGCTCTTCTGATGTAGGCCTCAAAGACACACCGGGCAGAATGAAACTTCATGTTTTCATACACCTAGTACCTTTTTACTACAGTCAATTCCAGGGGACAGGAAGGCAATTACCGGCACTATATTATGCTAACTTTTCCTGCTGTGATCTCTCCCTTCAAAAGCAGGCTCTTACCTATCATTTTAGCCTCATTTGCCAAACACTGAAGCCACTTCCAAATAACTTACCCGAAACAGACCTGTCTTTCACAACACTGTGCCTTCGCCAGGGCTCCTCTCACTGCCTGCAAGCTCCTTCTCCTACCTCTTCATGCTAAGTCCCACTCATCCTTTCAGGCCTATTCAAATGTGGTGTGCTTCGTGAATGAATGAATGAATTCACTGAAAACTATTAATTGAGCAGTTACTGTGAGTTAGGCTTTGTGCCAGGTGCTGGGTATACAAAAGTGGATAAAACAGCACCTGCTTTTAAAGGAGCTCATGGTTCAGAAAGGAGACAGACCCCAAACAGACAATTATAACAGAGTATAGTAAGTGCTTTAATATTGAAGTAAACAGGGCACCAAGAGGGCACCAGACAGGACAGTCAGCTAATGCCTCCTAGGAAACTCTAAGCTGAGTCTCCGAGGATGAACAGGAATTAGTAGGTGAATAGGAGAGGGCAGTAAAGACAGATGGGAAGGGTAATTCAGGCCAAAGGAACAGCATCTGCAACGATGCTTCCCAGGTTGCATTCATTCCTCTTTCTTTTATGCTACATGCTCCAAAGTAATTGCGTTATCTTACGTGATTATCTCCAATACTTCCCTTCCATCTCCAGGAATATGGGACCCCTAAAGTTAGTGTTTATGTTGTAGTCATTCTTATATCCCCAGGATTTCCTATATAATAGATACTCAATAAATATTAAGTAAAAGATTGTTCGGTTTTCAACTCATATGCAAAGGTAGTAGACTAAAAAGGCAGTCATTTCAAGGTCCCGATATATTTTTCTGTTATTTAAGGGTAGTTCCTTAACATCCCCTATGGAACTATGTCTAAATTCCTGATGTTTTATAGTTTCCAAAGAAGTGACCACAGTAACACATTAGACTGAAAGAAAGTTCCTCGAGGATGCAGCAGGAGCTGGCTCTTCACTAACTATATTCCTAGGTTCCAATAAAGCACTTGGCAAACAGAGTTTCAATTAGTAAAATTCATTCAATGAATGAATGAATGAATGAATGGGTGAACATAGCGTCTGTTGTTTTTGTTTTCACGCAGCCCACCAGCACGACACACTGATGTGTGCTTTACGTGGGGCAGATAGATACCAAGCCTCTCCCTGTAGATTGTGGACCTCTGTAGTTAAATGTGAAGTTGGACTGATGGCCTCAGCCAGGGCCTCCACTGCTTAGATAGGAAAGCCTACTCCCAAAAGGTTAGAAGCAAAACATACATTAAAACCAACATTTCTACATTTTGGCAAAAATAAATCCTTTCAGCTGAGTGGAGTGATTATACAGGAACAACATGACCCAATCCATCTCTGCCATTCTACTCTATTTCCAGCTACCTTGATTAAGAAGAAATTCGTTTGTGTCAGAGCTAGTAATAAATTAGAACATTAAAGAGCACTATTATTTGGCAAATATGATCATCATTTGTTGCAAACAAAAGACAAGATAAAAGGGCCGAACTGGGTAATATTGTCAGTTCTTTTCTAAACATGAAGAAGGACAGAGGGGCCCCTTTCTGAAGACCATGTGAAGTAACATATTTTTAAAACTGCCCTTCTTCTAGGCCTACTAGACAAAATGATCCCTCACATGAAAAGTCTCAGATCCCAAGATGCATAACTAATATGCTACCTTTTTGCCACCATACCCACAGTACATTAATTTCATTTAAAATGCACTGACCATACAGGATAAATTGATTTCACTTTATATGGGTTTGACAGCCATGTTTATTGTGCAGTGAAATGTAGTGTAGCTTCCAGCTGACAATATCCATCAACACAGGGCAATATGCTGACTGCTGGGCCAGATGAAGGCATACATTACTCTGGAAGTGAAACACTCATTCAGATACGACAGTGGCTTCTCCTGAGGATCACTGTGGTAATTTATGATGCCCTCAATGCCATTACTTTACAACTGACATGGATTCAGCAATTTATATACTTGCATGCATACACATAAAAGGAGACAGGCTTGTGGAGAATGTCAGATGCAAAAACACTTCAATATTATTCTAAGTTAACTACTGTGCCACAGGTGATTAACATTTGAGATCTGCTTTTACTGTCATAGCTTTTCTTCATCTCTAGCAAAACCAAATAGCCGGCTTCCATTTATGTATTCATTGTAAATGGGAAGTTTTAATCTCCTACACACTGATCATGGTGGATTTTTAGACTCTGGTTTTAGCAGATCTTCTACTCATACCAATGGATTCTCCCAGACATGTCATACCTATGTCCAAACTCTCTCCCTTTTCATTCCACACTGCAACCTTAGCATTGCCTTCCTACTCACTTCTACCTTACTAAATTCTACCTTCTCCAAGGACAGTTCAGCTCCCACCCCACCAGCTGTCCTACACTGGCCTTGTCCATCCTCCCATGGTACATATTATTTGCACAACACTGACACTGCATTAATTACACAGCAGATCTCTAGTCTCACAAGAAGTGCTTCCAGAAACTGAGATATTCAGGCACAGTACATAGTATTAAAATGTGAATTAAGAAACCAGGGGGTATATACATCTCTTTTTTCTTATCTCCTCTTCTCTCTCCCAAGGGGCGTCAACTGAAAAGTAAATGGGGACATTCCAAGTTAAGCTAGAAATGTTGTATTGATGAGCCAACATTTTGGAAGAAGAAGAGACTTATCCAGGAAGACCAAGGTTTAAAACGACTTTTAAACTGGACCTGCTATCTGATCAGAGTCAGAATTTTAAGAAAATACAAAGAGGTCACAGCATCAAAAGAGTATTTCGAAAATGTCCCTTAACTTTCCTAAATTTTGCTTCATGAAACAAAATAGTTAGAGAATTATTCTTGTAGCAATAGAAACACATATGACTGTGTATGGGTGTATAAATTCAGAAATTTAAAAATAGAGATTGTATATTATGAACACTCTTTTAAACAAATAAGAAAAATTCTATAGAATACTATACCATGATTTTCAAAGATATGCTATTAGCCTGACTATCTGAAGCCTAAAATTGACTTTCTGCTATAATTAACTTTAGAATCTATATATCAAATGTGACTTCATACTGCTCGTTTTCAAAAATAACATCAAGTTAAAAAATAGGAGGGGGGGCACTTCATTCTAAAATAGCCAATGCTCTCTGTCACAATCCAGAGTTGTCCTAGGGAATAGCTCATAATTCTAAGAGGCAGATTCTTTTACTTTTAATAGCAGAGGAATTATCTGTGAGTTCAACGCTCCTAAATGTCTTCTCATGGAAAGAGGCTGGAAGACGCCTAGACCTATAGCTATGTATGTGGAGACTACTGCTTTCTAGCTGACCTAAGTATCTTTAATTACCAGCAGCACCATTCCTGAATAACAGTTACTGAAAGGCCAGGAGGTCAACAGTACCACACTAGGCACAGGTCCCCTTTACTCCAGGAATCCCTAGTCTCTCCAGTTCCCCAAGGGGGCTCAGACTGGTTAATCCATCCTTCATTTCTCATATCACAGTTTGTGTAAAGACAAATTTTCAGTTAGATGAAAAAAGATAGTCTGTGAGGAAAAAATAGAAATTGCCAAGGCAAAGACTTCCTTATGAATCTATTTAAATGATTTAAAGAGAATACAGAAAGTTGAGTTTTTCCAGGTGGGTTGGAAAGAAGGCCAGTTTAACCATCATAGCCTATGGCAATGGTCCTGAACTAATCCTAGAGAGGCCCCCTTCCTGGGTAAATTCCAAGGGTTATGTGAGTGAATGAGTAAGCGTTTGGTATGGATTTGTGCATATATAAAGTTCTCCCTAAGGAGGAACTCTGGCAAATTCTATAATGTGCCTAGGAATAATTTATTTATACATTAATGCAGCAAACCTTTCTGACAGATTTCAGATGTACCCAGCATTGTGATAGAGGCTGCAAAGATAAATAACACATGTGCCTTGTTTTCAAGGAATTTGGTCCAGTGAGGGAAACAGATGCTTAAATAGAAAATTACAAAACAGTGTAAGTGCTAACAAGGGTAATTTTAAAATACTATGAAATCAGAGAAGAGAAGCTATTAATGTTGTTGGAATGGACAGAGATGAGGATCAGGGAGCCTTCAGAGAGGAAGTACTGCTTGAGTAGTATCTTAAACAAAGAGTAAGAGTTTACCAGCAGGTATGAGTGTGAAAGTATTCTAGGCTGAGAATCCAGCGTGAATATAAAGGCACAGAGTTATTTAAAAAAAAAAAAAAAGCACGAGGGTTTTAGGGGATAAAAAGAATCTGGCTATGGCTTGAGTTTATAGGAAAAAATAGGGGAATACCAAGAGATTAAATTGGGAAAGTAAGTAGGGGCCAGATTGCTAAGTATCTTGAATACCAAGTCAAGAAGTCTAAGGTTTTTTAAAAAGCAGGGTAGTGACATGAACAAATATGTTCTACAAGAGATCAAAATGGAAGCTAAATGAGAAATTACCACTGAATAGTCTCAATGATTACTAGTGCATTGGCAAGAAAGAATAGAGAAAAATAAGGTGAATAAATACCTCTTCACAGGCTCATTAAAACTTACATTTTGTCAGACAGAATAAATGTAATATAAGTAAAATATCAGCACAAAAGATTCTCTTCTGGGATCCAGTTCTGGTAACAACAGAATAGCTTATATCAGACTAACCTTCAAGCAGATAATAACTATAAATTCTGAGGAAAATATTAAAAAACAACCAGTTGAAGGTACTTGAGACCTATCAAAATTAAGAAAAAACTGGAGAGGAATCAGTCCTATAAAAAAAGAAATTTCACTGAGTGAAACCCTTGTTTTCATAGCTTTTCCATGAGGACACTCCCCAGTCTACACAGCACCGAGTGGCTAGAATACAAACAGAAAGTCAGTCTTAATTGGATTAATGTGTCTGAAGAGAGAATTGAGGCTTATGAGTGGCTAACCCCTGAACTTCACCTGTATAGAGATGACTTCTATGATCCCAGGGGAAATCAGTGCTGCGTATTTGAAAAATCTAAGCTTAAATTTCAACTGATGTCCACTGCAAGGGAAACAGAATTTGGATTTGAATACTACCAAGTTAGAAAGTGTTCATGAACAACTTAGGCTTTCCACTGAAAACCCAGAAGGACCACTCTTCAGGTATAAAGACTATATGCCAAGACTAAGGATTCATCCTAGACTACAGACAACACTGAAACAGTTACTCCCTAATAGTGCAAAACTGAGCCTCCACAACTTCACTGTGATCAGCAAGAAAATTAAACTGCCTCCTAGCACAAAAATTTAGCATGGTTAACAGAGTAAGATAATAGAAGCCAGAATCTCTACAATTTATAATCCACAGTGTACAATCTATAATAAAAAAAAATTACTAGTTGTGCAAACAACCAGGAAAATGTGACTCGGAGACAAAAAAAAAAAAATCAACAGAAGGAAACTGAGATGGCTGAAATAGTGTAATTAGCAGACAAGAACTTTAAAGTAGCCATTATAAATATGTTCAAGGACCTAAAGGAAAAGATTATCATAATTAATGTATAAATGGGGGAAACTCAGCAGAGAAGTGAAACTGTAAAAAGAAACATGGAAATTCTAGAACTGAAAAATATATTTGATATGAAAATTCACTGAATAAACTTCATAGCATTTTTGAATGCAGAATAAAGGGTCAGTGACCTTAAAAATACAACAAAGAAATTAGCCAGTCTCAAAACAGAAAGAAAAAAGCTGAGAAAATAAAGAGACTTTGCAACATGGAGAATAATATTAAGTGTTCTAAAATATGCGTAATTAGAGTTCTAGAAAGAGAGGAGAGAGAATCATGACTGAAAAACATTTGAAGAAACACGGGTTGAAAATTATCTGAATCTGGTGAGAAACATCAACTTATAGGTTCAAGACATTCAGATAAGTGCAGGCAGAATAAATACAAAGAAAACCATACCTAAACAGCAGTAAAACTGCTGAAAACCCAAGACAAAGAGAAAATGCCAGAGAAAAAGGACACATTACATACAAGGGAACAATAATATAAATGATTGCTGATTATTCATTAGAAATAATGAAGACTGGAAGACTATGGAACATCTGTAGACTGCTGGAAAAAAAAATAAAGTCAATGCAATCTTATCCAGTGAACATATGCTTTGAAAATGAATGTGAAATATATTTTCAGATAAATAAAACCTGAGAGAATGAATTACCTGCAGACCCATACCAAAAGAGATAATCAAGGAAATTATTCAAGATGAAGAGGAATAATATATGATGGAATCTTAGATTTATAGGAAGAAAAGAAGAGTGCTTAAAATGATAAATACGTGACTAAATTTAAAAAGTTTTTTCTTCTGGATTTCATAATAAACAACTGGTTGTTTATTTTTAAAAGACAAGGGACTGTTCAATACAAAATATAACATTGAATTCTGGGATTTATGAAGATATATGAAGAGGTAAACTACGTGAAGAAAAATAGCACATTAGCAAAAAGGACAAAGTAGTAAATGTTAAAGGTTGCTTTATTTTATTAGAAGTGATACACTTTTAACTATAAGGACACTCAAATTAAGGATAAATAGTAAATCTCTAGAAAAAAAAACTTTTTTTTTTTTAAATAAAGAGGTATAGCTAAAATGCCAATACGGTAATTCAAATGCACTAAAAAAGGATTCAAAAGGAGACAGTAAAAAGATCAGTGGTTGCCAAGGGTGGAGGAGGGAGGGATAAACAGGTAAACACACAGGATTTTTAGGGCAATGAAAATAGTATATGATACCATAATGATGGATATATGTTATAATTTGTCCAAACACAAGGAATGCACAATATCAAGAGTGAACCCTAATATAAATTATGGACTTTGGATGATTGTCACCATAGGATCATGAATTATAATAAGTGTACCACTCTGGTGGGCTGTTGATAATAAGAGTGTACACATGTATGAGGGCAGGAAGTACATGTAAAATCTCTGTACCTTTCCCTCCATTTTACTTAGAACCTTAAATTGCCCTAAAAAATTGTCTTCATAATAATAGCTTAGAAAAAGGATTCAATTAACCAAAAGAGGGAAAGTAGTAATAGAAAGTCAAAAAACCAAAGGAACACCCCATGCGCATGCCAAAAAACAAAACAAAACAAAACAAAAACAAACAAAAACTAAGGGTACAAATAGAAAAATAGCAAGTAGTAAGACTTAATCCTATCAAATCAGTAATTACATTAAACATAAATGAATTAAATAATCCAATTAAAATTGGAGATTTCCCAGAATGAATAAAAGGTAGAACAAACAAAATAGAAAACAACTTACAAAGCCAAGAATTTGTAATTTGAAGATTGATGAAATTGGTAAACCTCTAGTAAGACTAATCAACAAAAAAGAAAAACAAAAATATTTGGATTGAAAGAGGGGATATTACTATAGATACTACTCACACATTAAAAATGGAATATTGTGAGTAACTTAATTCTAATAAATCCAACAACTTAGATGAAATGAAAAAATTCCTTGAAGGACACAAACTACAAAAATTCACTCAGGAATAAATAGAAAATTTGAATATTCTTATAGCTAAGGAAGATTTTTAATTTATAACCAATAACCTTCCCACACAATGTTAAATGGCTTCATTGGCTAGTTCTTCCAAACATCTAAGGAAGAATAGTAATCTTACATAAATTAAGAAAGTAGAGGAAGAAAGAATACTTCCCAAATTCATTTTATGAAGTAACATCATACCCTGACAGAGATTTGAACATAAGTGTAAAAATTCTTAATAAAATGTTAGCAAATTAAATGTAACAATATGTGAAATTGATAACAAAACATGATCAAGTAGAATTTATCTCAGGATAAGTCAATTTAAAATGCAATATTAATTTAGTATTTGAAATCAGAAAATGTAACTCTCTATATTAACAAAACAAATGGAAAAATATTATCTTCACACAGATTCAGAAAATACTTTTGACAAAATTCAATACCTATTCATGACAAAGACTCTCAGGAAACTAGCAATAGAAGGGAACTTCCTCAGTCTAATAAACGGCTTTAAGAAAAACCTGTAGGACATTATACTTAAGAGAGAACTACTGAATTTCCTTTTTTCCTCCAAGATGGAAAATTAGAAAGGGATGTCCACTTTTACCATTGTTAGGCAATATTCTTCTGCAGGTAAAGAAATAAAAAGCATACAAATTGGAAAAGAATAAGGAATGTTATCTGTATTCACAGATGATATAATTGTTTATAAAAAAATCCTAAGAAATCTACAAAATAATTATTAGAACCAATAAGTGAATTTACCAGTACTGCAATATACAATATAAAAACATAAAAATCACTGTACTTCTATATATTAGCAGCAATTTAAAAAATAACTTTTAAGTTTACATTCACAATAGAATTAGAAAATAAAATGCTTAGGAATAAGTTTAACCACAAAAGTATGCAAGACCTTTACACTGAAAACAATATGACATTTATGAGTTCAATTAAAGTAAACATAAATAAATGGAGAAATACACCATGTTCACAGATCTGAAAACTCAATATTGTTAAGATGCCAATTCTTTCCATATTTATCTATAGATTCAACCCCATCCCAATAAAAATTGCCAAAAGACTTTTTAAAATAAATTGGTAAGTTCATTTTTAAAATTATATGAAAAAAAAAAAGCAGTAAAAACATCCAAAACAAACTTGAAGAAAGTTGGAGGATTCAAAGTACCTGATTTCAAGGCTTACAGTAAAAATATACTTTGTGACATTGCAAAAACTAGAGTAAGGCAGTGTGGTAAAGAACAGACAGATCAATGGAACAGAATAGAGAGTCAGAATTAAACCCTCACATATATGATCAATTTCCAATAAAGACCTAGGCTATTAAAGTGGAAAATGATAATTTTTTCAATAAATAGTGTTAGAACAAGTGGATAATTATGTGTAAAAAGTAAACCTCGACCTCTTATCACACACTACATCCAACAATTAATTGAGATAAATCATAGTTTAAAACAAAAGCAAAAACTATAATGCCTCTCAAGAAAATACACTGGAGAATATTTTAGTGACTTTGTAGTAAGCAAAGATTCTTAGATACGGCAGGTAAAGCACTAAATATACAAGAAAAGTGATAAATTTAACTTTATCAAAATTAAGACTACTTATCAAAAGTGATTATTAATAAAATGAAATGTTAAAGCACAGACTGGGAAAAAATATTTACAACATATCTATCTGACAAGAACTTGTATCGAGAATATATAAAGAACACCTACCAAAAAAGTAAACAATCTAATTTATAAATAGGCAAGACTTGTACAAATACTTTACAAAAGGAGATATAGTTATGGCCAATGAGTACATGAAAAGGTATTCCATATCATTAGCCACCTGGAAATGACAAATTAAAGCCACATACAATTTTGCACCCACTAGAATGGCTTAAACACTAAATGTTGGCAAGGATACGGAGCAACTGGAATTCAAATATATTGGTAGTGGGAGTGTGAAATGGCATAACCATTTTGGAAAATAGTTTGGCAGTTTCTTATAAAATAAAATATAAACTTACCAATGACCTACAATTCCATTCTAGGTAGTTATCCAAAACAAATGAAAACTTAGCTCAGAAATAGATTTATGTAAGAACATCATAGCACTTTTATTCAGAATAACCAAAAACGGAAAATAACTGGAAAATGGACAAACTGTGGTATAGCCATACAATGGAGTACTATTCAAAATAAAATTGTTTTACCACTTAGTTAAAAAAGAAAAAAAGGAAAAACAAAAGAACAAACATAAAATGGGAAACCAAGCAAACAAACAAAGGTGATATTTTTCCGAAGATTCTTTTCTCTGTAAACCTCAGCGTGTGGCATATTCAGGCCATTGTGAAATTTTTAAAAAATGGCTTCATTTACCAAAAAGAATTATTAAAAAGGCAAAATTGGTTGTGTTTTAATACAAAGAGACTTAAATATAACATACATCCTTGGATTGCTTGACAAGCACACTATTTTAGACTACTTCAGTCTATTAGCAGAATAGTTGAGTTTCTCCTGTGACACTTTGGAAAGAGTTACATGATACATTTTATAGTCCCCTATTTGGGTTAACAGAGACAATAATCATGAGTGCATCAGAAACAAAAATCTAGAAGATGAAGGAATTTTAGAAGGGGACAGAAAAAATTAGGAAAGAAGGAGGGTATTGATATTACACAGGTTGGATTTTTTCACCAAGTTTATTTCACCAAATCTATCTTAATATTGTAGAGATCTAATTCACTACGTTGTAGGGATGACTGACAGTTGTCTGCCTATGATTAGGGAACTTCTGCTAACTTTGTACTTCCGCTTCCTGCCAGAATGTGAACTTACTTTCATTATAGGAAGGCTGCTTGAAATTCAAATTTGATTTCTTCTTAGGGAAAAAAAAGACAATTTGGCTATCCTAGTGGTTTACTTGGCAGGAAAATACATTCCATGGCTGAGCGAGAACCTTAATCGTTAGAGAAGTGATGTGTTCATTCTTCAGAGAAGGACGACACCAGCAGTGGAAGAATATGGTTTGTTCCCTGTATCTTTTGTAGCAGATCAGTAGATAGTTTAGCAAAGAATGAGTTAATGATAGGTGCCATGATTTGAAGAAGGTAAATGCAAATATGAACACACAGTTCTTCTGAGCTAGAAGCTGGTTAAAAAAAAGAAAAAGAAAAAGAAACCAACGGTACAGGAACAAAGGATGGATTAACCGTGGTACTTTGATTAAAGTATTAATTCTTTAACTAATGCAAGGGAAGGCCACAGGTAAATTTTCATTTCCCTGTTTTCATTTTAAGGCTCTTTAATCCCACTAAAAACAAATACCCTGCTTACCTCAAGTGTTGAAATTATCTATACCAAGAAATTCACTGAATAAATTAGATAGATAGATAGATAGATAGATAGATAGATAGATAGATAGATAAATAGATAGATAGATAGATAGATAGATAAATAGATAGATATAGAGATATAAACATTTATAGTGTACACATAAAGAAAAATTCTATTGGGCAATTAGAAAACAGATATGCCACTAAATATAGTACCAAATTAATTCTTTTAAAGAGTGACAGCTTTTTTACTAGTCTAGATCAGAGACCCATTTCCAGAATAGGAACACCAGATGTATTAGAGACTTTTACTTACTATAACATTTATAAAGTGCTTTCAGTAAACACATCAATCCTCTTTATAATTCTTTGAAATACGTATGAAGGTAAATATATGTCTCACTCTATAGATGAGGAAACCAAGACTCAGAGAGGCAATGTTCCCTTCCTCTGAAATAACTGGTTGCTCTGCTAACAAGGAGCAGAGCCAGATCTGGAACCCAGGTCTTCTGACTTTAAGTCTAGTGTATTTCCCCTACACCAAAGCTACACCAGCCACTATTCAGAAATATGAAATAACTCTGATTTTTAAAGCCCACTGTTTCTTACCTGGAACATTACTTTCCCCCTGTAAGAATGCCATTTCCCTGCACTGCTAAGCACATGAGAGGAGCCTGTTACCAGTCATGAAGTCGATGCTGCTGTCTATGTGGCCTCTGAAATACTGCCCCACCAAAGATCCAAGAACATGCAAAGAAAGCACTAAGGACTGAAATTATATCAGGGATTAAAACGATGCTAAATTAATGCATTCCTTGGCTGCAGGGTTATGAGCAAGTGTTACTGTGGATAAGGCTTCTATTTTTTTCCTACTGGAAACTCCATTCTCTTTAAAAGATCAACCAGAAGAACCAAAAGGGAATTCCCTAAGGTCAGCTCTGAGGAAACATAAACCTCTAATTCAATAACTCTGCTACTGCTCTGAAAAAAGGCTTTATTAT
Organism: Camelus ferus; assembly: GCF_009834535.1. Taxonomy (NCBI): domain Eukaryota; kingdom Metazoa; phylum Chordata; class Mammalia; order Artiodactyla; family Camelidae; genus Camelus; species Camelus ferus. The sequence continues at coordinate 47,397,285 of NC_045705.1, read as the reverse complement.
TGCAGCATCCATATGGAGCCAATTGGACATTAATGACTAATCAATCCCTCCCCTTTCTATTCTACTTAAAGTGTCACAAACCATGTTTAGATTAGCCCATTTCCTGCTTAGGATTGCTCAAGATGTCTTTTGTTCTTTCAGGACCAGCCTGATGGAGGCAGCTTAAACACCACGACCAGAGTGGCGCAGGAGTTATAAAGTGCCATATGTGAGCGAACAAAGGGGCTATACTAAAGCCTTTTGTGGGATTTGTTAATGTTTTTCATCTGAGCTTAAAAAGGCTTAATGACTTTGTGGTGAGCTGATGCATGTGGCTCGTGGCTTTGCAAAATGAAGGAAATTCTAACCATTGATACAGCAGTCTGTATTTTCAAAAGTCTCCTGCTTTCAGTTTTGGTGTCCATGTTTACTTTTTTTTTTTTTTTTTTAATTCTCAAGTTATATTTGCTTTCCACAGACAACTCAACAGAGCCTTTTATCTTGTTTCAACTATGGGATCCAAGGGGCAATGAGATAACTTACGTGATTATTTTAATAATCGGAAAGTAGCAGGAAACATCGCACATTCTACTTTTTATCTATTTGCTATTTGTATACACAGGAGGAAGGTTTACAAGCCTTTGAGCCCAGGCAAAAAGGCATCATTTAAGTTTGAACCAGAGATCACTGTGGAGGAAATCAGACAATAATAGTTTCTGGCTTCCTAAGTTTTCAGGGGAACCAGGCTCAGATTCCAGCAGATCCCCTTGGAGAATACAGAGGCTGGTGAAAGGCTGGGAGACTAAACAATTGACGCAGCTCAGCGGCTTCTGGCTTCATTCGACTCAATGTGCGACCATAGACTGTACACGGAATTAAGAAGCACAAACCAAGATGAAGCAAACCTCTGAGTAGGTTAACAAAGATACTACGAACTCCATCCTCTTGTTTCCATCCTTATCACTCTTCAGTTGCCTTGGCTTCACTGCCTCTGGTGGATTATTTTAAATACTAGCCTTTTAGCTGCTTTTTCCATTTCCAGTTTTGAGTCCCCAGTCCCTACTTAAACAATTCTTCCTAGTTTCAGCCAGGGTGACCCATCACAAATATAATTCTGACCAGAGCATTCCTATACAAAGGTCTTCAATGGCTCCCTAATGCCTGAAAGATGAAGTCCAAACTCCTCAGTATGATATACAAGGTTCTCCATGACCTGGCTCTCCACTTACATCTTTAGTTCCATCTCTGGCTACTCGAAAATTTTTTGCTTTATAATACTGAACTACTTCTAGTTCTCCATATATCATGTTCCTTCATACTAAGAGTTCATGCTTTCCATTTTTCTGGAATTTCCTATCAAACTTGCAATTAACTCATTCTTTGACTCATGTCAGGGATCATCTCCAGGCAGTCTTACACAGTTTGTCAGGTTGGGCTAAGTATTTTAGACTCTGACAGCACCCTGTGCCTACCTCTATCTTAACATTTACCATATTTTATCCAAATTTCCAGTTGTATGCACCCACCTTCTTCACTAGACTGTACTCCAGAGGGGCAGAAACCGCATTGCGTCTTATTCATAACTGCTTCCCCAGGGTCTGGTACATAAGCTAGCATAAGATAAGTACTCAAATGTCACAGTAGAGAGCAGTGGACAACTTCAACAGTGAAAATTTTAGAGTGAGATTCAGACGTCTACATGTTGCATTAGAACATGGGTATTTCTGAAATCAGATTTTATATAAATGCCATTTTATTTCTTCTACTCTGTCAAGCACTTTGCCTTACTTGAACCCTCTGTAAAATAAGAATGGCTTTAAAATAAGAATAAGATGGGAAAATGTACCCACAGTTGTTTGGAACTCAGTGATCATTGATTCTAATATTACTTCTTTTATTGACTTTCCACACTGTACAGTTTTGAAATCCCAGCCTCCCACTTTCAGGGAAATCCTGAAATGATGAGAAGGCAAGTCTGAGCTTTTTGGAAATACTAAATCTGAAAGCTAGTCTAATGCTGTAGGGTGTGTATAAATACATACAAGTGAAGCATGTATTCAAACAGGCATATGGTGGGACTTTTCCTAGACAGTCATTATGAAACGGATAAAACATGCTCATAGAATGAGAATTTTAACATCAGTATACTGAAGATCATCTAATACACATTCCTCATTCCATATGAAGAAACTCCAAGGTTTAGAGAGGTTAAATGCCCAAGTATCATATTTAGTAACTGGAAAAATCACAATGAACTCAAATATAACTATTTCCAAAGTTTCACAATTGCCATAAAAATAAATTTCTAAAATGGTCAGCTGAATTGTTTCAATGGCGTCCAGACTTAGCTTTAAAAACTCTTAACAAAATTAATTTAATTCGTCTCTCTTCTTCAGTTCATTCCATTTGTTCCAGGGAATTTGCTTTTTACTGGAATGAGAGATGCAGATCATAGGTGCAGTAAAAGCTAATTTTTTTAAGGTTTGGGCTATGGAAATAGTATTAGAAGGAGATGGCTCAAGGATTTGGAGCAATCAATTCAATTTTACAGATCAAAACTTCTTTGCCCTGCAAAAATGGTGAAAGTATTGGAGAAGTACCTAATATTTGTGTGGTTTGAAAGATCAAAAAAAAAAAAAACTTTCACAAATTTCTATTTCTCATTAAATTTTTCTGCTTTTTAATGAAAACCAACAAGAAAATCTACTTCAACAAAGGCAACCAACTCAATCAGCTCATCTGAGAGAAAAATGGGAGTCAGTGTAGCTCAGATGCTATGTAGTTAAAAAGGTCTGAGTTTGAATTTTTTTAACATTTTATATTGATTTATAATAATTTTACAATGTTGTTCAAATTCCAGTGTAGAGCACAATTTTTCAGTTATACATGAACATATATATACTCATTGTCACATTTTTTTCTCTGTGAGCTACCATAAGATCTTGTATGTATTTCCCTGTGCTATGCAGTATAATCTTGTTTATCTATTCTACATTTTGAAATCCCAGTGAGTTTGAATTTTTATTTGATCTTTCCTAACTAAGTAACCTTGCATAAATTATTTCCCTTCTCTAAACTCATCTCCTTATAAAAGAGAGTTAATAATTTCTACCTGGTTGGGTCCTTGTCAGGATTCAGTGAGAATGTAAATTTCCTAGCAGTGACTGGAACCCAGTACCCACTCACTAAACAGTAGTTGCCCTTAGAAATAGTAGCAGAAGTAATGGCAAGAGAAGTAATAGAATGTCTATTCTAGTACCAGGAACATAGCAGGTGCTTAACTCATATGTGCTCCTCGTCTAGTCTTTCCCCACACCTGGCTGATATTTCCTGTAATGCACAGTCCTGCTGTCCAGGGTAGTGATAAAATGAACCCTTAGCTGTGCAGTGCAATTTACTACTTAATGGAGCCTCTTTTCTGCCCCAAAGCTAAGAATATATTTCAATAGTGTCCCTGTGATATAGAACTAAAATGCACTGAATATGCATAAGATGCAATCAAAAAGACCATCTCACGTCTCTCCAGTTCCCACCTCTGAGTCCTGTAACCAGACTATGCTTGCTGCTCAGTCTGAGCCAGAAAAAAAAAAAAAAAAAAAAAGGAAGAACCCATTATCTTGTGAATTTATGGATCAGCTTTTTATAAAGGACTTGTTGGAATAACAAAGAATTAGAATTATTGACTGTATAATAAATGAAGGGCAAAAAGTTTCAGGGACATTTGACAGTTGATTTTCCTTTCTCCCCTACTAGCAGTTCTGCAATTCTGCAGCATGGAGTAGCTGTGGTTTCTCTTCTTCATTTTGTCCTTATGCAGGAGGAACCTTCCTAGTGAAAAGTGAGCTTATATTGAGGAAGCATGAAGTGATTTCTCTGCCATGAAAGTAAACACATATACCAGTAAGCAGCCATTTTTATTTTTAGTAAAAATTTTAAATGGTTGAATATATTGCTTATGAAATTCTTCTCTCCAGGGCTGAGACCTAGGATATTAAGTTTTAGTTCAGAGTTACTTTTTACAGCCTACTCCTAAATGTAACAGTCTACAATACAGCGTAAATGCCTATGGATTCTTATACAATCTCTTCCCTCTGGTACCACGACCTAATCTGGGGCATCAGGTCTAAGGGTAAGTAGCCACTGAACAAAATAACTGGAAAAAAATTACTCTCCTCTAGTGAGAGGCAAAAGAACGAGACTGAGCTGCAAGACATCAAACAGTCACAGCAAGGTGAAATTACACGTAAATGAGCATTCTACCCAAGGGGGGAAAAGGTATTTTTATTTACTTATTTATTTTTATTTGGTACAAAAAGGGCATTTTTAATGTGACTTGAATGAAACCCTCCTAACACCTACTCAGCTCTCTCATGATGTAACACGAAAAGACACCCATTGAATATCCCCTCTGAAAGGACATTTAAAGAGAACAGAGGAATATAGAGACTAACAGATTGCCAAGGCTAACCTAACTGCTGCTTTTCCATTATTTTTAACCTCTATACATAATCTAAGACAGTCTTGAACAACTAAAGGCTAATGTCTGTTTAGTTGGTAGCAAAGTCCAAATTCTTCAGCCTGACACTCAGGACCCTCCATAATACGCAACCCAGCTATTTTTACAACATGTACAATTCAACAAACATTTACTGAGTACGAACATGTAGAAGGGTCTGTACTGGGCTTGGTGGAGAACACAGAGATGAGAAGTGACTCTTCCCTTCTGCAACTTCCTATGAATGTCTATGTGCTTTACCGTTTCTGTGTCTGTTTGGTTTATTCCCTCAATTGAAAGTTTTTCTCCTCTTTTTAAAACCCAAACCTAGGCTTATCCCCAGCTATATTCCTATCAGGCCTTCCAGAATTATTGCTGTCTACAAAGCACTGTAGCCTTCTTTTCTAAACAGCACTCTTTTCTGTTTCTCTAATGATGTACTTAAACACACAACACCTTAGGCTGCTCTGCTTTCTGTGTATGCTAATATTATTATCCCAGCTATATTACTAGCTCTTGGAGAATACAGTATAGTCCATCTTTTAAAAAATCATTCTCTCCGTGCCCATAACAGTGCTATGTACAAAAAAGATAATCAGTAAATTACAACTTAAACATGTGGGTAAAACTGAAACTGGGGGACTCTGAGTAGAGACAGATCCTGACTGGAAAGACCTGGCTATCAGTACTGGTGACTCAGGGTACAGAGAACCACCTCTAAAGACTAGGAAATGACAGATAGTGTGTGTGAGCAAACAGTGATAGACAAGCAGAGTAAAATGAAATGATGAACCTAAAAGAGGGAGATATTTGAAGATAAGAATTTCTTAATTAAAGAAAAAA